>NW_028270156.1:114984318-115302889 GCF_037043375.1 Chiloscyllium plagiosum
CTCTGTGTGTGTGAGAGTGAGACCATGCCTCTGTGTGTGTGTTTGTGTATGTGTGTGTGTGTGTGTTTGAGAGAGAGAGAGACAGACCATGCCTCTGCGTGTGTGAGATAGAGTGAGACCATGCCTCTGTGCATGTGTGTGTGTGTGCGTGTGTGTCTGAGAGAGAGAGAGAGTGAGACCATGCCTGTTGTGCGTATGTTTTGTGTGTGTGTGAGAGAGACTGTGACCATGTGTGTGTGTGTGTGAGAGAGAGAGTGAGAGACAGAGAGAGAGAGACCATGCCTGTGTGTTTTGTGCGTGAGAGAGAGAGATACCATGACTGTGTGTGTGAGAGAGAGTGAGACCATGCCTATTTTGTGTGTGTGTGTGTGAGAGAGAGAGAATGAGACCATGCGTGTGTGTGTGTGTGTGTCAGAGAGCGAGAGAGATAGAGTGTGTGAAACCATGCCTCTGTGTGTGTACATGTGGGTGTGTGAGAGAGAGAGAGACCATGCCTGTCTGTGTGTGTGTTTTGTGTTTGTGTGTGTGTGTGAGAGAGAGAATGAGACCATGCGCACGTGTGTGTGTGTGTGGGAGAGAGAGAGAGAGAGAGAGTGAAACCATGCCTCTGTGTGTGTGCATGTGTGTGTGTGAGAGAGAGAGACCATGCCTGTGTCTGTGTGTTTGACAGAGAGAGAGAGACAGACCATGCCTCTGCGTGTGTGAGAGAGAGTGAGACCATGCCTCTGTGGATGTGTGTGTGTGTGTGCGTGTGTGTGTGAGAGAGAGAGAGAGGGACAGAGAGAGAGAGAGACCATGCCTGTGTGTATGTGCGTGTGAGAGAGAGAGAGAGAGAGAGAGAGAGAGACCATGCCTGTACGTTTTGTGCGTGAGAGAGTGAGAGACCATGCCTGTGTGTGTGAGAGTGACACCATGCCTGTGTGCATGTGCGAGTGAGAGAGAGAGAGAGAGAGACCATGCCTGTGTGTGTGTGTGTGTTTTGTGTGTGTGTGTGTGAGAGAGAGAGAATGAGACCATGCGCGTGTGTGTGTGTGTGTGAGAGAGAGTGAGAGAGAGTGAAAGCATGCCTCTGTGTGTGTGCATGTGAGAGAGAGAGAGAGAGAGAGAGAGAGACCATGCCTGTGTCTGTGTGCGTGAGAGAGAGAGAGAGAGACCATGCCTTTGTGTGTGAGAGAGAGTGAGACCATGCCTGTGTTTGTGTGTGTGAGAGACAGAGAGTGAGACCATGCCTCAGTGTGTGTGTGTGAGAGAGAGAGAGAAGGAGAGAGAGAGAGAGAGAGAGAGAGAGTGAGACCATGCCTGTGTGTGTGTGAGAGAGAGAGAGACCATGCATCTGTGTGTGAGAGAGAGTGAGACCATACCTGTGTGTGTGTGCGTGTGAGAGAGAGAGACCATGCCTGTGTGTGTGTGCGTGAAAGAGAGAGACCATGCATCTGTGTGTGAGAGAGAGGGAGACCATGCCTGTGTGTGTGTGCGAGAGACAGAGTGAGACCATACCTGCGTGTGTGTGTGTGTGTGAGAGAGAGAGAGACCATGCCTGTGTGTGTGTCTGTGTGTGTGTGAGAGAGAGAGGGAGAGCATGCCTGTGTGTGTATGTGTGTGTGAGAGACAGAGAGGGAGACCTTGCGCGCGTGTGTGTGTGTGTGAGAGAGAGAGAGGGACTTTGCCTATATGTGTATGTGTCTGTGTGTGTGAGTGAGAGAGAGGGAGCGAAAGAGAGATAGTGAGACCATGCCTGTGTGTGTGTGTGTGTGTGTGTGTGTATGTTTGTGTGTGTGTGAGGGAGAGAGAGAGAGAGAGAATGAGAGAGAGAGAGTGAGGGCCATGCCTGTGTGTGTGTGTGTGGGGGGGGGGGGGGGGGGAGAGAGAGAGAGAGAGAGTGAGAGTGAGACCATGCCTGTGTGTGTGTGTGTGTGAGAGAGACAGAGACCATGCCTGTATGTGTGTGCGTGAGAGAGAGAGAGAGAGAGAGACCATGCCTGTGTGTGTATGCGTGAGAGAGAGACCATGCCTGTGTGTGTGTGTGTGTTTGCGTGTGTATGAGAGAGAGAGAGAGCGAGAGCGAAAGAGAGAGATTCAGACCATGCGTGTGTGAGAGAGAGAGACCATGCCTATGTGTGTGTGTGTGAGAGAGAGAGAGAGAGTGAAATAGAGATAGTGAGACAATGCCTGTGTGTGTGTGTGTGTGTGCGTGTGTGTGTGTGTGAAAGAGAGAGAGAGAGGGAGTGAGAGATCGTGTGAGGCCATGCCTCTGTGTGTGTGTGTGTGTGAGAGAGAGAGAGAGAGTGAGACCATGCCTGTGTGTGTGTGTGTGTGAGATAGAGAGAGAGAGAGAGAGAGAGAGCAAGAGCGAGACCATACCTGTGTGTGTGTGTGTGTGTGTGAGAGAGAGAGAGAGAGAGAGAGTGAGACCATGCCTGTGTGTGTGTGTGTGTGTGTGAGATAGAGAGAGAGAGAGAGAGAGAGAGACCATGCCTGTGTGTGTGTGCGTGCGGGAGAGACCATGCCTCCATATGTGAGAGAGAGTGAGACCATGCCTCTGTGTGTGTGCATGTGAGAGAGAGAGACCGTGCGTTCGTCCTCAGTGAGGGGAAGGTCTCTTCCAATAATAGGATCATTATATTCAGGCATTTCAATTCCAAACATTCATTATGGTAATGATAACTTCTTAAGAGGGAGCAGGTGCTTTGAAATTTATTCCAGAGAGCTTCTTATATCAGCATAGGGCAGATACAACGAAGGGCAGTGCAGTGCTGGGCCACACGTGGGGAACGAAGCCAGTCAGGCGTTCCAGGCAGAAGTGGGAGTGCATTATAGGACCAGTGACTGTGATATCACACATTTTGACTTTGCTAAGGAAAAGACCCCAAAATGTTTGAATCATAAAAGTTTTTGGATTGGGTAGACAGATTTTATGAAAAAAAATGACAGAATCTGGGCAAAGTGCAGTTGCTTCTGGGTGAAACCGTAGCAGAACAAGGTGGAGCGGAGGTTGAGGGATCATTTGATTAAAATCGAATTGATGACAGTGTCGGCCCAGCATGTTACACCGAAGATAAGATTTAGGAAGACAAGCCCAGAGAATGTCAGATGTCGATGCAAATCACGAACAGGATGAAAAGGGAAAGAGAAGCTTAAAGCAGGCACCAAGTGAGCAGGTCAATGAAGGTCCTAAAAGAATATAGAAAGTGGAGGGCTAAACTTAAAAAGTCAGCGGAAGAGCAGGAGGAGGGGTGATAAAACTTTAGCGGGTAAGATTAGCAAGAAACCAAATTCATATTTTTGGTGTATTAAGGGGAAGATGATAATGCGGGAAAGAATGGGAGTGTTAGGGACTAAGCGGACAGCCTGTTTACGCAGCCAGAGAATATGTTAAATACATTCTACGAATCGGTCTTCAGTTTGGAGAAGCTGTTTCTGGATTCAGGGAGAGTGACCGTTTGACCCTTGAGCAAATTGACACAGGAGCTGAGGAATAATTGGAAGTTAATGCAAGATAGAGTAGGCAAATCACCAGATTAAAGACCACCAAGTCTCACATCAGTGAGAGGGAAACAATTGTAGAAAATTCGGAGGGCTGTTGAGTCTGGACCTTCAAGGCTGAGACAGACAGATTTTTATACAAGTGTTATGGGAAATTGCAGAAAAGTGGAATAGGGGATTAACAAAATAAAAATAACCTAATCGAAGGAAAAGCAGACTCAGTTAGAGGATAGACATATTGTTGTCCCAATGTCTAATGGTGTTCTTTTCCAATAGCCCTGGATTCACAAGAACATCAACCTCTCTCGAGGGATTCAATGAATTCATAAACGCGATACTAATAGACAGAAAGCACGAGAGCGCTGCGACAACACAGGTTGCCTGTTGGGGTGAGGATTTGCATGGACAAGTCACCACTACCAGAAGGAAGACCTCAGCAAGACACCCTTCAAGGCCAAGCAGAGATCTGCACTGGGCCGCAGGTTGTCAAGGGCCAGGTGCTGAAGGCCTAAACACTACATTACTGTCGTGTCTCCTTTCTCTGGCAAAAACTATATGTGGAGGGGTAGAGAGACATGCCTTTGTAGCAGAGTAAGCAGTAAGGCTTTGACACGAGAGGCTTCGGACAGCTCCAGCTCAGCAAAATGTAAAGGGAAACTGAAATAAAGTCCTTTTAACTTTATTGTTATAGCCGTCGAGATGGCAGTTAGGGCAGTCGCACGTTCCTCTTGTGGGATGTGGGAGCTCACGGAGATTTTCACCGTTCCTGATGACTATACGTGTGGACTGTGCACCCAGCTTCATCTCCTGGGAGACCGTGTTGGGGAGCTGCAGATGGGCGGCACGGTGGCTCAGTGGTTAGCACTGTTGCCTTACAGCACAAGGGACCAGCGGTCAAATCCTGGCTCGGGCAACTATCTGTGTGGAGTTTGTGCATTCTGCCCGTGTCTGCATGGGCTTCCTCTGAATGATGCGGTTTCCTCCCACGGTTCAAAGATGTGCAGGTTAGGTGAATTGGTCGTGCTAATTTGCCTGTAGTGTAGGGGAGTGTGTCTTGGTGGGACTGCTCTTTGGAGGGTCGGTGCGGACTTGTTGGGCTGAAGATTATTTAAGATGCACTCAGGGTCATCCGAGATACCGAGGACTTCATAGATGAGTGCTTTACTGTGGTGGCACCACCCAAGACACACCCCTAGTTATGTTTCTTTAGTGACTGTAATATTCCAATCTAACGTTCATTGCCCTCAGTTCATTAGCTTTACCTGTCAGTCCTGTTCTATTTAAATAAACATGATTTAATCCAACAGGCGTTCCTTGCTTCCTGTCATATTCCAGGTAGAGAGTAGCTGTGCGACCATCAGGAATGGCAAAGGAAGTAGGCAGAGAATGCAGAAATAGCCCGTGGCCATTCCTCTCCATAACTTGTAGACCATTTTGGATTGTTGGGGGCGATGTCTGTTCAGGGGAAAGCTGCAATAGCCAGGTTGGTGGTATTACCACTGTCTCCGGGGCAAAGCGGGAAAGGGTAAAGATAAACAGGACGTTAAAGATAGGAGGGTCGATTGTTAGAGGGGCAGATCGGAGATTCTGTGGCCACAAACGGAAATCCAGGATGGTGGGTTACCTCCCCGCTGCTCGGGTCCAGGATATCTCCAAGTGGCTGCTGAACATTCTCAAGGGGTTGGGTGAGCATCCAGAAATCATTATGCACGTTGGCACAAATGATACCCGTTGAAATAGGGCCGAAGGTCTGGAGCGAGATTACAGAGACATCAGAGAAACATTAAAAAAAAAACTTGACAGTGGTAATCTCCTTAACCTTCCGAGACATGCACTGGAAGGGACACCAATATCTTGGCGGCTAGTTATGCTAGTGTTACGAGGGTGGGTTTAAACTAGATTGGCAGGGGGTGGTATCCTCAAGAGCAGGGAGGCAAGTGCGAGGCTGGAAGGAGATACAGTAATCAGAAATAGTAAGATTAGGCTGGAAAACGACAGAGAAATGCCTTTTGGATTAATTGCATCTATTTCAATGCAAGAAAGCCTACAGGTAAGGCCAATGAACTTAGGGTGTGGATAGATTGGTGGGACTGGTATATTATAGCCATTACACAAACATGGCTAAGTGAGGGATCGGACTGACAGCTTAATGTGCCAGGGTACAGGTGCTTTAGCTGAGACAGACATGTTGGAAGGAGGGGAGTGGAGTTGCATTTCTGATTAAGGGGAGTACCACAGCAGTACTCGGAGATAAAATAACTGATGAATCACCCAGTGAGGCTTTGTGGGTGGAGTTAAGAAATAGAAAGGTGTTCGTGAGGTGATTGGGGATGTGCTATAGGCCCCCAAATAGTCAACAGGAATGAGAGTAATAAACATGCAGGGAGAGAAGGGAAACCTGCAAAAACAATAGGGTTATCATAATAGGGTCTTTTATTTTTTTCTAATACAGACTGGAACGGCCAGAGCATTAAGAGATTTGATGAGATAGAATCTGATAAAAGCTTCAGGAAAGTTTCCTCAAGCAGTATACAGAGAGTTCTACTCAGGAAGGGGAAAACACGAAATTTTCTTAGGAAATAGGGCAGGACAGGTGACTGAGTTAACAATGGGGGAGCACTTTGTGACCAGTAACCGTGGTTCTATTAAATTTCAAATAGTTATGGAGAGGGACAAAACTGGTCCACAGGTTCATGTTCGAACTTGGGGCGTGGCTCAGGTCCAGGCCGCTGGGATCAAGGGAATTCCTGGAGGTATATTAGAGATACAGAAGTTCTGAAAAAGGAAAGCAGTAGGGTGAAAAGGGGGCAAGAAAGAGCCTTGGCTGAGAAGATTAGTATGAATCCAAAAAAGTTACTTAAAATATATTATAAAAGAAAAATCAAAAACTGGACAGAAAATAGGACCCCTCGAAAACCAATGTGGAGAAGTATGTGTGGAACAATAAGTGATGGGTGATGTCCTAAACGAATATTTCTACTCTATGCTTACCGTGGAGAAATACATGTTGTCTAATCTATATCATAGTTGATGAGATTTTGGACGTACTAGAATGGTTGAAAGTGGATAAATCGCACGGTCCTTACCTGATATATCCAAGAACATCTCAAGGGGCTCCAGAAGAATTTGCAGGGGCCCTGGCTTATAATGTTGATCATCATTAACCACAGGTAATGTCCCAGAAGACTGGAGGATGGCAAATGTTGTGCCCTTACTCAAGAATAACTGAACAAAAAAAAAAGCTTTGGTACTACAGATCAGTAGGTTTAACATCCGTGGTAGGTAAGTTACTTGAGAAGGTTCTGAGGGATAAGATGTACATGGATTTAGAAAGACAGGCTTTGATTAGAAATAGTACGTTATCTTTGTGCGAGGAAGATTGTGCCTGACAATTCTCTTAAAGTAAGTGGATGATGTGACCAGGAAGATTGACTTGTGTGGGGCAGTAGATTTCAAAACATGTGGTGTTGGATAAGCACAGCAGGTCAGGTATATTCGAGGGGCAGGAGAATCTATGTTTCGGACATAAGCCCTTAATCAGGAACATCCGAAACATCGATTCTCCTGTTCCTCTGATGCTGCCTGACCTGCCGTGTTTGTCCAGTGCCACACTTTTCGACACTGATCTCCAGCATCTACCGTGCTCAATTTCTCCATTGGCAGTAGATTTAGTCGATATGGATTTCAGTTACAGCAGAACAGAATGACGCTTTTTAACCCCTGGAGCCTGATATACAATTACCGGAGGAGGCCAATAAGCCCCTCGGGCCTATAAAACTGTAACCAGATCATGCAGCACCAGTATCCAGTTGCACAGCAACAGGTTCAAGCCATTCAGCTACTTGAAGTCAGTAACACAGGCAATGGAAGACGCCACAAAGTGACTGGACTATGGGGTATACTGGAATAAAACCAGGCTACATAGCCTCTCAGACCTGCACTTCCATTCAGTAAGTCAGGACTGATTTGCACTTGGCCACAATTTCTCTTTCATGCCCAATTGTTTTGTAGCCGTCGACTCTCTGACGGGTCAAAACCCATTGACACCCACTCGCAACCCTCGAACATTTCAGTGATGTAGCCTCCCCTAACAGTTTGGCCCCAACAATCACTATTCCCTGAGAGAAGGAACCATTCCCCACACATATACCTTGGCCTATTGACATGGATAGAAGATATGAACATAGCGTAAAGTGACTGGCCCTGATATCACGGCAGTATTTGATTGAGCAAGATGTCAAGGAAACTGAACTTGAACTTGACGAGAATCAGTTGTAAACTCCCCGCTGGTTGAATCATTCAGAGCACAATGGGGCTGGTGGACATCAATCCTCCCAGTCCCTGGATATCCCTGTGGGCAATCCTCAAGGTAGCTTCTTCGGCATAAACATCTTCAGCTGCTTCATGAATATCTTTCCCTCTTTCATGTAATCAGAGTTCGGGATATTCTTTGAAGATTATACAATTTTCAGAATAATGGGTCACCTCCTAAGGTACTAAAGTATCAAATCTGGACAACATTCAAGCTTGTGCTGTTAATGTATAGGTAACATGAATCAAAAGCACTCCTGGAGAATAAACATTTCCACGGTTAAAAGAAAGAGGGACCCCTTCAGCAATTCTAGCTGGTTTCACAGTAATATACGAAAGCCATTCAGCCCATCAGATCTATTGGATAACAATAGGTGCAATGCGTTCACTCACTCCTGTCTATTACACAAGATTACAATTTGAAATAAAAACAGATGTTGGAATCCAAATACACACGCAGGAAGCTGGAAGAACAGAATAAGCAAGGTTGCATCAATACTTTGAGAAGTGAACGCCTTGGATATAACCCTTCGTCAACACTGTAGATGGGACTAAGGGGGTATATAGATAAAGTGCGGGTGAGGGAGGAGGAGGCAGAGTGGCCAGGTGTGGATAAGTGAACACAGATAAAGGTATCAGCGGGTTGGTGATGGGAGTGCTGAATCCAGTTGGTAGCTGGACAAAAGGTTGCTCAGAGGAATGGAAGGGAGGGGAGGGCTTGGGAAGGGAGTCGGGGGACTGGAAGGGAGGTTATTTGAAATTGAAGAATTCAATGTTGAGTCCCCGGGGTGCAGGCTACACACGTGACAGATGAGATCTTGTTCCTCCAAATTATGGTTTGGTTCATTGTGGCAATGGAGGAGGCCAAGGATGGCTCTGTCAGAAAGGCATTAGGAACGAGAGTTGAAATAGGAAGTGATTGGGAGATTTTCCATTTCACCTAACGACCCTACCTTTCAGCCCCCAACCTGATTCATCCCTCCCATCGCCCAAGCAGGTTGCACCAACCACTTGTGTTCACATAGCCGTAATTGACCATCCCCCTGATCTCCCCACCTCAACCACTCCCTTCCCTCTTTATCTGTAGCTCCCCCTACTCCTCCAACTCAGTTCTGAAGAACGGTTATACCTGAAATGTTGACTTTCCCAGCTCATGATGCTGCCTGGCTTGTTGTGTTATTCCAGCCTTCTGTCTGTCTCCTGTAACTCAGGAAGATATAGTCTGAGTCAGCACAGCGTGCTGATAGGCAGGAACTACAGGTTGCCCACTGAAGTCCTTGAACCTCTGCCCTCGGGCCAGGACGAAGACATTCAGTTCCTCCAGACACTGACACATGAACAGAAGAGGCCATTCAGCCCCTCCAAACTGTTAGACTGAAATAGGAGGATGTCATTGTTGCTGCAAAGCGACAAACCAATGAGCCATAGATTGCAAACACAGACTGCTTCATGTTGTTCCTCCTGGCTCCATTGCTAATGGTACACACGTGCTATGTTAACGTGGTTTGCTGACCATGAGGAGGGAAAGTGATTGTTTTTTTTTCCAAGTCCCAAGGACGCATCTTCCATCTCCGAGATGTTATGAACTAGGTTAGACTACTCAAAACACTTTTAAGCAGGCAGCCCAGAGCATACCTTTGCAATTTGTTTCGGTAATTGTACAATGAAAATTACTGGGAGTAATTTAGCTAGGTTGACTACTAGATTTTGAAACAGGCAAAAACTTTATTCATAAAATTACACAATGAAACACAAAGAACAGAATAAAAAATCACGACAGAATTCAACCTATTCAGCTAGACTTTATTATGCTATTGCGAATATACACAACTGTCCCAATAAGCAAACTCCCAATAAAAACCAGTATAAATGGAGCACAAACTTCCAGGTTGAAGTTGAAGGTCAGAAAAGAGAGAGAGTTTCCATACAGCTTCCAGTTGAACTTTCCAGTTCAAGACTCAACTGAAAACTGCTCAGCTCAGCTAGTTCAGCTAAAATAGCTCACCACTCTCCGTTCATGAAACTGGTCACTGATAGAGCATGGCCAATTTGGCCTGAAGACTCATCTGTTTCCATATAAACAAAAGACCTCTGAAAGTACTTTTCATCTCTGTACCAAACCAGGCTGATCGGAGCTTGGAGAAAGTGAGGAAGGACTTATGCCTGAAACGTCGATTCTCCTGCTCCTTGGATGCTGCCTGACCAGCTGCGCTTCTCCAGCAACACATTTTTCAGCTCTGATCGGAGCTTGGCGCCGTTTTATTTTTCCTCTGAAAAAAAAACAAGGACAGAGTCTCCTTGAGCTAAGGGACAGCTTTTAGACAAAAAGGGACTTGCTTTGTGACACATCTCTCCCCCCCTTACAAAAAACCATCAATGCTAAAAGGTGGCTGCATTTTTTAACCCTTCAAACCCAGTTAGTAGTCTTAAAACTCGCAGATATACTGTACTAATTGTAAACATTCAAACATGCACAAACCCATGCAAAACCAGGCTGCTGTATAACCACCACCGAATACCTCCGTATCTCATTCTAGTCTCAGTAACTCATCAGCTTTCACGTTTTCACGACCTGCCACATACACAATGGTCCGATTGAATGGCTGCAACAACAAGCTCCATCTAAACGGTTTGGCATTTTTGTCTTTAATTTTTTCCACAGATGTCAACGTGTTGTGATCAGTGTACACGATTGTCTCAGATGCAATTGTAATATAAACACAGTTATAGTGTAATGCCAACACCATAAAGTCTTTTTCTCCACCGTTGAACATTTCTGTTGATGAACGTTCGACTTCCCAGAAAAACACCGGATAGGTCTTTCTATTCCCTCATCATCCTCCTGCAGGAACACCGGACCAATACGCACATCACTGGAATCGATAGCCACCTTGAATGTCTTCGTGTAATCTAGTGTAGCTAATATTGGGGCAGTAGCTAACACAGGTTTTAAGCTGTAAAATGCTTTTGACAGTTCTCTGTCAACTGAGAGTTCTTGCCCTTGACAATTCGGTGAGTGGAGCAGCCACACTGCTTAAAGTTTGGCACAAACTTTCAGTAAAATTCAGTCAATCCCAGGAACCGTAGTACTACACATTTCTTTTTGTTGACGCTGTGGAACATTCCCGAACTACTTTCGTTTTTGTATCTCATGGGGCCGTTGGTCCATGTCCAATAACGTGACCCAGGAACGTGGCTTGGCTTTCTCAAATTCACTTTTAGATCGGTTTACCAGCAAGCCTGTCTTCTGAAGTCAATCAAACAAGTCCGATAAATGCTCTAAATGTTCCTTTCATGAGTGACTAAAAACCACCAGGTCTTCAATGTACACCACATAGTTGGGTAATCCGACAATGACCTAATTATCAGTCTCTGAAATGTGGCTGGAACGTTTTACATATCAAATGCCACAACTTTGTACTGATACAATCCATTTAGTGTTATGAAAGCCGAAATTGCCTTTGCTCTCTCTGACAGAGGTCCTTGCCAGTAGCCTTTGAGCAAGTCCAACTTAGAAATGTAAGTAGCTTCTCCCACGTTTTCGACACAGTTCTCCAAACATGGAATAGGATATGCATCAGTCTTTGTAACGAAGTTCAGTTTGTGATAGTCCTCATATGTCCACTGGGTAACATCTGGCTTTGACGCCATGACTATACATGAGCTCCAAGCACAGAAACTCATTTCGATTATGCCATCTTGGAGCGTGTGCTCTATTTCCTTCTGAACCTGTGCCAACTTTAGAGGATAATGCCTTTAAGGATGTTGCTTAATCAGAAGAGCATCCCCTGTGTCTACATCATGCACAATTATATTCGTACTTCCCAGTTTGTTTCCGCACATCTCTCCACGATATCGTAATAACTCTTTCAGGTCACTAAGCTTTGCTTGTGGAAGATAGCTCAATAATTTATCCCAATTTTTGACAACTTTCTCATTGTTCAGTTTGAGATTAGGAATGTCCAATTCAGAATCCTGTGAACGTGGGTCTTCCTTCTGTGCTGTAATCATTAATACCTTCTCCTCTTGATTTCCTTCCCTGTCATATACCTGTTGAGAATATTCACATGACACACTCTGGGAGATTTCTTCCTGTCTGGAGTCCGTACCAAGTATTTCACCTCATTCGATTTCTTCCCAATTTGATAAGGTACACTAAATTTGTTTCTAAAGGCTCAACCGTTACTGGAAGTAACACCAATACCTTATTCCCAATTGCAAAATTCCGAATTTGTGATTTCTGATCCACTTCTTGTTTCATTGTATGCTGCGATACTTTTAAATGCTGTCTAGCCAACTCTCCAGCTCTATTTAATCGTTCCCTAAAATTTGACACATTGTCCAAATGGGTGGTCTCTGAATTCTGCCTTATTGATTTCTCCTTAACCAATGTTAACGGTCCTTTTACTTCATGCCCCAAAATTAATTCAAATAGTCTGAATTTGGTCGATTCATTCTGTGCGTCTCTGATCACAAATAGTTCAAAAGTAATTTCCTTATCGCAATCATTTGAATTATCCTGACCACAAACCCTCAACATGGTTTTCACTGTTTGATGCCATCTCACTCATGCTCACATTGATTC
The DNA here is from genome assembly GCF_037043375.1 of Chiloscyllium plagiosum. Classification (NCBI taxonomy): domain Eukaryota; kingdom Metazoa; phylum Chordata; class Chondrichthyes; order Orectolobiformes; family Hemiscylliidae; genus Chiloscyllium; species Chiloscyllium plagiosum. The sequence continues at coordinate 114,996,698 of NW_028270156.1, forward strand.
CGAATACTACGTAGCAGATTTGAATTGCTTTATTCCCAAGTTATCCATCACCTGCTTGAATAGTTCGGATGTGAGGTTTGATCTGTCTGGATCTCTATTGGTAGTCCGTACCTACGTAAAAAATAAGTATTTTTTCCTACAACTCTTTTAGCTGTGATGCTGCATAATGGGTCTGCCTCTGGAAATCTAGTCGACACATCCAGTATTGTTAAGAAATACTTATTCCCACTTCGTCTTTGCGATAGGCGACCTACACAATCTATCAAGACTCCTGTGAAAGGTTCCTCAAATGCTGGAATAGGTATTAAAGTCGCAGGTTTTATTACTGTCTGTGTGTGTGACATGTTTGAGACGTCTGGCAATATTCACAACATCTTTGTGTAGTCCAGGCCAGTGAAAATATCTTTGTATTTCAGCCTGTAATGTCCTCACCCCGAAATGTTCTCCAAGTGGTCGCTCATGTGCCACTCGCAGCACCTCCTTTCTATACCCAACAGACAAAACAATTTGATGATTTTCTGTGCATGTCTGATCTGCTTCAATGTGTGCTGATCTCCATATCCGCATTAAGACATCATTTGTTAAGTAATAACACACAGGAATGCATTCATTCTCTTTTTTGCTAAATATCTTTTGATATAACTTCTGTAACTCCACATCTTTCTGCTGTCATTCAATATGCTTAACAGACCTAAAAGTACGTTCATATTTTCCGACTTGCTCCTTCTCTGTTCCACTTAACTGATCAAAAAGAAACTTTCGGATAACTGTACGTCAGCTTCGTTATCTGTGCCTTTATCCTGCTTAAACCTGTGCTTCTGTAATCTTCTGGTGATGCAATCAGGGGAAATTCCTGGATAAACATACTCCAGGTCTTCAGTTGCCCGCATCTCCACTGGCTTTTCAACTAGAGTAGGCAGCACGCCTACCAGTGAAGCAGCTATATTATTTGCAAGGACAAATTTTATTCCTAGAGCTGAGAGTTAGGGGTCTAGTACACCGACTGCACATGCTCCAATCTTCTCTGGACACTCTCACCTCACTTTACATAACTGAGCAACTTTTGCCTCACTATGAATTCCTGTTACAGCACATTTTCTGGAAATAGTCTTTGAGAGTGCATAAAGCCTCACCTCTCAGCATTACAGACTGAAAATATCCTGTGTCAAGTAATATTGAAACCTTCTTACCAATTACCCCTGGCCTAGGTGAATAAACGTTACCCTTTCATGTAAGTTTTGTTTGCAGATTTGGCACGTCCACTGATCATCTTGCACACTCTGAGGCCGTTGCCTAACTTCCCTTATGTTTTTTGTCACATGTTCAAGAAAACTTCCAGGCTTGCCTGGTTATTCTACATCTGGTTTTCTCCCAGCCCATCAACACTGTGATTTTGTGTGGCCCTCTTTTTTGCAATGAAAGCACGACAGGTTTTTAACATATTTGTCCCCCTCAAGGTTTTCTTTATTACTGTGGTAAATTATCCTTATGATCTACACTGTGATCTACCTTTCCCTTTGCACGTGAGGATATCTCTTTGTTCCAATTTCTGTCCCTCAGAGACCAGAACTGGTTCTGGAAGCCAAACCAAGTTTATGGACCAGTTCATCATCATCAGCCATTTCAGCAGCTAACCTTGCTGCTTACACTCTCTGCTCTTCCACCTGAGTTTGCACTACTTCAGGCAGTTAATTTTTGAATTCCTCCATGTACTAACCTCCCTAAGGGCATCATAGCTTTGCTTGAATTTTAAAGCTCTGATCCAACTATTGAAGTTAGTCTGTTTAATCCTTAAAAACTCAGTGTAGGTTTCAGGATCCCTCATTAAATTCCTGAAAGGTTGCCTATGCAGACAAAATGTTTGTTTTAACCTCCTTATACTCCCCAGATCCCTCATCTGATAGGGATGTGAATATCTCACCCGTCCTACCTACAAGTTTGGTTTGGATCGACAAAACCCACATTGCCTCTGGCCACTGCATTTGTTTCGCCAACTTTTCAAATTAGTTGAAAAAGGGCATCACATTCTTCTCATCAAATTGAGGCAACGCTTGAACATACTCAAACAAATTCTCACTAGACGTCTCACTACCGGGGCTTGCTCATGCCCACTCTCTTCCTTACTAATCCCACCCTCAGCCGTTATCTTCAGCCTTTTACACTGACTTTTCTTTTTAATTGTCAGTTTTTGTTCTTCAAAACCTCTCTCTTTCTCTCTGCCCTATTGCTCTCTTTTTTGCCATTCTTTCTTTTTACTCTCTGTTCCGCTGCTTTCTTTTTTCCCCCTCTTCTGCATTTTATCGAAAGTCAAATGTTTTATTTTGGGTATTAGTTTGATTGGGTTGAAAAAACTTGGAATAGTAATGGCTATTTCAGTCGCCAAACGTTTTCTGGGTGTGCATGCAGTGACTTTGGAAATTTTACGAGAAATGAATAAGACCAAATTGCAAGAATTAGCAGAGAAGCTGGAATTGGATCTGACTGCTTTTGTGAGGAAAGGAGAGATAATTACAGCCGTATCTCGTCAATTAAACTTGCTGGAGAAACCAACAGAATCAGAGATGGCAAGAACTCAGTTAACAAATGAAACATCTTGAGCTAACGGCGAGACGGAAGGAAAGGGCAGCCAAATTCTTTCACACTGTCCTCATTTGAAACTCCATTACACCGTCTCTCTGTAGCTAGGAGATAATTGATTGTAAACGAAAGAAAATACTGTCTTAAGTGCACTCCACAACTGCAGGACGGTGACTTCACTCTTATTCTTTAATCATTTTGTAATGAACAATACTACTCAGTTATTGTGCTGATTATTTGCTGAGTCATAGAGTCATAGAGATGCACAGCATGGAAACAGATACTTCGTTCTGTCCCATCCATGCCAACCTGATATCCCAACCCAATCTAGTCCCACCTGCCAGTACCCGACTGATCTGTATGAATTCTGTTCGTGCCCCATGATCAAGGACATCCAGCTCCTTTTCACCAAGAGGACTTCGCATCATCTCGCCTTCTCATAAATACAAAATGAGAAGGATGGCATTTTTTGCCAATCATTTATTTGCCTTATGAAGCAAAGTCACACCAACAACAACATCACTGTTGCCATTGGAGTTGATTGGAGATAGTGAGGAGGCGATGATCTAGCTGTATTGTCTCCGAATATTAATCCAGGGAATCAGATAATGACCCAGACACCGGATCCGAATCCCACAATGGCAAATGTTGGAAATTAAATTCAATAAAATATCAGGAACTAAGAATCAACTGAAACAATGAAACCAATGTCGATTGTCTTACTTTGCACCCTCATGCCCTTCAGGAAAGGAAATCTACCACCTTTGCCTGGTTGGGCTTACATGTAACTCCAGACCCACAGCAATGTGGTGAACTCTCAGTTGCAGTTTGAAATAGCCAAGCCAGCCACCCAGTTATATCAGTCACTTCAAAGCCTCAAAGAAATGAAACCGCATGTACCTCAGCACTGACTACTAACAGCCCACGGACTGCAGTGGGTCAGGAAGGCAGCTCACCAAAACCTTCTCAAGGACAATGAGGAAAGGGAATTAAATACTGGGCCAGCATCCCATTAATGAATAAAAGAAGATGATCACACTCAGGGAAGAGAGAAACACAGACATAAATAACTTTAAACAGGAACTTTAACATATACCTTACATGGTCATGATTATGAATAATATGGGAACAGGAAAAACATAAGTAAGGTTTAATTTCAGTTTTTATTTCCATCCCAGCTGATCATCAACAATCTCTTTGTTTGCTTCTTTCTTTCTATCTCTCTCTTTCTCCATCTTTTCAACTCTGTCCTTGTCCCCTTCATAACAGATTTCGGTGTCACCAACATCAATCACACTATTTCCCAACTGTGTTCAGTTCTGATGTATGAATCGAATTGCCAATTCTATTTTTCTCTCGACCCGAGGGGGCTGCCAAATCTGCTCGGTTTGTCTGGCACTTTCTCTCTCTTTATTTGCTGTGATCTGTTGCATCATTCTTTGCTTCATATAACCTTTAATTTTGTTATTACTTGGAATGTCTGCATCGCTGACAGGGGCAGCATTTGTTGACCTAACCAAGTGTCATTTACTGCGAGGTCATTCTTTCAGGCAGTACGGAAACAAGCACCTTGCTGTGTGTCTCACATCAATCTTAAGCCAGACAAGATAGTAACGCAATATCTATTTTCCAAAGGACATCAGTAAAATAGATAAACGTATAGACAAATTGCTGGAGCTGTAATGGTTGTTATTAGTAAAACTTGCTTTTTCCCCCAATTCCTGTCTTGTGTATTTAATTTCTGACATCGTCCGTTGTAGGATGTGGTAAAGTGTCTTTCTGAGTAATAACCTGTGCATCAGAATTACATTTCTTCCGACATTACTGCTCTGAGAGAGTGTTCCTGTTAATAAGTTATTTTAGAGACAAGAACAAAGATGCGATCGAAATATTTGCAACTGAAAGAGTGCTTAGAGGAGAGGTGGAACCATAACGTCTGAATTTTACCGAAGCATAGATAATGGATAATTAAGCGTCAGCATTGAAGCCAAGATGGTGACTGGGCATATAACCGAGCTGGCAGTGGGTTGGTTTGGTGCTGGACAGAATACCGAGACATAAATGAAGAAAGGTACTTCGGTATTGTGAACGTCTCGTTCTCCGATGTTTGTGAGGGCGGGGTTGTGGGCGGTTCTGAAATTTGTGGGTAATTAATGGAATTTGCGTTTGAAACTGAAGACAATAGTTTCCGTCTTTGTAAAATATAGATAACAGAAATAGCAAAGAAGTTCGCCATGGTTGAAGAGATTAATAAATGGATAGAGCTGAAGAAACTTACCAGGAACACCAACAATAGCGAGGATAGGATAGTAACCCGCCTGGATAATCAGCAGTGCACCAAGTATCCAATATGGTAATGTTGACCAAGACCAGGAAACATAGAAAAGACCATAGGATAAACTCCTGTCCATTGTTGCAGCATTCCAGTCTAATGTTCTCAGATTCTGATCCATTAATGGATCATTCCAGACTATTCTCAGATGTTTAAATCTCCTTTTTCTGTCACTGCAGCTGCTGATCCCTTTGAGCGTTGGAGCTGATGCATCTGCTGCGACAATGGCATAAACCATTGCAAGAGGTCCCTTACTAATAGGAGACGGAAAACATCCAGTGACATAACTAGGATCCATGGAGACTGGCATCACTCACAGTCACTGAACAAACAGCTCCATTTAACCCCTTTCAGTATGGTTCCTTCAGTTCACAAAAACTACTGGACTGGATTGAATGTTTGCACCGTTGGCTATTGGTCGCATCTCCCATCACCCATTGCTCTCGTGAAGTTAGTATTGAGGGAGAATGATGCATGGTTTCTTATCGCAGGCTAGATTATTCTGCTGCGTTGTCCGTTTGCAATACTGTAACTGGCTGAACCTCCCACCACCACCACCCTCAAAAACCACAATCTACATGCTGTAACCGTGCAGATCGCTCCTCGACTAGAACAGGCACCAGCCAATACATTTACAGTGCATATATTTGCACTCCAATGCATAGGAAATGTGATTTGCCTGGGCATTCCTTTCATTGATCTAATAAGGCAATTTTGTATCTTCAACACTCAATGTGCTTCAGCATCTTTTTAAAATATAAACTCACCAACACCTTCACACACTTTATTAAGCACAAGTTTCTTCCCATTCTCCTCATGGTAACACCATGCCAGGGTTTAGTCTGGTGTAACCGCTTTAGACTGAATCGCTGACAAGATCATTATTTATAAAGCTGATTCAGCCTGAACACAATACACCTAACAGTCTCTCAACAAAACACTATCATTTGGAAAGATACATTTACTCTGATACTTTAATTATTTTGTATGAAGAGCCACATATCATTTACTTCCTGCTGCGTAAAAATTCTGTTTGTGACTTATGACCAGGCACATCCAGGTCTGTTACAACAACAGCACTTCCCAACCTCTCACTATTTAATGAACATAAATGTGAATGATGATATTTGTTGTTCATATCAGAAATATTTTATATCTTGTGAAGAGCTAATGCACAAACACTGATCCTTCAGTTCAGATAATTATCCTACTCTCTTCATTCTCTCGATTATCCAACTTTTAATACATTCGGTGTATTCCACCCCTATCTACCCATGGACTCTAACATTCTCCACTCATCTGTATTCAACCATGTCAAACGTCTGCTGAAAATTCAAATACTTCATTCCCACTGGTTCTCAATTGTCGATGTCACAACGGACAATCTCCACAAAGTCCAGCAGATTTATTGAAAGATCAAGATAATTTCCTCTTCCTGAATCTAGATTGACTCGACCGAATCATGTCATTATTTTCCAAGGGTCTCGTTGTCACATTCCTCACAAAAGGTTCCAATGTTTTTCTCACAGCTTACATCTCGCTAACCACTGCTTAGTTTGCTGTTTGCTCTCTCCGTCCTGTTTTAAATATTTAGGTTTACAATAGCTGCTTTCCAGTCTGGAGGATCCTTTCCAGAATCTAACCAGCTTTGAAGAATAATCAGTAATTCTTTCACTAGCTCTACTGCCACCTCCTCAATACTCAGGGCTGTAGCTCATCAGATGCAGCAATATACCAACCTTAAATTCAATGAGATTTTGAAAGACATACCTTTTATTAATTCTAATTTCCTGCTATTCCTCATTTTCAGCAGTCACTCTGTTCCCTTGTATTTCTGGAAGTTTCTTTCTGTATCTTTCTCAGCGGAGAGATGGGTTCTGTCAGCCAGTGAATATATCGGAGGACTGCACTCCGGTGATGATGGATATGTTATTCACCCCTGCCTGGAAAGTTCCAGAATTAATCCAGTTTAATTTATGGTGAAACTTTATTGCTGGAACAGCACAGCAGGTCAGGCAGCATCCAGGGAACAGGAGATTCGACGTTTCGGGCACAGGCCCTTCTTCAGGAATGAGCAGAGAGTGTTCAGCAGGAGAAGATAAAAGGTAGGGAGGAGGGACTTGGAGGAGGGGAGTTGGAAATGTGATAGGTGGAAAGAGGTCAAGGTGAGGGTGATAGGTCGGAGTAGGATGGAGGCGGAGAGGTCAAGAAGAAGACTGCAGGTCAGGAAGGCGGTGCCGGGCTGAAGGATCCGGCTGAGACAAGGTGGGGGGAGGGGGGATGAAGAAACTGGTGAAGTCCAAGTTCATCCCCTGCGGTTGGAGGGTTCCCAGTCGGAAGATAAGACGCTCCTCCTCCGACCGTCGGGTTGTTGTGGTTTGGCGGTGGATGAGTCCAATGACCTGCATATCCTCGGTGGAGTGGGAGGGGAAGTTGAAATGCTGTGCCACAGGTTGGTTGGGTTGGTTCGTCCGGGTGGCCCAGAGGTGCTCTCTGAATCGCTCCGCAAGTAGGCGGCCTGTCTCCCCAATATAGAGGAGGCCACACCGGCTGCAGCGGATGCAGTAGATGATGTGGGTGGAGGTGCAGGTGAATCTGTGGCGGATATGGAAGTTTCCCTTGGGGCCTTGGAGAGAAGTGAGGGGGGAGGTGTGGGCGCAAGTGTTGCACCTCCTGCAGTTGCAAGGGAAGGTGCCGGGAGTGGTGGTTGGGTCGGTGGGGGGTGTGGATCTGACAAGGGAGTCGCGGAGGGAGTGGTCTCTACGGAAAGCTGATAGGGGAGGGGAGGGAAATATATCCTTGGTGCTGGGGTCTGTTTGGAGGTGGCGGTGAGCATTAGCATAGTCCTGTCACTGGTGTGAGTCTACACAGTATATTGAAGGAGGGGACACAGCTCAGTGACCACCTCAATTTTGAAAAAAACTGGTTTCATACCAGACACCTGGTCCAGCTGAGATAAATGTCCCGGGAAATCCCAGGAAAGATAATGCACTGTCCTGCACCTCCTTATTTATAGAGCTTTCCTTCCATGGAGCCTCATCTCCATTTGTTTACCATGGACCCAGACACTCTGTAAATGCAGTGTATAGAGTGGGGTCAGCAGACCCCGCAGCTGACAATACAAACCCGAGATAATCATCCACAGAAACTCCACTGATTTTCCAATGACAGGAACAAGTCAATTCCCCACACGGAACGTGAATGCGCTCAGTGTTGAAAAATATTTCCACTCCTGAGTTTCTCTTCCTGGCTGAGAAAGCCGTTGCATCTCTGCTGAGTTCCACAGTAAGAGGTGCTCTCTCCAAAGAAGCAGTTGACAATGTAGCATTAACTTCCTCTACATCTCCTCAACTATAAGGGCAGCACCAGTATTGCTAATGGATCTGATCATCACACTCAGAGAAGAGAGATACAGGGAACCTAATTCACTTTAAACCGTGACATATCTAAATGAACGTGATATTCAGGAATATGGGAAATGGGGAAATGTGAGAATAGCTTGCCATTTTGTTTTCCTTTCAGTTTATCATCAGCAATCCCTTTGCTCACTTTTCATTTCTTTTCTTCTCTTTTTCTGGCCATTTCTCCATCCATTCAATTTAAACCTAGTCCCCACCTCTCTCTCCACCCCAACCATCCATGATACCTGGATAAATAATATTATTTCCCAGTTGGCTTTCAGTTGTGAAGCAGGGTCAAACCGTTATCTGCATTTCTCCTGACAGAGGCTGCCATACCTGTCAGATTCTCCAACACTTTCAGACGCTGGAGAACATTATTTTCGATCTCTAGCATCCACCGTTCTTTGATTTATTTCACCTTTAATGTTGTTGTTTCACGGGATGCCAGCATCACGGGCAAGGGCAGTATTTGTTGTCCGTCACTAATTGTCCTTGACCACTCAGCCATTTGTCAAGACAAAATGGAGCCAACAATGTTGCTCTGAAGTTACACTGAGCTCAGATTGGGTAATAATGTTAAGTTTCTTTACCAAAGACTATCAGTAAAATAATAAAAATAAATCTAACGGTTTCTGGTTTCCATGAGTGAAATTAGGTTTTATTCCAATTTTTGTCATTCGAATTTAAGCTCTGACATCGTCTGTGGTAGGATGTTAACATTGCCTTGGAGTCACAGCCCGTGCCTCTGAATTACCCGTCTAGTTACATGATCACTCTGATACAGAGTCTTTATTGCCTAGTCCGTAATCCCTAGCCCCTGCCAGAGAGAGATGACGCTGAAATCACTTTAACTGACAACAATCAAAAGGATTTTGGGGAAAAAAGCGAAAGGGAGATTGAGAGACAATGTCATGTAAGATCACAGGTTTCAGAATGCTGAAGTGAAGACATTTCGACAGCATTCTACAACATGAGCCAGTATTCCCAAGATGATAGGTGAAAGGGATTTTGGCGTCAAAAAAGATGATGGAGAGTTTTAGATGAAAATTTGTTCTGCAACTTTGTAACTGGGTGTGGGGTCAGCAGAGTCTTTGACTCATTGGGCTGAATCTAACAATAGTTTGTCTCAGTGACATTTTTATTGAGTGTGACAGAGGGATTATCTGTACGAGACTGAACTAGTTTCATGGTGCTATCTTATCGAACTAACATCATTAACTACCCACTCAATCTTATAGTGTTCCTCGCATTCAATGCCACCCCGATTCTCCAACCCAACATGGCTGGAGGGACTCACCATCGCACTTATGCCCCTGGATATTCTATGATCACTGACACTGGTGCCATCTTTTAAAGGCCAATGGGGACACTGTTGTACTTCCTCAGTTTGGAGCCAACCTGCACAGGTGACCCCGAACATCGCAAATAAGGGGAACTAACAGCACGATTTTTCAACAGGGGCACAGAGGTCCTAGTGAATGGGCTAGAACAGAGGGATCCATTATCTTCCTGAGGAGACCTCACCACCAGCCCCACAGAGCATGGTCTTGGCTACCACCCAGCTTAGTGCAGTGTCTGCGGTCTCTCTCTCTCTCACACACACACACACACGCACACACACACACACACACACACAAACACACACACAGATAGTGTTCCAAAGAAGTCCCATTTTCAGGTACAGAAATTTTCAGTCTTTCAACCCCTTGGGTTCCTGCAAAAATATGCACTTATTTTATATCCAATCACAATCAGTAATTCTGGTTATTTCACTTTATCTCACTTTATTATATTCAGCCAAACAATGCTTCTAAACACTTGTCCCGTTATGAAATACAATTTTGAGCATAGAATTTTTTATCCTCAGCTGTTATCTTGACCGTTATCTGAATTGCACCATTTTCCTTGTTATGAAAGTTTCTCTTGCTTTTTCTCTGTGCCTGTTTCTGTCTGTAGCAGGTACACTGTCTTCCACTCAGTTGGATGGACGGCTGGTTTGTGATGCAAAGGTAGGCCAGCAGCGTAGGTTCAATTCCCCCCCACTGACAGAGGACACCATGAAGGGGACGCTCTCTCAACAATGGGCAATTAGCATGGCAAATCCACTGTAAGCTGCACATCTGTGTTCTCTGGGAGGAAACTGGAGCTTTGGGAGGGAACCCACACAAATACGTGGAGAATGTTGAAACTCACCTGAGTTTGGAAGTGAACGCAGTTCCTTGGTGATGTGAGGCAGCAGAGCTAACCACATATCCATCATACACTTCAGTTAGTTCTGTTAATTACTTGTAGCTGACTAAAGAAATACAACTGACGTGTTCTGATAACTGAATCTGACAGAGTCTTAGACCTTTATCATCGGCCATATCGCCATCCTGGTTACATTTAAAATTTGTTGTGAGCAGTGGAGGAGTGGGATTAGAAATGGAAACAGTCAGAACCGCAGTGAGGAGAAAGTCACAAAGTGGGAATTCTCTCACCAAGACGTTTGGGAGGGCTGAATCTGCATATCATAGCGAGGCCGACTTTGTCTGATTTTCCATAGACAGGTGAATCAGGGATCATTGTGAAATCAGAGAAAAGTGCAGCTGGGAACACAATGACACGAGCCATGAGTTTATTGATTGGTGGAATAGTATCAAAGTGCCGAATGGCCCAGTTGTTTCTATCAGCCCCATGTTCTGATGTTCCATTGAGCCCTTCGATCCTGCTGCACAGGACCAGATTGAGGCCACTCCAGTAGTTTGGTGTAGTTTGGCAAATGTATTGGAAAGTCCAGGCTGGGTCAGGAAGAGACCCCCACCCAATCCCTCTGTCCAGGCTTCCCCTCTCGTAACTTCTGTTCCTGGTGTAGGTCATGTTACAGGCCCAGATTCGCCTTAAAGTACAGCCCCCATGCCTCATACAAGGTCAACTCAGACAAATCTTCTGCTGTCTCTGAATGAAACATTTTACATCATGACTTCCAGGAAAATAATCAAAGTATTTTCTAAAAACATAAATAAGAACGTAAGAAATAGGAACAGGAGTAGGCTATTCGGCCCCTTAGACCTGCGCTGTCATTCAATAAGAACATGGCTGATCTACTCCACGGAGGAGAAAGTGAGGTCTGCAGATGCTGGAGATCAGAGCTGAAAATGTGTTGCTGGAAAAGCGCAGCAGGTCAGAAGGGCTTATGCCCAAAACGTCGATTCTCCTGTTCCCTGGATGCTGCCTGATCTACTCCACGGTTCAACTCCACTTCCCTGCTAACCCTTTGCATCCCTCAACTCGCTGAAATGTCACAAACCAATCCACCGTCTGTCAATACAATCAGTGACCCAGCCTCCACAACACTCTGGGTGAGGAAATTCCAGCCATTCACTACCTTCTGAACGAAGACATGTCTTTACATCTCAGTTTCAAATCGATATTCCTTATTCTGTATCTACATCCCTGACTTCGAGACTCTGTCCTGGTGTAGAACCATATTCTCAACACCGACCTTGTCAAGCCCCCTCTGTATCTTATCCGTTTTAGTAATGACACCCTCATTCATTTAAACCACAATGAATAATTGCCTCAGCATTTTTGATGTAATCAATAATTCAACCCTTTCATCCCAGGAACCAGTCTAATGAACCAACATTTCTGCATCAGCATGCTGACGTTTTGTTTCATATACAGGGGCGGCACGGTGGCCCAGTGGTTAGCACTGTTGCTTCACAGCGCCAGAGACCCGGGTTCAATTCCCGCCTCAGGCGACTCTCTGTGTGGAGTTTGCACATTCTCCCCGTGTCTGCGTGGGTTTCCTCCGGGTGCTCCGGTTTCCTCCCACAATCCAAAAAATGTGCAGGAGTTAGGTGAATTGGCCATGCTAAATTGCCCGTAGTGTTAGGTGTAGGGGTAAATGTAGGAGAATGGGTCTGGGTGGGTTACGCTTCGGCGGGTCGGTGTGGACTTGTTGGGCCGAAGGGCCTGATTCCACACTGTAAGTAATCTAATCTTATCTAAACCTCCTACACTCCATCTGATATTAACTTCAAGAACAGCGTTTAAAGATCAGCACTGTAAATTTGAAACAATATTAAAAGTGACAGGTGAACAGCACTCCACCCAAACGTCATCCTGTTATTTGCTTTCCTCTTTATGTTACAATACGAAGGAAGCATGAAAATGTTACTAGTGACAATAAGCCGTCAAGCACCTGGATTCCTTTGTCTGATGGTGGTGATGATCTCTACAGTCAAATTGTATCTCTGGCCAGATCTATATAATTCCACAGGGTCAACATTCTCCCTCCTGGCCTCCCTATGACCTTATGTGCTTGTGTCTTCTTTATCTTGCACTCAATAGAGAGAACCCCTTTCCCCCATTCACATCTTAATTTAAATTCATTTTGTATCATCTTCTCGTTCACCACTGCTAAAAGCCTGTTTATCTGTTGTCACACCCTCTTTTCCCTGTCACCTATCCCCCCACCTCTGGCAAGGAACTAAAATGCCCAGTTTCTGATCTTTTTCCGTTCTGAAGAAGTGTTACAATGCATTGAAACGCTAACTCTATTTGTCTGTCTCTGCAGATGCTGAAAGACCTGCTGAGTTTCTCCAGAATAAATAGGCACAGCACAAATTTTCAATTAAATAAATAACTGTGGATACTGAAAATGAAAATGCACAAATTGCTGTAGAAACTGGGAGCTTTGTCGAAGGGTCACTGAACCCGAAAGATGAACTCAGCTTTCACTCCACAAGATGCAGCGAGACCTGGTTAGTTTCTTCAGCAATTTCTGTTTTTGAACATTTTCCAAAGATGTGTGTTGAATCTGCACAAAAGCCCTGTCAAGCACACAGCGCTGTACATTGGGAAGGGAACAAAATCGCAAAGTGCACAAGTTCATTGGCTCTGAATCGACATAAGGCTGGCATTGCTGACACGACTGAGGTCTTAATCATGGTCAGGGAGAAAAACAGAGGCAAAAAAAAATCACTTCAAATGCAGCAGATGGTATTACGGGAAATAAAATGGTTCAGATAAATATGTTAAAGTATCTGAGAAATGTAACAAATTGAAGGCGTGACATCAGGGCCCTCAGCAGAATGAGAATATGAAACTGGAAACCAGGTTAGGTCACTGAGTACAGGGCTGATGGGTGAATGGGTCTCGGTGTGAACTGGGGGAAAGTCAGTAGAATTGATTTGCAGATATTGCAGCTCACACTGGGTTATTATGTGATCACAGCAGCAGGCGCAGCAGAATTGCATTCAATCACAATCCATAACTTTTCCCCCAGGATAATCCATCACTGTACCATGATGATCAAGCCGAGTGATGGTTCAGTGCCGAGTTTGGGTGAACATGCCAGAGTCAGAACCATGTGTATCTAAACCTGATGACAACCCACTAAAGCTCCCACAATTGACTGGTTACATTCCAACCAGCAGAACTACCTTCTGATAGAGAGCGGGAATAGATCCCAAGACAAAAAGCTAAGATCAAAACTTTGCGCTCCTGCCACATTCAGTCATCATTGTCGATGGACTATTAAAAAACTTACTGGAGGAGAGGACTCCACAAATATCCCCATCCTAAATAACGGAACAGCCCTGTACATCAGTGCAAAAGACAAGGATGTAGTGTCTGCACCATCCACAGCCAGAAGTGTTGAGTGGATGATCCAACTCACCCTCACAATGATGCTCAGAGAATCACAGATGCAAATCTTTAACCAATTCGTTTCACTGCACGTGACATGAAGAGACAGCTGGACACAGTAGATACGACACAGGCAATGGGCCCTGACCCCATTTCTGCAATAGGACTGAAGATTGTGCTGCACAACAAGCCGTGTCCCTGGGAAGCTGTTTCATTCCAGCTCCAACTCTGACATCTGCCTGGCCTTGTGGGAAATTACTCAACTATATCCAGTCCCATAACAAGGGAATGACTACAGTCTGACCATTTACCACACCCTCAGTCCCGTCGCGATAGTCACGTTGGTGAAAGCTCTTTTTGACAGAGCAGTCCAGCAGCATAGAAATAACCTGCTCAGTGTGGTTTGCCTTAGGTCCCCATGTGGGGATGGTGCTGTTGTGGAAATCTTACTGGATTACGAATCCAGACCAGACTAATGCTCTGGCAGCTGGTGGAAGTTAATAACAATTAATAAAATATTGAGATGCAAAATCTGGCATCAGTAACAGTGACCCTGAAGCCAATGTCGATTGTAAACACCAATTTTCTTCCCCAGTGTACTTTCAGGAAGTGAATTTCGCGTGCGTTCCTGGTCTGGCCTAAAAGTGACCCCAGACACACAGACATGTGATAAACTCATCAATGATCTCTGAATCGGCCAAGCAAGGCACTCAATTGTATCAAGCTGCTCCGGGTCGTAAAGGATAAACTTGAACAGAACACCCAGCCTCAGCCTCGGCATTAGAAAAGGGAATGGGAAACACAGTCCTGTCATCCTGCATAGATCTCCTTCCTAACATCTGAGAGCTTGTGACAGCAGTTATAGAGCTGTCCCATAGACTGCACAGAAACATCGGGAAACGAGGAGGTCTTTAGACACATTGAGCTTTCTCCATTCTAGTTCATGGTGAAAATTTCCTCAATGCAGTGTTCCCCACACATTGTTCGTAACCCTTAGTGAGTTTAAACCGGGATGTATAAAATAAGAAATACTGTAGTCCCTTCGGTCCATCAATTTTGCTCCTCCATTCAATATACAGGCAGTTCTCCAATCATGTGGGTTTCTTAAAAAAACTATTTGGCTGCAACGCGATTCATGAATTGTGCACCTTTCTTTATAAAGTGAGCTCCTGTTTACTGTAAGGTGATTCCATTTCCGTCCCCAGCTGAACAGCAAAACCCAGCCTCAGGATCCTCTGTCTGCCAAAAGCACCCTCAATGTGTTCAGCTAAACCAGGAATGTGATCCGCTCTGCAAGCCTTGAAACTGACCCTGAAACTGGGAATTGTTTGCGAGGTTTGAGAAGATTCGTAGCTCAGGTTGAGGTTATAGATATATGAACCTGCCAGCTCAGCGAGCAAACTTGCATCCAGAACTAGGAATTGTAGTCGACATTTAGAAGGAACTTTATTTCAAACCAAGGGAAGAATCTTGGGGAGAAATCTTGAGACGGCAGAGTGGCTCAGTGGTTATCATCAGGGACCCGGGTTCAATTTCCGCATTGGGTGACTGTCTGTGTGCAGTTTGCACGTTCTCCCTGTGTCTGCGTGGGTATCGCCGGGTGTTCCAGTTTCCTCCCTCAACAATGTGCTGGTCAGGTGAATTGGCCATGCTAAATTGGCCAAAGTGCTCGGTGTGTTCGTCAGAGGTAAACATAGGGTCGGGGAATGGGTCTGGGTGGGTTATTCTTCGGAGGGTGGTGTGGACTTGTTGCATCGAAGGGCCTGTTTCCATACTGTCGGGAATCTAATCCAACTGGAATCCCACAGTAGAGTCATGTGGTCAGTCAGCTCACGTGCTTTCTGGTAAAGAACTTGGTGAAAGGTACAGTGTTGTAGTCAGTAACCGTTTTGTGGAAGTGTTGCATTTACAGCACTATTTCATGACAATATATGGTTTTAAGATTTACGTAGACTGTGCTGTTGTTTGTGTTACGTTGACTATTATTTTTGTTTAGATTTTTCCTGACATTATTGGGCGTTCACCCCTTACCCTCTTTTTCCCATCACCCCCATCATTTATATTACACCGCTTTCTATCATAGCGTTCCACAGAAACACAGCTGCCGCGTTATCAGAGAACAACCTGCAATGATCGCTAGTCCTCGATCTTCACACCATACTCCTGCACCCTTCCCATCCCTTTCCTGTCTAAATTCATTATTTATATTCAGTGCCTTGTCTTCCACAGCCTGATCTGGGAGAGAATTCCCCATGTTCACCAGTGCAGACATTTAATCTCATCTGAATGCAGAGTGGCTTGTCTGTACCTAATACTATGGGCGCATGTTTGAGACATTCCAGACAGGGGAATTATCATCCCTGCTTCCATGCTGTCTCCCCTGTCAGAGCTTTATATATTTCACTCATTTTCCTAAAGATCATGGAATACAGGCCCAGTCACCCCAAACTCTGCTCCTACAACAAGCCTGTCAACCCAGAGACAAGACTGGTCATCCTTCACTGTTCTCTCTCAATGTCAGGATTATGCTTTATTTGGTAAAGAGAACAAAACTGTACACAATACTGCACAATGTTCGAGATGGGGTCTCACCAAGCGCCTGTACAACTGCAGTAAGACACGCTTACTCTTGTACTCAAATGATGGTCAACGCACCACTTATCTTCTTAACTGTTTGCACCGTCCATAATCAAAAAATCAGAGAAGCTTAGACTGTGTACTGTCAGAAAATCAGTACGATCTACATTAGTCCCACTTTCTTACATGAGATCTGTAGCCATAAATGTTATGATACTTCAAGTACGTTTTAATCATTGTGAGATTACCCATCACAACTATCCTCTCAGGAAGTTTAATCCAGACCCCAACACCCTCTGGGTGAAAACAATCCTCATATCTTCTCTAAAACTCAACCTTCATCACTTTAAAAGTGTGCTCCCTTGTTCATGTCCCTTTTACTAAAATAAACAGCTGCTATCTACCAACCATCTCGATGCCCCTCGTAATCTTATCCTTCTGAATCACGTCCCCCTCAGCCTTCTCTGCTCCAACGTAAACGACCCGAGCTTATCTAGCCTCTCTCCATAGCTGATATGCTCCATCCCAGGGAACATCCTGGTTAATCTCCTCTGCACCCCCTGCAGTGTAATCACATCCTTCCACAATATGACTCCCAGAACTCCAGACAATATTCCATCTGTGTCCGAATCAACATTTTGTATATCTCTTACAATCTATGTCTCAATGAATAAAGGCTATGCTGACAGCCGCATGTGACTTCTGAATTAGCCTATTACCCTGCCTAGTGACATTCAGGGATGTGTGGAGATGCATCCTCTCAGATTCCCAGTGTGCTGTCATCCATTGAGTCCTCCCCTGTCTGGTTCCTTCTTCCAAAGTGCATCACCTCATATTTATCAAGGTTACATTCCATTTGCCATTGATCCACTTATCTGATCATTCCGTTGTTTCTTCCTGTAACATAAGACCTTTCTCATCACTGCCAACCACCCAGACAATCTTTGTGCTAATCACAAACTTACTTAACACACTCTCCCCACCCCCCCCCCCCCTCCTCCACATTCGCATCTACATCATTTCTTAGTACCACGAATAATAAGGGATACAGCACTGATCCCTGCGATACGCCAGGGGAGACTGGTCTCCAATCACACAAACAGCTTTCTACCACCACTCTCTATCTCCTGCCAGTGAGACAACTTGAATATAACTTACTAAGTTACACTTGATAGCATGAGATTGTACTTTCTTTATTAGTTTCCCATGCGGGGCGTTGACAAAGGTTTTGCTGAAGAACCATATAAGTGACCTCTCCGCAAAAAAATCAATAAAATTTGTTCGGCATGACTTCCCTCTGATATCTTCATGCTGACGATCCCTGATCAAATGTTGCTTCTCGAAATGAAGATGAATTTTCTCCTTCCCTATTTTCCCCAATAGTTTCCTTGACACTGATCTGATACTCACTGATCCACAGTTCCCTGGTCTATCTCCACCCGCACTCCTGTAAAGGCTCCAGTGTGACCAGATCCTACTGAAACATTTGAGTCAGTGCCTTTCCTCCCTTGTCTCCAGCAGCAGCCTGGGATACAACTCATCCAGCCCCGGGGATTTGTCCAATTTTATGCCAGCCAAAACCATCATTCCCTGCTCGCATCTTATATCAATCCGTTGAAGATCTTCCCACTCCATCTTCTTGAACTTTGTACCTGCCTCCTCATTATCCCAAGTAAAACAGATGGGAAGCTCTCATGTCACAATCTATCAATGTTTTCCAGCTTCACACACAGATTGCCCTCTTGGTTTCTAATGGCCCCTGATTGTTCCTGGTTATTCTGTTCTGCTTGATGTCCTTGTGGAATATCTTGAAATTCTCGCTAATCTTGCTCACACTTTTCAATGCCCCTATGTTCGTCACTCCCCTCTGTGTGACATATTTAAAGTTTAATTTCGATCATCTCTCATTCTCTGAAACTCTACAGAATACAGGCGGAGTTCGCTCATACGATAATCTTGCCATACAAGGAATTATACTGGAGAATGTCCATCCAGTATATGAGATCAGTATGATTTACTTGGATCAGGAAATCAAAGCTGTACACAATACTCCAGGTACAGACTAACTAAAATTCTGTGTCACTGGTGCAGAATATCTTTATTCCTAGTCGGAGCAAATTACTTCAGGAACTGGAATCTGTACAGAAACCAACACATGTTGGAGATCGCAGTGACTCAGACATCATCCATGGAGACAGAGCGCAGAGCCTTTCATCGACTTTATTCTGATTCCCTTCAAACAAAGGGAAACTAAAATTTTACCTTCCCCCATTTGCGTATGTTCCACCCAATACAATTTTCTTTTTTTGTTTTAGGGTTAACTTACTGTATGAATTCTTTAAACATTCACCTGATATTCAACTAGACCACATCCACTGGTTCACCATTGTTTATATCGACAAGGGGCATCGTCAAGCAAAAATATTGTAAATGTTGCCTTCCCTTTTAAAAATCTAGCATCATTCTCCAGACGTTTGCTATAACTTTCCAAGTGTCCAATATCACTTTCTTTATAATAATTTCCAACAGATTCCCCACTGTGAACAATAAGTTAACTGGTCTGTAGTTCACCATTCTCCCTCTTCTTCACTTTGTAAATCCTTGGAATGCACTTATAACCTTCCAAACTGAAAACGAAAAAATACAATGATTCGCAATGCAACTATTATATCCATTTCTGCTTTCTCTGAAATTCTGGTATGAAGTACATTTGGTCTGTCAGGCTTATCAATACAGTATGTTTTCAAATGCTACCTTGTCAGTGATATGAATGATTTTAATCTTTAGTTACACAAGTCCCATGGCCACTTGATATTTCTGGGAGATTTTCTGGACCTTTCTCCATGAACAGACATAAAGTAACTGTTTAGTTTCCTTATTTTTTTTTCTGTTCTCCACAATAAATTATGCTGTCCACACATTCACTGTTCCACATTTGACTTTGCTTTTATTTTCCTTTCAAATATTGATGGCAGTTTTTCATCAGTCTTTTTGTTTCTGGTTAGTTTGCATTCTTGTTCTCTTTCTAATTTACTTCTCAGTTTATCAGTCTTCCTTCGTTTCGTCCAAAATTTCAATGAATCCACAATATAGGACTCTTTTCTAAGGCACATTCAGTGATCTAATGCAATTCTTAACTTCATTTATTCACCATCGTTGAATCACCTTTCACTTTTGCGATTTATGCCTTGGAGGGATATATGTATAAAGCAGACTTTACAGAGTTTCGGTAAATATCAAACATTGCCTGTCTTTCATTAATTCATTTAATGTACTTTTCAAATTCACTAAAGTCAACGTTATTCTCATATCTTAATGGCTTGCATGACTCAGGTATATACCCGAAATATAAGAAAAAAAACATTTTTTGTATTTATAAAATACATATAAAATTCATTATATTATGATCACTATTCCCAAAAGCTCCTTTACAGCAAATTCTTTGATTTGCTCTTCTGATCACACAACACCAACTCCAAAATTGCCTGATCAACTGCTCGTTGCTCAACATACTTCTAAAGCAACCTATCTCATACACACTCAACATTAACATTCATTTGGGTAAACACTGGTTAGATGTAACTTAAAGCTGTCCATTATTACTGCAGTACACACAAACCTGAATGTCTACTTTCCCGTTTTATGACATATTTACATTTGTATTGCAGCTTTCACTTTGATACATAACTCCCATGAACGTTGCTTCTCCTTGCTGTTCCTAAGATCCACCTCACCAGATTCTGTGGAATCTGAGTGACGTGGGCTCTAGGGGGGTTAATGGTAGATTCAGGCGAGATGTTTGGCGAGGCATATCTCATCATTTAAATTATCTCAACACATCTTACCTGTTCCTCTCAAGTGTCATTGTGAGATTTTCTCCAGATCTCCAGTTATGCTGGT
The DNA here is from genome assembly GCF_037043375.1 of Chiloscyllium plagiosum. Taxonomy (NCBI): domain Eukaryota; kingdom Metazoa; phylum Chordata; class Chondrichthyes; order Orectolobiformes; family Hemiscylliidae; genus Chiloscyllium; species Chiloscyllium plagiosum. The sequence continues at coordinate 115,017,119 of NW_028270156.1, forward strand.
GAAGTAGAGAAGGGCAATGATCTTTCAACAATGCTGTGTATTCCCCCAGACAGCTGAGCCTGCTCTAACCTGGGTGGGAACCTTACAGCAGGGTGGTAAAGTGTTGTTGCTGCTGTACCGGATCTTGGTGAGATCACACCTGGAGTGCTGTGCACAGGTTTAATCTCCTCCTTGTGGAAAAGATATTCGAATTAACTCAGAGGTTATTCCCTTAACTGGTTTCTGCAATGAAGGTGTTAATCATAAAATCTCTACAGTGCGAAACCAAGCCATTTGACCCATCGGCTCCACACTGATCCACCGAAGACCATCCCATCCAATTCCACCACCCACCCCACCCAATCTTGTAACCTGGCATTTTCCATAACTTATACACATGGCCTCCACATCCCCGAAAATTATGGGTAATTTAGCGTGGCCAATTCACCTAGCACGCACACCTTGGGACTGAGGGAGGAAACTGGAGACTGAAATTGAATCTGAATCCCTGGTGCTGTGAGGCAGCAATGCTAGCCACTATGCTACCTAGTGTGGGCAACACAACTTGCCTGCGCAGTTCAATCCTTGAAAAGTGACATTTGAGCAGGGAGATTTCATAATTCCCCAAACCTGTCATTGAGCAACAAGAGGAGGACATTGAGGTATTCAGTGGCTTGGTCAGAAACAGGTGCAGGACATTCAGGCCATCAGGACTAATGTCAGAACACCAGGAGGACTTTCAGCCCATCGTGTGTGTAAGGCCAGAAAATAATGATTCCATCTAGTAACTCATGCCTCTTATACAGCAACTGAGGCAAATATTTTACAGCCTTGTGCCTGTTACACAAGAATTGTGAAAGGGAACGTAGAGGTTATAGAAAGGAAAGGACTTCGAATAACCAGCTTCACTGGGAAATGAAAAGTAGTGAAAAAAATGTTGAAATTGAAGACAAAGTATTGGAATACGTTATGAAGGAAGTAATAACAGGAAATATCCAAAGCCAAACCACAATCCAGCACAGTCAACATAGTTTTATGAAGGATAAATCATGTTTGAATGATTTGACTAACTTTCTTTAATAAAACGTAACAAGCAAGATGGATAATGGGGATCCTATAGATGTATTACATCTGGGCTTCCAGACATGAGTGCGTAATGTGCATCGCAAAAGATTAACATGCAAGACAAGCACAAATGGGGTTAGGAACAATTTACTTACTGGGGAGAGGAGTAGCTAACCAGTAAAAGACATGATATGATGCCGCTGGTTTTGGACTGGATTGGACAAGGTCAAAAATCAAATGACACCATGTTAGAGTCCAGTGGGTTTATTTGTAAACACAAGGTTTCATTACGCTGCTCCTTCATCGGATGTAAGAGAGAGGAATACCTTAAACACAGAAGTTATAAGGAAAAGATCAAAGAGTTGTACAACTCATGCATATGAATTGTCCGCACACCTAAGATGGCTCTTAAGTACTTAATCAGTTAGAACGTAGGTGTGAGTTTGATTGATTAATATGCAAATCGCAGAATTTATTTCAAGTCACTGCCTGGAGACACCTTCAGGTACTATCGATGTAAATGAAGTAACACTTGTGGTCAGACAATGTATCCTAAACGTGAGGCCTTGTTTGGAATCTGTCTGTGTCTTGATCTGGAGTTAGACTGGTTTTATTTACAAAGTAGGAGTAGCGCGTGTGTGTATGTGTGAGAGAGGGGCGGGTCTGTGTGAAGGAGAGAGAGAGAGAGAGACACTGCGTGTGCGTGAGAGAGAGTGAGGGTGTGTGTGTGTGAGAGTGCGCAAGGGAGAAAGAGAGGCTGTGTACATGTGTACGTGTGACAGAGCGGACTGTGCGTGTGGAATGTGAGAGAGGGTGTGTGTGAATGTGTTTGAGGGGTGGATAGGGAGAGTGTGCATCATTGTATGTAACGGGGAGAGTGAGAATGTGTACTTGTCCCGGCTAAGATGCAGACAGATACGGCTGCTCACTTTCCCCATACACACTCACTCCGTGGTTTCAGAGCTTCCCCTCTCTGCAGCCTATGCTCAATTTGTTGTTCATGTTACAGACCCAGATGTTGTAAATACAGTCCCCATGCTCCATCCAGAGTTGGGTCACCAAATTCTCAGGTCTTCTTGAATGTCTGAGGCAGCTCACAGCACAACCTCCAGCAAATCATTCACAGCAGCTCCACTAACTTTTCAATAACAGGAAACAGTCACAAGCCCCTCAGCTACAAGTTAGATGCCTGGTCCATTACAATTATACTCAAGGGTCTTCCTCATGTTACTGACCGCACAATCAACTGAGAGGGACAAAGAGAGGTGTTCCGCGGGCAGGCACACACCAAGTTTCAAACACGTGAGTCAGTGCTGCTGGAACACCCCTTACCATGAAGCACCACATGGGACACATCGGGAAGTGAACAACAGCCTGACACCACCATTTCAATGTTTCTGAGATTCAGCATGCACGAGGGAGTCAAAAACTAAGGTCAGGGAAAGATACAGAAAAAAAACCCAAATAATTTATTAACTGATAACTTGCTGATAATATGAATAAGGAGATGGGGGGGGGGGGGGCGGGTTGGAATAACGGGATAAGGGAAACAATAGTGGATCCAATCCCAAGAAAGCAATCATTGAATGGAGACATTGCCAGATCTGCTAGAATGGTCCATTGCCTCAAATTCTGAGTCTGCTTTGAGAACCAGCCCAGACACCAGCAGGCCGTGCTAGTGGATAACTCGATAAACTGGATTATCTGCACAGCATGGGGAGCATTGAAAATCTTTGCCAGGAAATTGCAATCCTCTAACACCACGCTCTGCCTCCTACCTTTGAGCCAGTTTTGTATCCAAATAGCTTTCATATGAAAAAAACCTTGTTAAACAGATGACCATGCACAATGTTATTCAACGCCTTACTGAAGTCCACCTCGACAATGTGCACCACTCTATCTCAATTACTCTTTTTAGTCGCTTCTTCAAAAAAATCTCAGTCAAGTCAGTGAGACACAATATTGCTTGCACAAAGTCATGTTGACTATCGTTAATCAGTCTTTACCTTTCAAAATGTGTGAAAATCCGATGACTCATAATCCCCTCCAACAACTTACCTACCACTGACGTCAGGCTCACTAGCTTTTCCTTATTACCCTTCTTAAATCCTTTAAATAGTGGCACCACATAGCCAACTTTCAGTCTTCCGACACTTTACCTGTGGCTATTAATGATAACAAGGTGCCCAGCAATCACTTCCCTAGCTTCCCACAGAGTTCTAGCGTACATCTAATAAAAGCCAGGACATTTTATTTCTTTTGCATGCTTTAAGACCTCCAGCAGCTCCTCTGAAATGCAGACACTTTCCTAGATGTCACTACTTTTTTCCTAAGTTCTCTAGCTTCCATATCCTCCTGCACAATAAATACTGATACAGAATATTCGTTCAGTACCTCCTCAATTTCTGTGGCTCTGCACATGGGCAGCCTTGCTGATCTTTAAGGATGTCCTATTCTGTCCACAGTTACTCTTTTGTCCTTGACGTATTTGTAGAATTCCTTTGGATTCTCCCTAACTCTGTTTGCCAAAGCTATCGCATGTCCCCTTTTTATGCTCCCAATTTCCCTCTTAAGTATACTTTTATTGCATTCAGAATCTTCTAGTGATTCACTTTAAATCAGGAATTAAGAGGCTAATGATGACCATTTCGATTGTCGGAAAAATCCATCTGGTTCACTGACATGCTTTAAGAAAACAAACTGCCGTTCTTTCCTGGTCTGGCCTGCAAGTGACTCCAGACTCACAACAATGTGGTTGACTGCTAACTGCCCTCTGGGCAATTAGGGCTGGGTAATAGATGCTTGCCTAGCCAGGGACGCCTTCATCCCATGAATGAATTTTTTAAAACCCCTCAATTCCTGCTGTCTATACCTGACATATGCTTCCCGTTTATCCGTGACCAGAGCCTCAAGTTCTCCAAGCCTCCAGCATTCCTTACACATACCATCCTTACCCTTCATCCTAACAGGGCCATAATGTCTCTGTACTCTTGACATCTCATTTTTGAAGGCTTCCCACTTCCCAACTGACACCCTTTTCTGAGAATATCTGTCCCAATCGAATTTAGAAAATTCTTAGTTAATATCATCAAAATTGGTTTTCAACAATTTGGAACTTTAAGTTTTAGATCTGGTTCATCCTTTTCCTTCTCTATTTTAAAACTAATAGAATTATGACGACTTGCCATAAAGTGCTCCCCCACTGATACCTCAACCACCCCCTCCCCATGCCTTATGTCCCAAGGGTAAGGTGACGTTTAACTCTTTCTCTGTGATGGAGAGCATTGGTCAAGCTGCTGCAGCGTTGTAACTGGGGTGGGGGTTGGCAGAGTCTTCGATTCATTGGGTTGAATCTAACAATAATTTGTCTCAGTGACATCTTCATTGAGTGTGACATAGGGATTTTCTGCACGAAGCTGAACTAGTTTCCTGGTGCTATCTTATCTAAATCAACTAATTATCTACCCACCTCACCCAATGGTATCCCTCTCATTCAATGCCAGCCCGATTCTCCCACCCATCATGGCAGTAGGTGCTCAGCATCGTCCGTATATCCCTGGATATTCCGTGATCCCTGGCACTGGTGCCATCTTTAAAAGGCAAATGGGCACATGGATGAGCTTTCTCAGGTTGGAGCTGCCCTGTATAGTTTACCCCGAGCATGGCAGATAAGGGGCAATTACACCACGGTTTGTCGACAGGGGCACAGAGATCCTGGTGGATGGGCTAGTACAGACGAGGACCATTCTCTTCCCAGAGGGGGCCACACCACCAGACCCACCAAGCATGGTCTGAGCTCAGTGCAGTATCTGTCGTCTGAAGGAATGTCCAGCAATACAGGACAAGCATGAATAACCTTCCCCACTCTGTCACGATAAGGGTCACTGTAAACTCTCTGCTCCCTCACATCACTGTATATCTGTTAGAGCACCGACCCCTGATCAAGGCTCATGCTCCACGCTCTCACTGCTGCATGCAGCACCATTCCTCTCTCTTTCCCGTCTACTATATCTCCCTCACTAATAGCACTGGATGGATACAGCACTGTTGAATTACTCCGTCTGGACACATCGCCATCTTCCAACCGCACCCCCACCTACACCAGTCCTTTCAGCACGATCACCCAATGCCACCCTCACTCCATCCTTCCCCGTCTCCTATTCCAGGAGAAACAGCTTGGAATAGGACAGAAAGCGCCAAACCGGGTGGAGAGGTGTCCGATATCCATCTACAACCCCCCACCCCAACACACACACACACAACGCTGATAGATGGAGGGTTGCAAATATGCTTGGGCATTTCCGAATGGAAATGCTCACCTCTGAGTGAACCATTTTATCAGGAGATTAGATGAATTTATTTCTCATTCTGTGACTTGCAATTTTACGTGAGAAATTATTGAGAAGTCATTAAAAAGGTCCAGTAGTGGTGGTAATGATGCAGGAACAACATCGCTTAGTATCAGACAAAACTGTTCTGTGCTACAAATGATATTATTTGAAAAATCAAACGGCCATGCAATTTGACAGATTCACAGCAAAGGATGTGTTATCTTCTCAGAGTTCAAAACTGTGCCACCGATGCAGTGGTGTGGATAGTCCAGCAGAGGGAGGTATTGTATGAATCTAATCACAAAATTCAGAGGCGAGCACTGATGCCTCCCAGCACCAGGCACCTGGGCTCGTGTCCACCCTCAGGTCACTGTATGTGTGGAGTTTAACATTCTCGCCGTGTCTGCATGGGTTTCCACTGGGTGCTCTGGTATATACCCACAGTCCAACGCTGTGAATGTTCGGTGAATTGGACATGCAAATTGTCCATAGTGCCGAGGAATGTGTAGGTTAGGGGTATTAGTCATGGGTAAGCGTAAGATAGCATTTGAAAGGGTCTGGGTGGGTTACTCTTCGAAGTGTCAGTGTGGATCTGTTGGGTTGAAGGGCCTGTTTCCACAATGTAGCGATTCTATGAACTCTGTGAACAACAGGGAGAGACGGAGAGAGAGGAGGAGGGAGACTTTGATTCCAAGTTCAATCTATTTATTTCAAAAACAACTTTGCACAGAGATGCAGACAGAGGTACACACAAACTGAAATACTGACACTAACACACACTAACACATGCCCACAGAAATACGCACGTCGACATGGATATTTACACACAAACACACAAACATAACCCCATATACAGGCATACACGATCATTAATACAGTTATCATTGGTTAGTCGGAGAAGGCAGGAGAAAGGGGTTCAGAAATATTTTAGCCGTGATCAAATGTCATGGCCGAAAAGATGGGCTGAATGGCCTCCTTATGCACCAGTGTTCATTTCTCATATGATCGTTGCTGGAATTGTTTTTCCACGAGGTCAGTGGAGACTGAATTTGACAAGTATTTGGTTTAGGAGAGTTAATGGGATTGTGGACAGGTTTGAGGGGCTGAGTGGTCGATATCTGTTTCTAATTGTCAACTCCTTATATATCAAAGAAGTGGTGGTTGGTTTGAGGGGAACACATTTTGAGAATAAGGACCTTTCCATTTCAGATTGCGACAGGTATGCTCCTTTCTCATCCACAGTGTGTTAGTGTCAGTATTTCAGCCTTCCACATCCATATACATTACACAGTGTAGGATGAGGCCATCTAACCTTTCTAGCTTGCTACCCAACAACAGGGGAAACCCAGTTAACTATCAGGGAATAAACATTCGGGATGTTCAGGTTGTAAAGTTGTAACTCTGAGGAGTTCCTCGGGGATTGGTGCGAGAGAATCAACTATTTACAATCTATACCAATGACTTGCATGAGAGGACTGATTATCTTGGAGCTCAGTTAGCTCCTTCACCAAGATAGTCATTTAACTGGACATGGAGACTCTGCAATGGGATACAGACGGGGAGGTTAGTGTGCAAAACCTTGGCAGAAAACAGGAAAATGTGGGTTAAGAGAAGTCAGTGCTGTGTTGAACAGAGAAAATAATAGTAACATACTTAAATGGGGAGAAAATCACAGAAGTCATTGGGACAGAAGGATTTGTGCATTCCGGTAAATGAGCCACATAAACCTCGTCAACCGATTCAGCCAATCTTGCTGTTTGATGTAAAGGCTATTGGGTATCATCATTAGGATGGAATACTGCATTTGTACATAACAATGCTGAGACTCCATCTGATGTATTGTGTCTCATAATGAACCCCTAAACTGAAAGAAAAATATGCAATGGTTTTAGAAGGTATTCACTGATGTTTCACTTTACTCCTTGCTAGAATGAAGGCCTGATGGAATCATAGTGTCATACAGCACGGAAACAGACCCTTCAGTCCACCTTATCTCCACCGACCAGATATTCCAATCTGATGTAGTAATCTTTGCCAGCATTAGACCCATATTCCTTTAAATGGTTCTTATTCACATACCCATCCATTGCCTCTTAAATGTTGTAACTGTACCAGCCTCCATCACTTTTGCTGCCAGTTCGTTCCATACATACACTATCCACTGAGTAAAAAAGTTACCTCTTCAGGTATCTTTTTAATCTTACCCCTCTCACCTTAAATCTATGCCCGCTGGTTTGAAGCCTTCTGACCTTGGAAAATTACCATATCCATGCCCCTCATGGCCTCTACAAGGTCAGGGTACTTCAGGCCTGAGAATACGTGATGTTCACATTGAACCATAAAGGGCCCTGAGGAGAGTGTTGTGGGCATAGCTGAGGAATGAGAGAATAAAACTAAGGATTTAATTTAATAAAACAATATATTCATTTTAACACAGTACTTTGAAGACATGAATTTATTGTATAATAATTATGAAGCCTCATATAAAAATATTTCCAAATGATAAATTACAAATCACTCCTAAATGGAGCAGGTAACAGGGATGGAGTATGCAATCAGGGGAATGGTTAACCAGACCTTACATGGTTCACGTTGATGCTCGGGTAACGTTATTATATGTTTCAGCTCAGAGAGGAAGAAAATGTAACTTGTCTGAGAAGCCACAGCCATTGATCCATCACTTTACTTGTTCGTTTCGACAGTAACACATAGAACATAGAACATGGAACAATACAGCGCATAACAGGCCCTTCGGCCCTCGATGTTGTTCCGACCTGTGAACTATTCTCAGCTCGTCCCCCTACACTATCTCAAAATCATCCATGTGCTTATCTAAGGTTTGTTTAAGTCTCCCTAATGTGGCTGAGTTGACTACATTAGCAGGTAGGGCATTCCACGCCCTTACCACTCTCTGCATAAAGAACCTGCCTCTGACATCTGGCTTAAATCTATCACCCCTCAATTTGTAATTATGCGCCATCATCATCCTAGGAAAACGACTTTCACTGTTTACCCTATCTAATCCTTTAATACACTATCTGATCATATTGTATGTCTCTATCAAACCCCCTCTCAGCCTTTCCACATAAGACCTTCCCTCCAGACCAGGCAACATCCTGATAAATCTCCTCTGCACCTTTTCCAATGATTCCACAGCCTTTCTGTAATGTGTGGTCGCATCAGCGTTTTGTATACTTGCAACAGGACATTGCGGTTCCACAACTCAATCGCTTGACAAATGAAACCTAACACACCGTATGCCTTTTTAACAGAGAGCAGTAAATCTATCAGTCATCTTTACCACTCATGGAGGGTTCCTTTTGAGGATTCATTGGAATCTCCCCAATGCCAGCAGAGAAGGGAATTCAGCCAAGTCCAACTGTTCCAGGAAGAAACCCCATTGCCAGCAGCATTTGTGAGGCAGAATAACAATTGAGACCATCTCAATTTTCCTTTAGCCATGAAATTAACTATTATCTGGACAAAACTCTTCCAAACTAATATTCTGCAGAGTTTTTTTTTTCTGTTTGCTTTCAGACGTATGTGTGTGTTTTATAGGATATATAGGAAAATAAATAATGATACACATAGCGTCAATGTCCAAACTATATGTCATTTATCTTTCCATCGTTTTTTAAGTAACTTTGCTTTTGTTTTAGATTAATTATTTTTACAAATTTAGGAAACATGCATGTTCCTAACACTGTACCTGATCCAGTATGAGACTGATATCATTTGCCATATCACACACTTGGTTACACTGATAATTTGTCGTGACAGATGTAGGAGTGGGACTAGAAAAAGATACAATGACTATCCAACCTCGGTAGGAACAGGGATAAGGAGAAATTCTCTAAAGACCGTTTGAATTGGAATTTTCTTCCCCACTGGTGTGTGGTACCTGTGTGTTTGTATTTATTCAAAATTGTGTTAGATGCGCAAGTTAGCATGGTCAATCCACTGAAAGTCTTGAAACTGTGGGTGGAATCTGGCGCACCTGGAGGAAACACTTGCAGACGGGGGAGAATGTGACAACTCAGTACAAATAGTCTTGAGTGTGGAAGCAAACCTGGCCCCTGGTACTGTGAGACAGCTGTGCTAACCACTAAGACACCATGCTCCCCTCCCCCTCCCTCCACAAAACGGGTCCCTGGTACTGTGAGACAGTCGTGCTAACCACTGAGACACCATGCTCCCCTCCCCCTCCCCCCCAAACCGGGTCCGTGGTACTGTGAGACAGTCGTGCTAACCACTGAGACACCATGTCCCCCTCCCCCTCCCTCCCAAACCGGGCCCCCTGGTACTGTGAGACAGTCGTGCTAACCACTGAGACACCATGCCCCTCCCACCCTGCTCCCCACAATGAGTCACTGTGCTAGGGAATACTGGGGAAAATGCAAATCTGTAATATAAACAGAAAACAGTGGCAAAACACTGCAGATGAGCCAGTATCTGGAGAGAGAAACAGAGTTAGAATATTAAGCCTGATATTACCCTATTGGGAAAAACTCATATTCGACTCAATAAGTTAAATCTGTTTCTCTCTGCTCAGAACCTGTTAAGGCTTTCCAGTACTTTCAACTTCCTTAGTCTTTTGGACTGTGGATATTTGTCTGATCTGAAAGGGAACAGTGAAGCTGCCATTTCTATTGGCTCCAGAGTATTTGGTTACAGCTTCTGAATGAAAAATTTAAAAATATGAGAATGACTACCATTATGCATTATGAAAATGTTGAACTCAGTGACACTGACACCACACAATCAATTATCAATGTCTTGTCATGCTCCTGATGTCACTGGCATCATACTCGTCCAGCAAGGTCTTACCTTTCCGAAACTTCAGATGAGAGTGTGAAAACATAATATATCTTGTTTTTCTTTAAAAGAGGGCATATTCATCCAGGGTTTTGGAAGGCACTAGCAAGGGCAGAGTTTATTTGTCGTCCCCAGTAGCTCTGGAAATGGCGCCAGAGAGCTGCCTACTTGAACCTCTTCAATCCAAGTAATGCAGGTCCACACAGAGCTGTTGTTGGGAAATTTCAAGATTTTTAACAACCGATATGAAGTAAAAATAAATTAGTCCCTAGTCAGAATGACATGCAACTTGGAAGATAACTTGCAGAGACCGCTTTTTCCGTTGTTCCGATTTCCAGTGCAGAATTTTCTCTAATTACCTTTAACCACAGTGTTGCTTAGGGACTGTGATTCCACCCTCAGTCAAGTCCTGCTTCGATTGAAAGGGAAGTCACTCTGATCTCAGCTCAAATTAAATGGAAAGATCAGTTGAAAGAATAAAGAGCAAAAGACACAGTGGTTAGCACTGCTGCCTCACAGCGCCAGAGACCCGGGTTCAATTCCCGCCTCAGGCGACTGACTGTGTGGAGTTTGCACATTCTCCCCGTGTCTGCATGGGTTTCCTCCGGGTGCTCCGGTTTCCCCCACCATCCAAAAAGATGTGTAGGGTCAGGTGAATTGGCCATACTAAATTGCCTGTAGTGTTAGGTAAGGGGTAAATGTAGGGGTATGAGTGGGTTTCGCTTCGGCGGGTCCGTGTGGACTTGTTGGGCCGAAGGGCCTGTTTCCACACTGTAATCTAATCTAAACACTGTGTGAGAAACAAAGCTCACTCACTTCAATAATTTCAGTCCAAGACAAGGTCTAAGTCAGTAGTGACATTTATTTTACACTTTCAAGCGGGTGTGATGTCCACAAAGCAGGGACAAAACACACCAAATTCAACAAATTCTCGATATTTATATAATTTGGTTTCTACATTTTTTTTCTTATTTCATTGTTTCCCCCCTTGTTTACATCCACCACTTCCCGAAGACTGACTCCATTACTCCCATTTATCTCCGGCCTTATCCGGTCTTGTCTGTGACAAAATGCTTATGTCTGGCCTCACAAGGCCGTTTGACCTCATCCCACTTCAGGTCACTGTTAGGCATAGTCTTTCTTCATCATAATCTATTCTCTCCATCTGGGCCTCTCTGGAGGCCATTCTGATCTCTATGACCTCTTTAATTGGGGTTTGTTCCTGTGTCTCTGTAAAAGTGGGAAATAGATGTTTGTACAGGCGTATCTGGCCTAACTTCATCCCCTCACAACATCTTATCTTTTTGCCCATAATATCTACCATTGTTTTGCAATCACGTTTCATGCTGACATACAATTTTAGCTAATACAAAAACAATTATATATTTCCTCCACATAGTTTCCATTCTTGTTGATTCAGCTCTTGGCTAAAACAATTGCACACTGGTGTGAGTTCATTTACTTTTATATAATCAATTATAATTGCAGAATTGCAGAACTGCAGAAGTAACATTAATTTACCTATATCCCACAATTTCCCCTTTTTCTTTTGTTACCATTTGTTATCTTCTGCATTTTTTCTTTCAAACATCGCCCCCGAAATTCGCAAGCATCATTCCGGAGATTTCATCCATCTTGGTTTCACTCATCTCCTCATCATTTAGTCGATAAAGTTCCTCTGTCTGATTCCCTTTTAGGGGCATCTGTTTCATCAAGGCTGTTTCAATCAGTCTTTGGGTGAGCCCTCGTATACAGGGTATGATACAACAGCCAATGACTACCAATACCCCAACTACTACTATCAGGGAAGTAAGGATAGAAACCACCACTCCCTTCCATTTTCCAAACCATGATTCAAGCCATCCCGTGAGAGATGTGTCTACTCCTGAATTCTCAGCCATTTCCTCTGCTAAGGTAGTCAATCCCCGTAAGGCCCGAGTAATTGAACCATCAGGTGCAGTGTTATTAGGAATAAAGATACAACAGCTTCCTCCTAACATCACACACACACACCCTTTCTCTGCTAAAATCATATCAAGGGCTATTCTGTTCTCCCATTCCATCCTACTTGTCGCATCAAGCTGTTCTGATATTCCTTTAACCGCATCTCTTGTATAATTTATAAATCGCTGTTGATTATAGAAAATGTAATTTATCCAATCTACATTTTTATTAATTGTTACCCACCAAAAGAGAACTGACTCAAAGCCTGCTGCAATCTGGTTACGAGCCTTGAATTCATCAGGTACTCCCCTAGGAACTCCTACCGAATCAAGATAAATCCTGTCATCGAAAGAAGTGTCTAACAGTAATCTCTTACCCCTTCCTTTTTCCCTACTGTCTTTTCCTTCTCAAATGCCAGGGTAAATGGAAATGCCAATTGTACAATTACACATATCCCTCTCCAATCCGGAGTTAGCGTGGGTCTCAATATTTTGCCTCCACAGTACCACCACAGATCTGCTTGGGGAACCTTTAGTGCTTAGTAGTTCCCTCCCTTCTCCGTTTCGGTAACATTCTTAATCTCTGTACATAATTTCACCTCCCTCAAATCTCTCGACCTACTTGTACCTCGCCTACGCCCACACGACGTGTGATTTCCAACTGTGGCGGAAAATGTGGGGGGGAACGTTTGCATCTTTCTTCTCCAAGGGAGGGAACATCAGAGATAGGGAGGTACAATTCCTATCATTCCATGCAGTCTCATCCTGATACAGGGCTCTCATACATTTCATGCCCTTCCTGTCTTGCTTCCACCCGAGTGGAAAGGGAACCACCTGTGCCACTGGCCTATCAGAGGCACATGCATAGCAATTGTTTTTGTTCAGAATTTTTACAGTATACTTTACCCATTCAACCCAGGCATTTGCATCCCCGTACCCAGTCTCTATTTCGATTTCACTACAGGGTCACATGGCTGTGCGGGGTCACTGCTGGGTCACTCGGCTGTATAGGGTTACTGCAGGGTCACACAGCTGTGCAGGGTCACTGCAGGGTCACATGGCTGTGCAGGGTCACTGCTGGGTCAAACAGCAGTACAGGGTCACTGCAGGGTCAGACAGCTGTGCAGGGTCACACGGCTGTGCAAGTCACTGCTGGGTCACACGGCTGTACAAGGTCACTGCTGGGTCACACGGTTGTGCAGGGTCACTGCTGGGTCACACGGCTGTGCAGGGTCACTGTAGGGTCACACGGCTGTGCAGGTTCACTGCAGGGTCACATGGCTTTGTAGGGTCACTGCTGGGTCACACAGCTGTGCATGGTTACTACTGGGTCACACAGTAATGCAGGGACACTGCTGGGTCACATTCCTGTGCAGGGTCACTGCTGGGTCACACAGTGATGCAGGGTCACTGCAGGGTCACATGGCTGTTCAGGGTCACTGCAGGGTCACATGGCTGTGCTGAGGCAATGCTTGGTCAGATGGCTGTGCAGGGTCACTGCTGGGTCACACAGTGATGCAAGGGCACACGGCTGTGCAGGATCACTGCTGTGTCAGATGGCTGTGCAGGGTCACTGCAGGGTCACATGGCTATGCAGGGTCACTGCAGGGTCACATGGCTGTGCAGAGTCACAGGGCTGTGCAGGGTCACTGCAGATTCACGGCTGTGCAGGGTCACTGCTGGGTCAGACAGCGGTGCAGGGTCACACGGATGTGCAGGGTCACTGCTGGATCAGATGGCTGTGCAGAGTCACTGCAGGGTCACATGGCCGTGCAGGGTCACTGCTGGGTCACACAGCTGTGCAGGGTCACTGCAGGGTCACGGCTGTGCAGGGTCACTGCTGGGTCAGACAGCGGTGCAGGGTCACTGCAGGGTCACACGGCTGTGCAGGGTCACTGCAGGGTCACGGCTTTGCAGGGTCACTGCTGGGTCAGACAGTTGTTCAGGGTCACTGCAGGGTCACCTGGCTGTGCGGGGTCACTGCTGGGTTACATGGCTGTGCAGGGTCACTGCTGGGTCACAGGGCTGTGCAGGGACACTGCTGGGCCACACGGCTGTGCAGGGTCACTGCGGGATCAGACAGCGGTGCAGGGTTACTGTTGAGTCATACGTGCTGTGCAATGTTAGCTGTATGCTTCTATTTCAGTATTTCTAATCTGTACATCCTTGCTTACTATGAACTGCCTGTTTTGCTCATAAACAAAGTTTTTTCACAGTACTTTGGTCCACAGCTCTCAGTGCTGGGTGACTCATTCTTTGTGATAATCACAAATGACATTGATAAATGTGTATGTTTGCGTGGGGAGGGGGTGGGATCACTGGGGGCGTGTAGGGTAGGCATGGTGATGTGGGGGCAGATACAAGTGGTGATTGATGATGATACATATATTTGCATATTACACAAATATTGACCGAGTAGTTGGCAGCGAGAGAAATAGTAATCGGTTATAGATAGATCCAGACAGATTGGTCAGACGGGCAAATCAGTGGCAGATGAAAATTAACCCTGATAAATGTGAGGTGATACACTTTGGCAGAAGTCACAAGACAAGGCAACACTCAATAAATGGCAGAACACCAGGACACTTAGAGGAACAGAAAGATCTTGAGGTGATTGTTAACAGATCCCTGAAGGCAGCAGGACAGGTTAATAGGGTAAAGAAGGCAGACAGGACACACGCCCTTCCCAATCGAGACATCAATTATAAGAGCAGGGAGGTGCTGATTTGTTTGGGTCACAGTCTAAGTATTGTGTACAGTCCTGGTGACTGCACGATGGAAGAGATGTGATTGTAACGAAGGGAGTGCAAAGGAGATTCACCAGGATGTTGTTTCATCTGTAGCAATGTCGCTGTGAAGAGAGAGGCTCGATAAGCTCAGGCTGCTTTCTTTAGATCAGTGATCGGGCAAATAATAAGGTGGAAAACAGGAGGTTTTGAGGGGACATGAGGAAAGATCTTCCCACCCAGAGGATGGTAGACGCCTGCATTGCACTGCCGGAGAAGGTAGTTGAGATGGGAAACTTCACAACCTTTAAAACATACTTGGATTAGCTCAATACTTGAGATCAATAACGTTCAAGGCAATGAGCCAAGTGATGGAAAGTGGAAGTGATGTGAACTTAATGTAATTTTGGCAGAACAAATCCGATAGGCTGAAGGCCCTCTGCTGTTTTATGTGATTCTACCATTCGACGATTCTGAAGGGAAGGATCTGGATTCGTTTCGGATGTTTTTGTATTTGTTTTGAGAAAATCTTACCTCTTCTAGTTTCTACCTGTTGCTGTGATCAGCATCAGCATCAGGTTTTGTATTAGAGTGCTTGATCACAGGTCGAATTTCCCAAATGAGTTGGTTAGCACTGCTGCCTCACAGCGCCAGAGACCCGGGTTCAATTCCCGCCTCAGGCGACTGACTGTGTGGAGTTTGCACGTTCTCCCCGTGTCTGCGTGGGTTTCCTCCGGGTGCTCCGGTTTCCTCCCACAGTCCAAAGATGTGCAGGTCAGGTGAATTGGCCATGCTAAATTGTCCGTAGTGTTAGGTAAGAGGTAAATGTAGGGGTATGGGTGGGTTGCGCTTCGGCGGGGTGGTGTGGACTTGTTGGGCCGAAGGGCCTGGTTCCACAATGTCAAGTAATCTAATCTAATAACTGAATGTACAAGGAAAGCAGTGGTATAACAGTGTGCAGTAGAAGAGATCGCAAGAAGCTTTACAACATGAGGTACTGAATGACTGAGTGGCCTCAGCAAAATGAAGGGCATCACTGAAAAAACAATCTCAAATTATTCAGATTTTGATGGGAGTGATATTGTTTGAAATAATACAAATCTTGTTGTTTCAAGATAATTTGCAATTAACATTTAAGACACAATGGGATCAGATTAATCCAGTCTTTGGGGTATTCAGGAGAGACCTAAATCTCACAGGTATCACATCATTAAAATAAACATGTTGTCATAATCTGTTTGTTGAAAATAAAGATGTGATCTTAGTTTCCCGGTGGAAATACCACACAACATAAAATAAAGACTGTGGAACTGTGTCAGCTCCAATCCCTAGCGAATTCTCCAATTCTGACAGATTGCCAGCACCAGGACAGGAGAGGTTGTTCCACAAGCAACAAAATGCATCTTCCAAGGCAAATGGTCAGAAAAGTATACTACACCATTCTTCCCTGTGTTGGTATTCCTGGTAAGTTGTATTAAATCATATTTATTGCATCAAATCAGACTTATTTCCACACTATTCATGGTAATTATTTTATTTCTATTTGGCAAAGGAAATCTCAATGCCAGACAATAGTATACTCACTGACTGAGTTTTGAGTGAATAGTTTATCAATTAAGGGGCTCCTCAGTAATGTGCAGCATTGTCTCTTCCTCCATACTGTGCAGAATGGGTTTGCACTGAGTCCACAATGATGGAGTTTGACTGAGTACTGACCCTTGCTGGCCGAGAAAGTGTTTAGCAAGACAACTCTCTCTCTGTCTGTCTCTCTCTCTCTGTGGTAGTTCAAACCCTGCTCTCGGTCAGATGGGTTTTGTAACTACCCACCTCTCAGTGTCACCTGGTGTTTCCCATTTCCTGATGTGAAGGGAGTTTGTTGGTGGATCTTGCTCAGACAGATGGCTCCGAATGGGAGCACAGGGACAACGTGGGCAAGAGGTGGGTTCGACAGGTCATTATGGAGTGATAAGCGAGGGTCAGCACGGATGGCTTTGACTATCCTGTGTGTTTTTGCCTGTGAGCGGACATATGGGGGCATGATATTGTGAGGACAGATCACTAGGAGAGATGTTGAGTACAGTGTTCCAATTCTGATGTGTGTTGTTGAATTATTTGATTGTCAAAAGGACGTGTTAGTTTGACCATTTGTAAAAAGATGTACAGTACGGTCATGCAGAATTTAATAGGATTGTGTAAGGTTCACAGTGCATGTGTTACTGCTATTGTGCCCAGAGGTTAGTATAATGCAGAAGACTGAGTCAGGCACCAGCTTTCTGTAATGGGCTCTCTTGAAATATTTGATTCTTATCTTGGAGTTAGTCTTCACTACCCTAGAGGATCCTACTCATTGGTGTGGGGTGCTGTCTGAACACTGATCCAACGCTTTATGAAGTA
Source organism: Chiloscyllium plagiosum (assembly GCF_037043375.1). Lineage (NCBI taxonomy): Eukaryota > Metazoa > Chordata > Chondrichthyes > Orectolobiformes > Hemiscylliidae > Chiloscyllium > Chiloscyllium plagiosum. The sequence continues at coordinate 115,034,372 of NW_028270156.1, forward strand.
TGACAGATACATGTTACCTTTGACTCACTGGGCACTGGGTGAGGGCAGTATGTGTTCCTCGTGTGATACCAATGTGCGCAGTTAACATTTCCAAACTAATGCTGCGGTTTAGGGTGTAGGTTTGCTCATTGAGCTGTAGGTTTTATATCCAGACGTTTCATTACCTGGCTAGGTAACATCATCAGTGGCGACCTCCAAGTGAAGCGAAGCTGTTGTCTCCTGCTTTCTATTTATATCTTTCTCCTGGATGGGGTTCCTAGGGTTTGTGGTGATGTCATTTCCTGTTCGTTTTCTGAGGGGTTGATAGATGGTATCTAGATCTATGTGTTTGTTTATGGTGTTGTGGTTGGAGTGCCAGAGAATTCCTAGAGGCCTGGCACTCCAACCACAACGCCATAAAAAAATACATAGATCTAGATACCATCTATCAACCCCTCCAAAAACGAACAGAAAATGACATCACCACAAACCCCAGGAACCCCATCCAGGAGAAAGATATAAATAGAAAGCAGGAGACAACAGCTTTGCTTTACTTGGAGGTCGCCACTGATGATGTTACCGAGCCAGGTAATGAAACATCTGGATATCAAACCAACAGCTCAGCGAGCAAACCTAACCTACACCCTGAACCGCAACCTGAGCTACAAACCTTCAGAAGCCTTGCAATAATGCTGTGGTGTAATTCCTCTCCTAAGAAAATCTTTTCTCTATACCTCATGGACATGTTGCATTATCCATCGATTTAATGGAATGATGTTTTTTTTTATCAGTAAGTTTGCTGATGACATTAAAATAGGCGGTATCATGGAAGGTGATCAGAAATTGCAGCAGCACCTTAGTCAGCTGGTGAAGTGGGCCGAGAAATGACAGAATGGACTTTAATATAGATGTGTGAGGTCTTGCACTTTGGAAAGTCAAATCAAGGTCAGAGTTTCATGGTGAATGGTAGGGTCTTAAGGAGTGTAGTGTAACAGCGGGATCTTGCAGTTCAGGTTCACAGTTCTCTGAAAGTGGAGTCAGAGGTAGACAAGGCATCAAAGAAGGGTTTTGGTACACTGGCCGACATCAGTCAGGGAATTGAGTGTAGAAGTTGGTAAGTTACGTTAAAGTTATACTGGAGGTTGGTGAGGCTGCACTTGTAGTATTGTGTTCAGTTTTGGTCACCTTGTTATTGGAAGGATGTTAGTAAACTGGAAAGAGTGCAGAACAAATTTACAAGGTTGTTGCCAGGAAGCAATGGTCTGAGTTGGGGGAGAGGTTGAACTGGCGAGGTCATTTTTCATCAGAGCTTAGGAGACTAAGGGGAGGATCTTATAGAGGAGCATAAGATCATGAGAGACATGGACAGGGTGAATGCACTCAACCTTTTTCCTAGGATTGGGGAATCGAGGACTGAAGGGCATCAGTTTAAGGTTAGAGGGGAAATAATAAAAGGGAACCTGAGAGGAAACGTCTTTTTAACACAGAGGGTGGTATGCATACAGAACAAGCTGCCAGTGGAAGTGGTTGAGCTGTTTACATTAAGAGTCAAAAGGTATTTGGATAAATACATGGATAGGAATCGATTAAGACGATATAGGCCAAGTGCAGTGAGATGCGGTTAGCATGGATGGGCATTTGGTCAGCATGGCCCAGTTTGGGCCAAAAGGCCTGTCTTCGTGCTGTAGGAATCTATGACTATGACTCTATTTATTCATTGGTGTCGGATGTGGGCATCACTGGCTGGTCAGAATTTATTGTCCATCCCTAGTTGCCCTTGAGAAGATGGTGGTGAGCTGCCTTCTTGAACCACTGCAGCCCACCTCCTATGGGCTGACCCACAATGCCATTCGGGAGGGAATTCCAGGATTTTGACCCAGCAACAGTGAGGGAATGGCGATATGTTTCTAAATCAGAATGGTGAGTGGTTTGGAGTGGAACCTGAAGCTTTTAGAGTTCCCATATATATGCTGCCCTTGTCCTTCTAGAAAGAACTGGTCGTGGGTTTGGAAGGTTTCTGTCTGAGGATCTTTGGTGAATTTCTGCAGTGCATCTTGTAGATGTTGCACACCGCAGCTCCTGAGCATTGGTGGTGGAGGGAGAAGATGCTTGTGGATGTAATGCCAATCATATGGCCTGAATTGTCCTGGATGGTGTGAAGCTTCTTGACAATTATTGGGGCTAAGCCCATCCAGGCAAGTAGACAATATTCCATCACACTCCTGATTTGTGTCTTGTAGGTAGTGGACAGGCTTTGGGAAAGTCAGGAGATCAGTTATTCACCATGACATTCTGAGAATGTTGTGTACTACTGATCCAGATCTCCAGGAATACCTCTAAGTGAAGGTATTGCTGATCGTGGAATTGTACTGAATGGGCATGATGAAGCTCAGGCAGGATCCTCTGATTGCTGTGGCCTCACGTTGCTGGGAGGATGTGTCATTGTAGAATTAGACTGAGTGGAGGTTACTGCTGGGTCAGAGTTCTTGCTTTTCACAGCTCATTGTAGTAAGTGTGTAGCACTAACAGCAGAATATCCATAAACTCAATTGTAAGTTTTACTAGGAATATCTTTCACTGTGCAACTGTAATGTGCATGTGTCAATAGCCTGAAGGGAGCACACAAATCCAGTGACAATGTGATTGAGGGAACATCCACCACCACCACCACCACCCCTCGCCACATGCACGACACACACACACACAAAGATGAATGTGCAAACTCCACACACACAGCCACCTAGTGGTGGAATTGAACCCAGGCTCTGGCGCAGGTATGTTTGATCAGTAACTTCAAGTCTCTTTTCTTCTTTCAGTTTCTCTTACAGCTAGTCTGGTGGTGATTCTAATCTTAGCTCGGGGCAAGTGTGGTCTTTCTGCATGCACCACTCATTATCTGGTGGCCATGACAACATTTGATCTGCTATTCATTGTTTTTGAAATCGTACTTCATCAGTTTGCATCTTATTATTATCCACAGTGTTTCCGGGACTTCACTCCTGTGTGTCGTGTCATCTATGTACTGAGCTGCTGGGCCATTGATTGTTCTGTCTGGTTCACCATTACTTTCTCTTTTAATCGATTTGTCACCATTTGTTTCAGTCAGATGAAAACTAAGTATTGGACAGAGAATACTTCAATTAGGGTTCTAGCAACAATCTGTATTTTCTTTTCATTTAAAAATATTCCAAACTACTTTCGATTTAAACCTGGAAAGATGATCGAAAACATTCCATGGTACTGTTCTACAAGGTCCAGTTATTATATTAACCGCCGGTGGGCAAGTTTTAAATATTTTGAGCAATTTTTAACACCAATTCTCCCATTCATTTTTATTCTCTTTCTTAATGTTCTGAGTGTCAGACACATCTCTGAGGCCATTACGGTGCGTAGGGACTCACGGGTCAGAGAAAAATAGAGTGACCCAGAGACAGAGAGCAGAAGGAAATCTGTGATCTTACTCTTTGCCATATCTGCAAGTTTCATCCTTCTCTGGTTGCTGTATATTTTACATTTCTTTCATGTCAGTCAATCCTTGGATTCTGCTGGTTTTGATATTTTTGTACAAGCCTCATATATGCTGCGGGACCTGAGCTGCTGCACCAAAGCACTTGTTTACGTGGTGACACAGAACAGTTTCTGAGACCAGTTAAAGCATGCCCTGAAATATCCAGTTATAAAAATAACTCAATTGATGAATAAATCCAAGTAACAGAGAGTGAACATTAAAGGCAGCAGATAAAGGAATGAGGGGTCCAGGTGAAGAATGGACTGACAGGAGAAGGAGGAGCAGGAACATGGTAACACTCCTTTCCTAACGGGCAAGGAATGGTTCCATCTGAGGAGTGAAACCAAAGAGACTGGAGGAGCAAAACAGTGGGAAGTGTTGTCAGCAATCAGCAACCGTTAATAGAAAGCTGGATAACAAAAGTATAACTGAAACAGGAATCAGACATGCACAGAAAAACATCATCCCCAGCAACCAGTTGTCAGTGAGTGAACCAGATACAAGGTCAATGACCTGGAGGCAAGTATCATCGGTCACTGCAGGTCAGAGTGGGAACAGCAATGGCAGTCTCCTGTCCTCACGGAATTCACTCATCCACTCATCTGGGCACAACTAAATAAAAAAGGGAATGTTCCTATTATAGAGTAATATACTGTAAATAATCCATGTCTTTTGATTACAGATGTATTTTCAGCAATGATTTCCTTTCTCTGGTTCCATTCCCTTCCCCCCTGGCCTGATGCTGATATCACTCCCTCTCTTTATTTGGTTCTTTCCACCAATCAGCCGCCGTGTTGGTGGGGAATCCACGGCCCAGTCAGAGGGCTCAGTGACAGACCGGATCCGACACTGGGGAATGGGGTTGGATGTGGCTGATGAGCCGACCCCCCTCAGTGCTGCCATGAGAAGGTTTTGTGGCTCTCACTGACTCCATCGGGCTCAGTGGGAGCTGACTCTGGATGAACTCTGTTTGCTTGGGCCTTCATAATGGAGCCTGGGATCAATTGAAAGATCGATGGACCATCACCATCTGTAAAACAGCTCCTAAAACCCAACCTTGTATCAGCTCATGATTGGCCCGTCTGATCAAGGTCCTGTTTAACACTGAGGTAAACCTCCTTCACTGGTCACTACTCCACCACCACATTTGGAGCCATCTGTCACCTTAGTAACCATCGGAGACAAGCAGGAGGCTGGAAGAACACAGCAAGCCAGGCAGCATCAGGAGGTGGTGAGGTCAATGCTTCGGGAGTGGGGGTAAGGGGAGCTGCTGATAAAGGGTGGGCGTGGGGGAGGGCTTTGGGTGGGGAGAGGAACGGAGTGCTGAGGTGAACACAAGTACAGGGTACGGCTTGATTGGTCAATGGGAGGAATGAATCCAATTGGTGGCAGGGAGGGGTGGAAGGGAGGGGGAGGGAGGTTATTTGAAATTGGAGAACTCAATGTTGAGTTCCAGGTGGAAGATAAGATGTTGTTCCTCCAATCTGCCATCTGATTCACTGTGGCAAGGTCTGACTGGACCTTGTATTGGTTAATGGGCCTGGCCAGCTGACTGACCTTTCGCTGGGACAGCATTTTCGAAACAGTGATCACAACTCCTTCAGTTTTAAGATTGCTATGAATAAGGATAAGTCAGGACCTTGTGGGAAGGTACTGAATTCGGGGAGGGTAAATTAAGACAGTATTAAGCAGGAGCTAGGGAGAGTTAATTGGGAAGAGCTGTTATTGAGCAAGTCCACATTTCCCATGTGGGAGTTGTTTAAAGACCTGTTGATCAGACTTCAGAATGGGCATACTCCAGTACGGAGGAAGGACAGGGATGGCAAGGGACTGTTATACCAGCTCCAGTTATTCTGAAGACCATCCGTGGGAAAGTTTTAAATAGTCTGAAACATTTTAACACCATTTTTACCATTTACATTTGTTCTGTTTCTCAATATCCTGACAGTGAGGCAAATCTATGAGGCCGTAAGGTTTGTAATAGACTGAGGGTTCAGAGATAAATAGAGAATGGACAGAATTCTATGATCTTACTCTTTTCCATATCTGCCAGATTCATATTTCTCTACATTGAGACTGATACAATCCACACTGACAAACGGTGTGTCCTCTGCTATCAGTGAACCATCCCCAATTCTGACAGATACAGTCTCTCTTCATATAATTAATTAATGTACCAAGCCCATCCTGACCAGGGGAAGGACAACTCTCAACACGAGTCCCACTGTACCCACCTTCCCATCATCTCCGTCAATCCCATGCATGGGGGATATGATCAAGAACACAACGAACAATAGTCCTATCCCCAACTAAAGCAGACACAGTTTCTCAGGTCAGTAGAATAGCTCAGTGTCAAGCTCGGACGGTGGAGATCTCTCTGCTGGGCAGAGCAGTGGCACCTCATCTCAGCCTCTCTCTCTCTGACTCTGTCTGTGTCTGTCCCTCTTGTGTTTAAAGTGATACAATGCCACTCTCTGCTGGCCTCGCCGTGCCTCTGCACAATCAGCAGATTTCTTTTTCTCTGGGATAATTTGTTCCTGTCCCTGTTCATTCCATTCTCTCTAAACTGCAGTCCCTGGTCCCTGTGCAAATCAATCCAAACACTAACAAAAAGAAATAGAAACGGATAAGAGTTTGGATTGTTTTATTATTCTAAGTCTTTATAAAAATTCAACCTATTTGCATAAACTGTAAAAATTCTGTTTAGTTTTTGAGTAACTCTGCAATCACTCAATCTGTCTGCAATAAAGAGAAAGCAATCCCTGATCCCTAAACAAATGGTCCCATTAATTCCGAGTTCTGGTCCTGGATTGTAACGCTGACCGTGGCGGAGGGTGACCATGTTTTGACATTGGGACAGGGGCTTGGGAGATGCTCACTGCAGAATCCTCCCCATTCGCCTGGTTCTGGTTGTTATCTCAGTGTTCGGGTTATTCCAGTTATATTCAGGGTGAACCCTCAGGATTTGAGTACCAAGCTGCTATAGGTCAGTATCAGATGGTCAGCTGTCCTCTCACTGGCCTGAGCTCTGTTCCATGTTCCTTCTCACCTGTCTGCCCAAGTCAGGCCTGTACCCCCACACCCCCGTACCTTTGTATCACCCTGCTGGTGTTCCATTGGACAGACACTGTGTTCAGTCGTCTAACAGGTTTAAACTGATTTGGGTCAAACCAAAGCTCAGCAAGCTTGCTCCCTTAACTCGTTCATTTTAGTTTCATTGATTTGTGTAAAATTCTTGTGTCCATTTGGATTGTAGCATGGTGCTGTGCCTGCTCTGGGTGTGAAACTGCAGCTTTGTGTCTGTGTGTATTCCAAGGCTGGGTCCAGTGGGGGTGGGGGAAGGACAGGGACAGACCTGGGCTAAACCATTGAGCTGCTGCTTTCTCCCACACCCCCCTATAATCCCACAAAGATGGTTGTTGGTGTGTCCCATACCTGGGGGAGGTGTGTTCCAGGTGGAGGGAGCTGGGCGCTGACTGGATGAACTGGAGGAGATGGGTTTGAGTGACAGACCCTGGGGTATTTAAACCTGGCTGAGTCAGCCATTATCCTAAGTATGTAAGTTAGCTCACTGAGCCGGAAGGTATGTTTTCAGATGTTTTGTCACCATACTGGGTAACATCATCAGTGAGAGTCCCCGCTGAAGCACTGCTGAGATGTCCCCCTTCTCTATTTATAGGTCTTGGTTTCTTAAGGCGGGTGATGCCATTGCCGGTTCTTTTTTTCAAGCGAAGGTAGATAGGATTTAAATCGATGTTTTTATTGATAGAGTTCTGGTTAGAATGCCATGCCTCTACGAAACGAGCAGCTATAAATAGAGAGGTGGGAAATCCCACCAACGCTTCATTGGAGACTGAGACTGTGGGTGTATCTCTCCCTCTCTCTCTGTGAGACTGTGGGTGTATCTCTCCCTCTCTCTCTGAGACTGAGTGTCTCTCCCCCTCTCTCTGTGACTGTGGGCATCTCTCTTCCTCTCTCTCTGAGACTGTTTCTCTCTCTCTTTCTCTGAGACTGTGGGTGTGTCTCTCTCTCCCTCTCTCTGTCTCTGTGTGTATGTCTCCCTCTGTCTCTTTACCCTCCCCCCAGACAGTTGCCCTCCCCCTAACCTTGCCCTTCCCCATTTTGTCTCTTTCCCCTTTGCCCTCTGTCATTTCTCCCCGAACCTCTCCCTCCATTACCCCCACGCAAATAAATTCCTTGCTGTGTCCTATATACCCCCCTCGCTGACCGCCATCACCCACCAGACTGGGGGTAAATGAGTCTCTGTGTGGGATGACGGGTCTGCAGAGCTGGGCAGAAAGGTGGTAAATGGAGTTCAATGTAGGTAAGTGTGAGGTGATTCACTTTGGTAAGAGCAATAAAAAGATGGGGTACTGGGCTAATGGTCGGATACTTGGTAGTGTGGATGAGCAGAGGGATCTTGGTGTCCATGTACACAGATCTCTGAAAGTTGCCACCTAGGTAAATAGTGCGGTGAAGAAGGCATATGGCGTAGTGGCTTTTATTGGTAGAGGAATTTAATTCCGGAGTCCTGAGGTCATGTTGCAGTTGTATAAGACTCTGGTGCGGCTGCATCTGGAGTATTGTGTGCAGTTTTGGTCGCCATGCTATAGGAAGGATGTGGAGGCACTGGAATGGGTGCAGAGGAGGTTTACCAGGATGTTGCCTGGTATGGTAGGAAGATCGTATGAGGAAAGGCTGAGGCACTTGGGGCTGTTTTCATTGGAGAAAAGAAGGTTTAGGGGTGACTTGATAGAGGTGTACAAGATGATTAGGGGTTTAGATAGGGTTGACCATGAGAACCTTTTTCCACGTATGGAGTCAGCTATTACGAGGGGGCATAGCTTTAAATTAAGGGGTGGTAGATATAGGAAGATGTTAGGGGTAGATTCCTTACTCAGTGAATCGTGAGTTCATGGAATGCCCTGCCAGTAGCAGTGGTGGACTCTCCCTCTTTATGGGCATTTAAACGGGCATTGGATAGGCATATGGAGGATAGTGGGCTAGTGTAGGTTAGGTGAGCTTGGATCGGCGCAACATCGAGGGCCAAAGGGCTAGTACTGCGTTGTATTTTTCTATGTTCTATGTTCTATGTCTGTAACTGCGCCCCTCTGTGCACAGCAAGATCCCAGAATCCCTGACACCTCACTGCCCAGGAGGAGGATATTCAGCCCATTGTGTCTATCCCTCCTTCTATTACCTGTCTGTGGCCTGCCCTGAATGGCCCCCTTGTTGATTCTCCCTTCTGGCAGAGACCACTCATCCCTGATAGCCCACCGTGCCCCACACAGTGAGCATGTGCAGACACTCAATGGCCTCTTGATTGACCACGGATGGCCACAGCACCATTCCACTCTCCAGCTGTTCCCTGTCACTCCCCTCCCACCCACCAATCTCACTGAGAAAGGGGCTTTGCTAACACCCCCTGTTCCCCAGTTTGCCCCAAGTATTGCCCCTAATTATTTGCCCACCCCATATTTTGTCCCCACCACAGATGTTGTGTCTGTCCCCAATTTGTCAGACCCCCCGTCACCCACTATGGCCAGCCCCAGTCTAATTGCCCCCTCCCAGTGTAGTTTTGTTCCCCTCCACAAACTGCCCACTCAAAGACTTCCCCCCACCCAACAAATGTGCCCCTCTCCGAGATTTTACATTCCTGTAATTCCTGCCCCCTGTCTGTTCTTCCCCCACCCCCCAATATTGCTCTTCCCTCATATTTTGCTTCCCTCCCCCCCGAATAATGTTCCTACCGGTCTCATAACTCCCTCCTCCTGTGCAGCATTACTCAAACTGCCCCTCCCCCATCGTTCCTTCATGATCACCCCCTCCCCCACCCACCCCTTTATGGTGGGGCAGGACACAGTGAGCACGTGCAGACACACACTGGCCTGTGCAGGGACTGCCTCACTGCACAGCAAGATCCCAGGCCCCCTCTCCACCCCCACCCCCTGAGACAGGGACTTTATGTAAACCCCCTCAATCATTGTCACTGCCCCCTCCCGAATATTGTGCCCTTTCCCCTCCCCCAATTTTGTTCCTGCCCACAATCCCCCCTCCCGTCCTCCCGATGTTCAGTCTCTTCCCCAACACCTCCCCGGGATCTCTATCCCATTCCCCAGTCACCCAAATATTAGGCCCTTCCCCAATTTTTTGTTCCCCCCTAAGTTTACTGCCCCATTCCCCTGTAACACCCCGACTCCAGCTAATTTGTGACCCCACCAAAAATTTTCCCACCCGGAATTTTCCAGTACCCCCCAACTTTCCCTTCCTTCCCCATTCTAATTGCCCCTCGCTCTGTGCACCTTCATTTACCCCCTACCCCAAAGTATCCCCTCTATCCATACTCCCCCATCTCTGTATAAAAGCCCCCTCTGTGTCTCCAATGTGTACAATGCCCCCACCCTCGCTCACCACCCCCACTCCTCGCTGTGTCCCTGGGGTGGGGGGCACAGGGAGTATGTGCAGAGACTGACCGGCCATTCGACTGTGTGTGTCTTCATGCACAGCAAGATCCCAGCCCCCAGACTTCCCCTGCCCCACCCCGCCCTTCACTGAGAATGGGGCTTTATTTCCCCCCACCCCACAGTTTGGACAACAACAGGAGACCCAGGGAACAGCAAGATCCCACTGTGTTAATGATACATGCAACGCCACATGATACTGAGTACAAATCTCCCCCAGGGACAGGAGGATAGGGAGGGAGGGTGGGGGCCTAGAGACAGATAGAGAGATAGAGAGAGAGAGAGAGTGAGAAATACAGACAGAGATACCAAGGTGGGGAGAGAACACAAACAAGATTAGGGACAGAGAAACGGAGACAGACAGAGAGAGAGAAAATCCCGGGGTTGGTGATGTGAGGGAGGGAGAGAGAGAGAGAGGGAGAGAGAGAGATGGGAGTTGATTAAATTAGAGCCAAGATCTTTTGAATCAAAAAACAAGAAAAACAAACAAAATCCCATCACTGAGTGACTTCCCAAAGCTCCCCATTTTATCAGCACTTCCCTCTGGTTTTAAACCCAGAGAATGGGAACAGATTTCACTGGGACCCAGGGGGTAAATGCTTTCCGACTGACCCTGGGGGAGACTCAATGCAGTGACTCGATGGAAGGGAGTCAGTCTCAGAGCCTGGATCGTGTCCCTCCCTCAATGTTTAACCTGCCCCCTCCAGCTGCTTCACTTCCTCTCTCCCTCCTTCCCTCACACACTCTCTCTCTCCTTCACTCCTTCCATCTGTGTCCCTATCTCATTCTCTCTCCTCCTCACCTCTCTCTCCCCTCTCTCCCTGTCCCTATCCCCGCTCCATCTCTCTGCTCAGCTTCCTCCTGCTGTAGAGAAAGGATTGGTGTCTCTGTGTCTCTCTTTCTCTCCATTCCCCCTATGTTCAGATTGAAATGCCCTCCCCTCCCTCCCTCCCATTTAAAGTGTGTTCCCATCTCCCCGCCCTGTCCTGTAGACATTAGCCCCGTCACTATCTCATTGTGGGGGGAGTGTGAGGAGAGGTGGAGGGGTCTGGGCTGGGGAAAGGAGGGATGATACACCTCATCCACTATCAGACCATCAGAAAACGGAGCCTGGGCCCTATTGACAGGCTCCTGTGTTGTGTAAGGGGCAAAAGGCAGGCTGAGGGCGCACAGCAAGATCCCACAGGCAGCCAGGTGTGGCGTACCTGGGGTATTTCCTCTTCTTTGCCCACTGGAAGATCTAGTGCCATTCCCCAGCAACAACCGCTCCACAAGCAAAATGCCCCGCCCCCTGTAATTTTAACACAGCAAGATCCCAATATTACCAGCACTTTCCAAATCCAGTTGCTGATCATGATTCTCTCTCTGTCTGTCTCTCCCTGCCTGGAATCCCACATCCTGTCCTCCACACCCCTCTCCATTAAAACAACGACAAGTCACAGGATGGGCCATTGATGCACAGAGCGATCCCACAGGGTAGTTCCTTTCGTGCTACAGAATGTGCTCAAATCCCACTTTACATCCGACAGGAGGCTGCGGATTTCTTTGGGAATCTTGTTTAAAGAATCACCTCCTCCATCCCAGGATTTAATTTTGCGGATGTTACTTTCTAGAAGGAAGTGATTGGAGCTGGGCTGTGATGGGATATTGGAGAGCCCCGTTCTCTCCCCCCTCCCCCAGATCCTGTCTCCCTTTCCCAGCCCAGCTACAAAGACACATCTTATCCCTCTATCGCTCCCTCCTTCCCTCTCTCTCTCTCTCTCTCTCTGTGGATCTTGTGTTTTTTTTACCCCTTTGTCTCAAAAACAATCACCTCGTGCTGCGAAATATTTCCATCTCCCCACTTCAAATACCCACGAGTCACATTGCTGTGTGTGGGACGGTTTTATTTGTTTGAAAAATCAATAAAAGAAAGTTGGGGAGGGTGTGAGAGGGGAGTGCAGAGAGAGAGAGAGAGAGACTGAGAGATCCCCTCCTAGAAGTATCATTATTCTGATATTAGAACAAGCGTTTGGAGGGAGTTTCTCATTTAAGGTTTTAATTCCCTCCTTGGGAAGTCCTGTCTGTCAGACACTCACTGGGAATTGATGTGTTTGTGTCAAATCCCAGGGCCCCGGTTACTTTAACCCCAGGCTTCAAATCTGTTTTAAAAACAACAGGGCCCCAATCTGACAGGAGCCAGTTACCCAGAGGCCCCTAAAACCCAGGGTCCCCCAGAGGAGATTAAACCTCGGGGTAAATAAACACACAACTCACGTGGGCCCCCACGGGGTGCAGCCTGTCGACCAGGCCTCAGGTCTCAGGCCCGTGCTCCCCCTCTGGAGGTTGTTCTTGTCCAAGGCTGTCCTCGGCCTGAACATTTTGGATCTTCACGTTGCAGGTTTCCCAACAAAGATTCCTCGGGATAAAAGAGAGAATAGATTACTTGAAAGGGGGAGCGTAAGCATTTTGAAGGGCAAGTTACACAGCAAGATCCCAGGTTTAAAAGCACCCCTGCCCATCGCCAATGTATTAATGTATCTAACACAGTCAGCAGTTGGGATGGAAGATGGTGTGGGAGCAGACCTTACCAGGGATTGGAGGAGGATAGTGAGGGAAAGGCATTGGTTTATTACACTCTGTGGTGACCTGGGATCAATTGCCTTTTACTGAAAACAGCTCCCAACTTGAACGCTCCCTCCAGTCTGAAACCCACATTCCCCTCTATCCTGTCTCCTATCTCTGAGCCAATGGCATATTCATTCCCAGGGTAGAGACAACATGGGGCTAGATACAGAGTAAATCTCCCCCCACATTCTCTGCATCGAATACTCCCTGGAAGTGTACAGCCTGGGGTTAGATACAGAGTGTAGATCCCTCTACACTGTTCCTATCAAACACACACAGGATAGGGACAGCACGGGGTGACTTATAATGTTAGGCAGCATTGTAGACAGTGCAGATGGTACCTTAACATTACAAAGGGATATTGATAGACTGGGTGAATGGGCAAAGCTGTGTTAGATGGAGTTCAGTGTCAGCAAGTATGTGGGTATCAGGTTGGAGTACAGAGAGGGAGCACAAAGGAGGTTTACAAGAATGATCCTGAACCTCAGGGGTTACGTTCTGAGGGACACTAGAAAAATGAGGCCGTTTTCCTCCAGAATTGAGAAAGTTAAGGGGTGATCTGATCAAAGCCTTCAAGGTATAAACAGAATCGATCAAGATCAACGATTCCCATTGGTTAGAGATTCTAGACTGAGAGGGAGCAGAGTCTGAGGAGGAGGGCCCAGAGCGTTCAGGAGAAATGGTAGGAAGCACTTTGACACACTAAGGGTGGGAGAGGTTTGGCACTCTCTTCCACAAACAGCAGTCGATGCTGGATCAGTTGTTCAGGTTAAATCGGAGAGAGATACATTTTTGTTCAGTGAAGATATTGAGGGATATGAGCCAAAGGAAGGAATGTGGAGTTAGGCCACAGATCAGTCATGATCCCATTGAATGATGGAACAGGCTTGAGGGGGTGAATGGCCTCCTCCTGTTCCTATGTTCCAAAATAACGATCTGCCTGCACTGACACTGTCAACCCCTCCCAAGGCAGGGACAGGATGGGGTTAGATATACAGTAAAGCTCCCTTTACTGTATCCCGATCAACCCCTCCCAGGGCAGGGTCAGAACAGGGTTAGATGCAGAGTAGATCTCCCTCTACACTGTCCCCATCAACCCATCCCAGGGTTGTTTAACGGAGCTTTAATATTTGAAAATGCATCTATTATTCTTTCATTCATTGTCCCTCAGTAACCCTGTGCGTGCGTGCGTGTGCATATGTGAGAGACTGAGAGAGAGAAACGGAGATAGAGACCAGGGCCCTGCATTACTGGGTCAGGTACTGCTGTGGAGAAACTATAGAGAACCACCAGGAGACGCAGAGATTTCTTCAAGAAATTGGTATTTTATTTGCAAACAAAAAACTGTGACATTGAGAAAGCAGATTCTCGATTGCCCCCGGAACTCGGGGTCCATGGATTTTTATATCATTTTTTATCATGTTTCTGTGAGCTTATCAGCATGTCCAACTATCTTAATCAAAGTACCTCACTCTAGCTACACAATAAACCAGTGATGTTAGTTCCCATTATCTCTTTAATTGTACATTCTAATGTCATGATTAGATATATATTGCTCACTGTGCTGCAGTGATCTTCCATTGCAGAATAACCTGTCATGATAGATATTTAGCTATTCCACCTATTACAATAGTCTCCTGTCTCAAGCTGACTCTCCTAACTATTAATTAGATATTTAAATGTGATGTCCCAAATATTTACGGTCCCAATCCTGTCATAATAACACTTAACAGAGAAACTTGCTTTATTACTTGTGTTATCTCATCTGGCCGTAGTGACCTTTCAGCCATAACCTTACTCTGCTAATTGGTGTAAGAATGTTTCACCATGGTTATCCCATCCTGTGTTCCACAGACCACAGATTCCCAGTGGTCTTCATGCTTTAACCCTTCCCATGTTTTAATGGTCTTTATTTTCCATCGACCTCACTCCAACAACAATACCATTCGTTAGTTAAACAGGATGGAAGACAGCACCAATTCTCAGGAAGTGTTTTACTGTTTCTGTTTTTGTTAAAACGCTTGGGCGGTGTGCTGGCTCAGTCAGGAGACTGTCTGTGTGGAGTTTGCACATTCACCCCGTGTCTGCGTGGGTTTCCTCCCACATCTCAAAGATGTGCAGTTGAGGTGAATTGGCCGTTCTAACTTGCACAGAGTGTTCAGGGATGTGTAAGTTAGGTGCATTAAACAGCGGTAAAATGTGGAGTAATGGGGTAGGAGAATGGGTTTGGGTGGCTTGCTCTTTGGAGGTTCAGTGTGGACTTGTTGGGTCGAAGGGCCTGTTGCCACACTGGATTGATTCTATGATTTTTTAAAGGAAATAATAGATTATCCGGTTACTACCACAGATTGTATTGGAGTTTCTTGAGTTTAAAGTTGCTATCTAATGGCAGGTCTGTCTCTGTTGTTGTGAAAGTCAGCACCTGAAAGGTTTTGCTCGGTGTGCAAACCAGTGTGTTAATGTTGCCCACTTAGCTCTTAGTTGGACACCAGAATGTTGCACATTCTCCGCGTTTCTGCATGGGTTTCGTCCTGGTGCTCCGGTTTCCTCCCACAGTCCAAAGATGTGTAGGTCAGGTGGATTGGTCATGCTCAATTGCCTATTGTGTTAGGTGCATTAGTCAGAGGGAAATTGATCTGGGTGGGTTACTTTCCAGCGGGTCGGAGTGGACTGGTTAGGTCAAATGTCCTGTTTCCACACTGTCGGGAATCTAATCTATTTATGACATAACATAATACATAGTAATCTGAGACTGACCAAGTTCTGAATTTATTGTTACAATGTTTAGAGACTATCACCTATGTGCCCATCTCTCGTCAACTGGTCTGTTGAATTTCACTCATGTTTTGCTAGATATCCCAAGTGGGAAGTTGCTCACTGACATCATAATTAGGTTACTCCGAAGTCCAAGCCCTCAAACAATAAAGTCTTCCTTTGAGATTGAATTTAAAGGTGTTCCTCTGCATATGGCCATACTCAAAATGATCACAGCAGATTCAGCCTTCACTTTACAGCAAAGTATCATCTGCCTTTAAATGGGAATATACGTCATCTTAAAAGCTAAGGAAATAATTGTTACTTTCAATAAATACTTCCAGTAACTAACATAATCCAATAAATAATGCATACCTTCTCATAATTTTTACTGCAACTGTCAAGCTAAGACTATTATAAAGTTGTTTAAAACTTAGGGAACTGCAATTACATTCACATTGCACTGACTAATGTTGTGGACTAGGCTAGACCACTTACAACATTCTTAAGCACGCAGCCCAGAGCATAACTTTGCAATTTACTTCGATATGTGTACAGTGAAAATTACTTGGAGTAAGATAGCTAGGTTGATGACTAGATTTTAAACAGACAAAAACCTTATTCACAAAATTACACAAAGAACAAAGAACCCCTACAGAACACAACCTATCCAGCTCGACTTTATCATGCTGTTCCGAGTACAACAGTTCCAATATTAAAAACCAGTATCAGTGTGTGAGAAACAAAGCTCACTCACTTCAATAATTTCAGTCCGAGACGAGATCTGAAGCAATCAGTATGTTTATTATACGCTTGTAAGCGTGGCTGAAGTAAGGCACCCAGAGTTTAGCAAGTACATATCTTATGTAGGATTCACTACTCCCAACCCAGTGCTCATTACTATTGTTTATCTCTTGCCTTATCCGGCCTTGTGCATAGCAAAGTACAAGTTTTACTCTGCCATTTCACATCCTTCTGTGGTCCATTGTTAGGTATATCCTCCTTCACTGCCATCTGTTTCCCCTTACTTGTAACATTTCCTCCCATTCCTCATCCATATTGAGCTTTATGACCTTTTAATTGGGGTTTGTTTTTGTTTTTGCAGATGCGTATAACTACTGTTTGTACAGGCATATCTGGCTTAATCTACACCCTCACAGCACCTTATCTATTTGTCTGTAACATCTACCATTGTTTGCAGGCACGTTTCATTCTTGTATGCACATTCTAGCTAACACAAAAACAATTATATATTTCCTTCACATAGTTTTCATTCTTGTTGACTCAACTCTTGGTTGAATCAATTATACACTGGTGTGAGTTCATTTACCTTGCATTTGTAATTATGATTGCAGAAGTAACACTACTTTACCTAAATCCCACTGTGTACTTCTTGATTGACGGTCTCACTTGAGTCCACAAGACACAATGCAGTGGAAAAGCTACACATTGCTGAGGCATGTTAGCGCAGGATTTAAAAAAAAGATTTGAACAGCAGACACTATTGTGCTATACTTGGTGTGAGTTCAAACCATTATGGATATTCCCCTGAAAGCTGATTTTAAATTATAGAATGTTGCTGCATCAATGAAGGCCAAAATCCATCTTGTCCAGAATGTGTAATGTTTTTTAAAAATAGATAATATGAAACAAGAAAAATGATTTTGGTGAAGTAAAGAGATTTGCATGTGGAACAAAAGTGTGTGCATTTGGAAAAGGAGTAGGTGACAACTTGTTTTGACAGGTGCTGAAGCAAAGTGACAATTCACTGCATTCCCTCTAACCTTAATAACTTTGGGAAAAGCGTATTGTCCTGACATTGTATCTCAATTCTTGGGAGAAGCTGTGATGAACCGTTCATAGTTGAATGAGACTGAATAAATAGAACAAATATCACATTGATTATAACTGAGGACTGAATTCTAAACGTTGTGAGCAGAAATTAATTACACCGGTATATAAACTGCACAACGTCTGGTGAATTAAGCAGTCTGGATTAGGCTTCCTCTACCTGGCTCCCCAATAACTACTGCAGTCCTTCTGCAGAAAGAAGCAAGACCTTGCAGCATGATTGTTTGCTGACTTCACATTGGAAGATTGAGGTTAGACTTGGCAAGGGTCCAAATTAAAGCTACTATCTGGAATCAGAGACAGTGGGATTGCATTTGAAACAAAAATTTGGACTTTAGTGTCACAAAGCTAGTCCATTTTCATCTAAAAGCTGTTCCTTGGCTCAAGGAGACTCTGTCCTTGATTTTTTTGTTTGGAGGGGTGGAGGGGAGTTCAGGCTCCAATCAGTCTGGTGTGGTACAGAGATAAAAAGGATTTTAAGAGGCCTTTTGTTTACATGTAAACAGATGAGCCTTCAGGCCAAAGTGATCATGCTTGACAAGTCACCTACATAATGAAAGGGCAGTGGTCAGCCCTTTACCTGAGCTAAGCCGAGCATGTATGCAAAGTTCAACAGGGGGCTGTGTAGAAACTCTCTTTTCTGCCCTCCAACTTCAACTTGAAGCATTGATACTGGTTTTTAACATTGGAACTGTTGTACTCGGAACAGCATAATTAAGTCTAGCTAGATAGGTTGTGTTCTGTAGGGGTTCTTTATTGTTTGTGTAATTTTGTGAATAATGATTTTGCCTGTTTAAAATCTAGTAGTCAACCTAGCTATCTTACTCCAGGTAATTTTCACTGTACACTTATCGAAACAAACTGCAAAGTTATGTTCTGGGATGCCTGCTTAAGAATGTTGTGAGTGGTCTAGCCTTGTCCATAACATTAGTCAGTGCAATGTTAATGTAATTGCAGTTCCCTGTTTTAAACAACTTTATAATAGTCTTATCTTAACAATTCGAGTAAAAAATATGAGAAGGTGTGCATTATTTCTTGGATTATGTTAGTTACTGGAAGTATTTATTGAAAGTCACAATTATTTCCTTAGCTTTTAAGATGATATATGTTGCCATTTAAAGGAAGGTGATACTTTGCTGTGAAGTGAAGGCTGAATCTGCTGTGATCATTTTGAGTCTGGCCATTTGCAGAGAAACACCTTTAAATTCAATCTCAAAGGAACACTTTATTGTTTGAAGGCTTGGACTTCGGAGTAACCTAATTAAGATGTCACTGAGAAACCTCCCACTTGGCATATCTAGCAAAACATGAGTGAAATTCAACAGACCAGTTGACGAGAGATGGGCTTATAGGTGACAGTCTCTAAACATTGTAACAATAAATTCAGAACTTGGTCAATCTCGGATTACTATGTATTATGTTATGTCATAAATAGATTAGATTCCCTACAGTGTGGAAACAGGACATTTGACCTAACCAGTCCACTCCGACCCTCTGGAAAGTAACCCAAAGTTTGTGAGAAGATTTGCAGCTCGGGTGCTCGTTGTGGTTCTGTTCACCGAGCTGGGAATTTGCGTTGCAGACGTTTCATACCCTGTCTAGGTGACATCCTCAGTGCGTGGGAGCCTCCTGTGAAGCGCTTCTGTGATCTTTCCCCTGGCATTTGTAATGGTTTGAATCTGCCGGTCCCGGAACTGACAACCGGAAGTGGCAGATTCAAACCACTACAAATGCCGGAGGAAAGATCACAGAAGCGCTTCACAGGAGGCTCCCAAGCACTGATGATGTCACCGAGACAGAGTAACCCACCCAGGCCAATTTCCCTCTGACTAATGCACCGAACACGATAGGCAATTTAGTTGACCAATCCACCTGAACTACACATCTTTGGACTGTGGGAGGAAACCGGAGCACCAGGACGAAACCCATGCAGAAACGCGGAGAATGTGCAACATTCTGGTATCCAACTCAGAGGTAAGTGGGCAACATCAACACACTGGTTTGCACACCGAGCAAATCCGTTCAGGTGCTGTCTTTCACAACAACAGAGACAGACCTGCCATTAGATAGCAACTTTAAACTCAAGAAATTCCAATACAATCTGTGGTAGTGACCGGATAATCTATTATTTCCTTTAAAAAATCATAGAATCAATCCAGTGTGGCAACAGGCCCTTCGGCCCAACAAGTCCACACTGAACCTCCAAAGAGCAAGCCACCCAGACTCATTCTCCTACCCCATTACTCTACATTTTATCGCTGTTTCATGCACCTAACTTACACATCCCTGAACACTCTGTGCAAGTTAGAACGGCCAATTCACCTCAACTGCACATCTTTGGGCTGTGGGAAGAAACCCACGCAGACACAGGGTGAATGTGCAAACTCCACACAGACAGTCTCCTGACTGAGCCAGCACACCACCCAAGCGTTTTAACAAAAACAGAAACAGTAAAACATTTCCTGAGAATTGGTGCTGTCTTCCATCCTGTTTAATTAACGAATGGTATTGTTGTTGGAGTGAGGTCGATGGAAATTAAAGACCATAAAGCATAGGAAGGGTTAAAGCATGAAGACCACTGGGAATCTGTGGTCTGTGGAACACAGGATGGGATAACCATGGTGGAACATTCTTACACCAGTTAACAGAGTGGTTATGCCTGAAAGGTCACTATGGCCAGATGAGATAACACAAATAATAAAGCAAGTTTCTCTGTTAAGTGTTATTATGACAGGATTGGGACCGTAAATATTTGGGACATTACATTAAAATATCTAATTAATAGTTAGTAGAGTCAGCTTGAGACAGGAGACTATTGTAATAGATGGAATAGCTAAATATCTATCATGACAGGTTATTCTGCAATGGAAGATCACTGCAGCACAGTGAGCAATATATATCTAATCATGACATTAGAATGTACAATTAAAGAGATAATGGGAACTAACATCACTGGTTTATTGTGTAGCTAGAGTGAGGTACTTTGATTAAGATAGTTGGACATGCTGATAAGCTCACAAAAACATGATAAAAAATGATATAGAAATCCACGGACCCCGAGTTTCGGGGGCATTCGAGAATCTGCTTTCTCAGTGTCACAGTTTTTTGTTTGCAAATAAAATACCTATTTCTTGAAGAACTCTCTGCGTCTCCTGGTGGTTCTCTATAGTTTCTCCACAACAGTACCTGACCCAGTAATGCAGGGTCCTGGTCTCTATCTCCGTTTTCCTCTCTCAGGCTCTCACATATGCACACGCACGCACGCACGCACAGGGTTACTGAGGGACAATGAATGAAAGAATAATAGAAGCATTTTCAAATATTAAAGCTCCGTTAAACAATCCTGGGATGGGTTGATGGGGACAGTGTAGAGGGAGATTTACTCTGTATCTAACCCTGTTCTGACCTTGCCCTGGGAGGGGTTGATCGGGATACAGTAAAGGGAGCTTTACTGTATATCTAACCCCATCCTGTCCCTGCCTTGGGAGGGGTTGACAGTGTCAGTGCATAGGAACATAGGAACAGGAGGAGGCCATTCAGCCCCTCAAGCCTGTTCCATCATTCAATGGGATCATGACTGATCTGTGGCCTAACTCCACATTCCTTCCTTTGGCTCATATCCCTCAATATCTTCACTGAACAAAAATGTATCTCTCTCCGATTTAACCTGAACAACTGATCCAGCATCGACTGCTGTTTGTGGAAGAGAGTGCCAAACCTCTCCCACCCTTAGTGTGTCAAAGTGCTTCCTACCATTTCTCCTGAACGCTCTGGGCCCTCATTCTCAGACCCTGCTCCCTCTCGGTCTAGAATCTATAACAAATGGGAATCGTTGATCTTGATCGATCCTGTTTATACCTTGAAGGCTTTGATCAGATCACCCCTTAACTTTCTCAATTCTGGTGGAAAACGGCCTCATTTGTCGAGTGTCCCCTCTGAATGTAACCTCTGAGCTCCAGGCTCATTCTTGTAAACCTGCTTTGTGCTCCCTCTCTGTACTCCAACCTGCTTGCACTAAACTCCATCTAACACAGCTGTGCCCATTCACCCAGTCTATCAATATCCCTTTGTAATGTTAAGGTACGATCTGCACTGTCTACAATGCTGCCTAACATTGTAACTCACCCCGTGCTGTCCCTATCCTGTGTGTGTTTGATAGGAACAGTGTAGAGGGATCTGTATCTAACCCCAGTGTCAGTGTCACAGTGGGAATCGTTGATCTTCATCTCACTTTTCTCATCCTGTTTATACCTTGAAGGCTTTGATCTGATCACCCTTTTACTTTCTCAATTCTGGAGGAACACGGCCTCATTTGTCTAGTGTCCCTCAGAACGTAACCCCTGAGGTTCAGGATCATTCTTGTAAACCTCCTTTGTGCTCCCTCTCTGTACTCCAACCTGATACCCACATACTTGCTGACACTGAACTCCATCTAACACAGCTTTGCCCATTCACCCAGTCTATCAATATCCCTTTGTAACGTTAAAGTACCATCTGCACTGTCTACAATGCTGCCTAACTTTGTACCTCACCCCGTGCTGTCCCTATCCTGTGCGTGTTTGATAGGTACAGTGCAGAGGGATCTATACTTGTATCTAACCCCATGCTGCACATGTCCTGGTAGTATTTGGTGCAGACAGTATGGAGGGAGATTTACTCCGTATCTAGCCCCATGTTGTGCCTATCCTGGGAGTGAAGGCACCATTGGCTCAGAGACAGGAGACAGGATAGATGGGGAATGAGGGTTTCAGACTGGAGGGAGCTACAGGTACGTACAAGTTGGGAACTGTTTTCAGTAAAAGGCAATTGACCCCAGGTCACTGCAGAGTGTAATAAACTGATGCCTTTCCCTCACTATCCTCCTCCAATCTCTGGTAAGATCTGCTCCCACAGCATGATCCTTCCTAACTGCTGACTGTGTTAGATACATCAATACATTGGCAATGGGCAGAGGTGCTTTTAAATCTGGGATCTTGCTGTTTAACTTGCCTTCAAAATGCTTTCGCTCTCCCTTTCAAGTAATCAGTTCTCTCTTTTATCCGGATGAACTTTTGTTGGGAAAGCTGCAACGTTAAGATCCAAAATGTTCAGGCCGAGGAAAACCTTGGCCAAGCTCCAGAGGGGGACGGGTTCTGAGGCCTGAGGCCTGGTCGACAGGAGGGAGGGGGGCCAGAAAAAAGACGGATGGGTGATAAAACAGAATGGAAAGGGAGGTGGAACAACAGAGAGAGGGATCGACAGAAGGAGAGGGAGGAAAGGGGAGAAGGAGGCAGTGGGGAGGGAAGGAGAGTAAGGGGGAGGGAAGACTAAGGGGGGAGGGAGGGAGGACAAAGTAGGGAGAGAGGACGAAGGAGGACAAAGTGGGAGAGAGAATGGGGTGGGAGGGCAAAGGGGAGGGGGAACGGATGGGGAGGGAGGATGGGGTGGGAGGGCGATGGGTTGGGAGGGGAAGGGAGGATGAGGGAGGACAAAGGGGTGGAACAGGCCAGGGTGGGGGGAAACGAGGGGGAAAAGGGGGTGAGTACAGGTAGAGGGTCCCACTTGGTTGGTAAATGGGAGGAATGAATCCAATTGGTGAGAGGGAGCAGTGGAAGGTTGTCGGGGGATGGCGAGGGAGGTTATTTGAAATTGGAGAACTCAGTGTTGAGTCCTCCGGGCTGTAGGTTGCCCGGGCGGGGAATGAGATTTGTTCCTCCAATATGTGGTGTGGTTCATTGTGGCAATGCAGGAGGTCGAGGATGGTCATGTTGGAAAGGGAGTGGTTGGGGGGAATTGAACTGGGCGGTGACTGGGAGGTCTGGTCAGTCCCTGGGGCCCGGCTGTGATGCTCGGAGAACCATTCCCTAAGTTTCCGTTGGGTCTCCCTGATGTAGAGAAGCCCACATCGGGAGCACCTGATACTGGAAACACGGTTGGAGGAGAGGCAGGTGAACCTCTGTCTCCCCTGGAAGGAGGGTTTGGGGGCCCTGGGTGGAGGTGAGGGGGCTGGGGGTGTAACAGCAGGTTTTGCATCTTTTCCGGTGGCAGAGGAAAGTACCTGGGGGTTTGGAGGGTGAGAGTGGAACAAACCCATGGAGTGTCGAAGGGAACGGTCCTTGTGGAAGGCAGAGAGGGGTGGGGAAAGGGGAAGGTGGTCTTGGTGGGAAAGCAAGTTCCTGATCCCAAAACAAACGGTCCCATTCATTCCGAGCTCTGGTCCTGGATTATAACGCTGATCGGGGCGGGGTGGGGGGGTGACCATGGGACTGTTTTGACATTGGTACAGGGGCGAGGGAGATGCTCACTGTGGAATCCTCCCCATTCGCCTGGTTCTGGTTGTTATCTCAGGGTTCGGGTTATTCCAGTTATATTCAGGGAGAACCCTCAGGATTTGATCGGGACAGGTGGGGCCAGACAGGGCCGGTCTGGGACTGGCGGGGGACAGGTGGGGACTGATTGGGGACAGATGCAGAGATGTCCCCCACCCTCCACTCCCTTTCCTTCCCCCTCCTTCACACACTTCCTTCCAACAAATCTCCTCCCCTCTCAACTTCCCCCTCTCCTTCCAGTCCTCTCTCCACCACACCCCTTCCCCCTTCTTCCTCCCCTCTCCACCTCACCCCCATTCCCCCTTCCTATTTCTCTCCACCTCTCTTCCCCCTTCTCCTCACTCTTTCCAATCTCCCTCCTCCCCTTGCCCCCTCTCCTTCACGTCCCCTCTCCTTCCCCCTCCTCTCCTTCTTCCCCTCTCGTTCCCCCATCTCCTCCCCATTCCAACCCCCTCCTGCCCTTCTCCTCACCGTCTCCTTGCCCCACCTCTCCTTCACCGCATTTCTCCTTCACCGTTCCTTCCCCCACCTTTCCTTCTCCCCTGTCATTTGCCCCCTCTCATTGCTCCTCCTCTCCTTCACCCCCTCCTTCCTCCCCTCTCCTTCCCCACCTCCTTCACCCTCCTCTCCTTCCCCACCTCCTTCACCCTCCTCTCCTTCCTCCTCTCCTTCACTCTCCTCTCCTTCCTCCCCTCCTTGCAGTCCTCTCCAACCCCTCACCTTCTTCACCCGCTCCATCACACACACTCCCCTTCTTCCACTCCCCTACTCTTCCTACTCCCCTCCCCCTCGCCCTCTCTCTGTCCCCCCCTCCTGTCCTCCCCTCTCCACTTCTCCCTCCTTCCTTCCCATCCTTCCCCCACTCTCCTTCTCCTCTCCTTCCCCCTTGTCTCCTACTGCCTCCCTCCGTCCCCACAATTCCTCCTTTCGTTGCCACCCTATTCTCCTTCCCCCCTCCTTTTCCATCCTCTCCTTCCCACCCTCTACTTCACCCTTCCCCCCTTCCCCCACTCCTTCCCACCCACTCATCTTCTCTTTCCCCTCTCCTCCTCTCCCACTCTCTTTCTCTCTGCCTCTCCCCTCCATTCCCCTTACATTCTCCCTTCTCCTATCCTCCCAATTGCTTCCCCCCATACTCTGCCCCTTCTCCTCTTTCCTTCCCTCCTTGCTCTCCTTCCCTCCCTGTTATCCTTCCCCTGTCTCCTTCCCCCTCCACTCCTTCCTTCCCCCTCTTAACCCCTCTTTCCTTCCCCTCCAAACCTTCCCCCCGCCATTCCGTACTCCTTGCATTCCATCTCCCGCCTCCAACACTCCTTCCCTCCTTCTCCTTTCCCCCTTCAATCCCTTCCCCCACGCCTTCGCCCCCTCTCCTTTGCCTTTCAACTAATGCTGTTTCTTTCCTTCCAAGGGATCTTGCTGCCCGCTTGAAGATTCAAAGAGTGAAACTTTGGTTTCAGGAGATCTTTGAGCAAAAGCTTTCTCCAGAGGGGACAGGGTCCTGAGGCCTGGTCGACAGGCTGCACCCCGTGGGGGCCCACGTGAGTTGTGTGTTTATTTACCCCGAGGTTTAACCTTTTCTAGGGGACTCTGGGTTTTAGGGGCCTCTGGTTAACTGGCTCCTGTCAGATTGCGGCCCTGTCATTTTTAAAACAGATTTGAAGCCTGGGGTTAAAATAACTGGGGCCTGGGATTTGTCACAAACACATCAATCCCCAGTGAGTGTCTGACAGACAGGACTTCCCAAGGAGGGAATTAAAACCTTAAATGAGAAACTCGATCCAAAGACTTGTTCTAATATCGGAGTAATACTACTTGTGGGATCTTGCTGTGTCTCAAATTACCTGCAGAGTGGCCTACATTACAACAGTCTCTCTCCCCGAGGAGGAGATTTGATTGGGGGGGTGGGGGGGCTGGGGTGAGGAGGTTGGGGGGGTGGGGGGGCTGGGGTGAGGAGGGTGTGGGGGTGGGGTGGGGGTGTGGGGGTGGGGTGGGGGTGGGGTGGGGGGTAGGCAGGGTGGGGGTGGGGGGTGGGGTGGGGTAGGGAGGGTGGGGGTGGGGGGTGGGGTGCGGGTGAGGTGGGGCGGTGGTGTGGGGGGGTGGGGTGGTGGGTAGGGTGGGTGACGGGGTGGGGTGGGGTGGGGGGTGTGGGGGGGTGGGGTGGGGGTGTGGGGGTGGGATGGGGTGGGGGTGGGGGTGGGGTGGGGGTGTTGGGGGTGAGGGGGTGTGGGGGGATGGGGTGGCTGTGGGGGGGTGGGGTGGGTGTTGGTGAGGTGGGGTGGGTGGTGGGGGCGTGGTGGGGGTGTGGTGGAGGGGTAAAGGGTGACGGGGTGGGGTGGGGTGGGGGGGAGAAGGGTGACGGGAGTGGGGTGGGGTGGGGAAGGATGACCGGGGTGGGTTGGGAAGGGTGACGGGGGGTGGGGTTGGAAGGGTGGCGGGGGGTGGGGTGGGGCGGGTCGACGGGATGGTGTGGGGTGGGGCGGGGTGGATGGATGACGGGGGTGGGGTGACGGGGGTTGGGGTGACTGGGGGGGTGGGATGACTGGGGGGGTGGGGTGACCGGGGGGTGTGGTTGGGTGGGTGATGGTGGGGTGGGGTGGGTTGTGGGGGGTGGGGAGGCGGGGTGGGGGAGGAATGGTGACTGGGGTGGGAGAGGAAGAGTGACGGGGTGGGGTGGGGGGTTAAGGGTGACGGGGTTCGGGTCGGGTGTGGGGGGGTGGGGAGGCGAGGTGGGGGAGGCAGGGTAACTGGGGTGGGGGAGGAAGGGTGACGGGGGTGGGGTGGGGGGGGAAGGGTGACGGGGTTCCGGTGGGGTGGGGTGTGGGGGAAGTGTGACGGGGTGGGGTGCGGGGGAAAGGGTGACGGGGGTGGGGTGGGGTGGGGAAGGGTGACGGGGGTGAGGTGGGAAGGGTGACGGGGGCGTGGGGTGGGGCGGGGCGACGGGGTGGGGCGGGGCGACGGGGTGGGGTGGGGTGGGGAGGTGTGGATGGGTGACGTGGGTGGGGTGACGGGGGGGTGGGGTGACTGGGGGGTGGGGTGACGGGGATGTGTGGTGGGGGTGTGACGGGGAGGTGGGGGGTGTGGGGGGTGGGGAGACGGGGTGGGGTCGTGAATGGTGACGGGGTGAGGCGGGGTGGGGTGAGGTGGGGGAGGAATAGTGACTGGGGTGGGGGAGGAAGGGTGACGGGGTGGGTTGGGGGTGAAGGGTGACGGGGTTCAGGTGGGGTGGGGTGGGGGGAAGGGTGACGGGGTGGGGTGGGGGGGAAAGGCTGATGGGGTGGGGGGGAAAAGGGTGACGGGGTGGGGTGGGGTGGGGAAGGGTGACGGGGGTGGGGTGGGGTGGGGAAGGGTGACAGGGGTGGGGTGGGAAGGGTGACGGGGGTGGGGTGGGGTGGGGAAGGGTGACGGGGTGGGGTGGGAAGGGTGACGGGGGGACGGGGTGGGAGGGGGAAGGGTGACGGGGTGGGGTGGGGTGGGGCGGGGCGGGGCGACGCGATGGGGTGGGGTGGGGCGGGGCGACGGGGTGGGGTGGGGTGGGGCGGGGTGGATGGGTGACGGGTGTGGGGTGACGGGAGGTGGGGTGGAGGGGTGACGGGGGTGGGGTGAGGTGTGGGGGGTGTGGGCGGGGCGGGGTGGCGGGGTGAATGGTGACGGGGTGGGAGGGTGAATGGTGTCGGGGGTGGGGCGGGGTGGGGTGGGGAGGTGAATGGTGACGGGGTGGGAGGGTGTGGGGGTGTGTGGGGGGAGAGGGTGACGGGGTTGTGGGGGGAAGGGTGGGGGAGTGTGGGGGGAAGGGTGAGGGGGGTGGGGCGGGTTGGGGGGAATGGTGACAGAGTGGGGCGGGTTGGGAGGGGAAGGGTGACGGGGTTGGACGGGGTGGGAGGGGAAGGGTGACGGGGTAGTACGGGGTGGGAGGGGGAAGGGTGACGGGGTGGGAGGCTGAACGGTGACGGAGGTGGGGGGAAGGGTGACGGGTGGGGGGAAGGGTGAAGGGTGGGGGGTTGGGGGTGAAGGGTGGGGGGTTGGGGGGGAAGGGTGACGGGGATGTGGCGGGGTGGGGGTTAAATGGTGACGGGGTGGGGCAGGGTGTGGGAGGTAAATGGTGACGGGGGTGGGGCGGGATGGGGGGGAAGGGTGACGGGGGTGGGGCTGGGTGGGAGTGGGAAGGGTGACGGGGTGGGGGTGGGTGGGAGGGGGAAGGGTGACGGGGTGGGGGTGGGTGGGAGGGGGAAGGGTGACGGGGTGGGGGTGGGTGGGAGGGGGAAGGGTGACGGGGTGGGAGTGGGTGGGAGGGGGAAGGGTGACGGGGTGGGGGTGGATGGGAGAGGGAAGGGTGACGGGGTGGGGAAGGGTGACGGGGTGGGGAAGGGTGACGGGGTGGGGGTGGGTGGGAGAGGTTAGGGTGACGGGGTGGGGTGGGTGGGAGGGGGAAGGGTGACGGGGTGGGGCGGGGTGGGAGGGGGAAGGGTGACGGGGTGGGGGTGTTGGGAGGGGGAAGGGTGACAGGGTGGGGGGGTGGGAGGGGGAAGGGTGACAGGGTGGGGGGGTGGGAGGGGGAAGGGTGACGGGGTGGGGGGGTGGGAGGGGGAAGGGTGACGGGGTGGGGGGGTGGGAGGGGGAAGGGTGACGGGGTCGGGGGGTGGGAGGGGGAAGGGTGACGGGGTGGGGGGTGTGGGAGGGGGAAGGGTGACGGGGTGGGGCGGGGTGGGAGAGGGAAGGGTGACGGGGTGGGCGGGGTGGGAGAGGGAAGGGTGACGGGGTGGGCGGGGTGGAGAGGGAAGGGTGACGGGGTGGGGTGGGGCGGGGTGGGAGAGGGAAGGGTGACGGGGTGGGCGGGGTGGGAGAGGGAAGGGTGACGGGGTGGGCGGGGTGGGAGAGGGAAGGGTGACGGGGTGGGCGGGGTGGGAGAGGGAAGGGTGACGGGGTGGGCGGGGTGGGAGAGGGAAGGGTGACGGGGTGGGCGGGGTGGAGAGGGAAGGGTGACGGGGAAGGTGGGGCGGGGTGGGAGAGGGAAGGGTGACGGGGTGGGAGAGGGAAGGGTGACGGGGTGGGGTGGGGCGGGGGAAGGGTGACGGGGTGGGGCGGGGTGGGAGGGGTAAAGGTGACGGGGGTGGGGTGGGGGGGAAGGGTGACGGGAAGGGTGAGGTGCGGGAAAGGGTGAGGTGGGGGGAATGGTGACGAGTTGGGGTGGGGTGGGGGGAAGGGTGACTGGGGTAGGGTGGGGTGGGGGGAAGGGTTACGGGGGTGGGATTTGGGGGAAGTGTGGGGTGGGGGGGAAGGGTGATGGCGCGGTGGAAGGGTGACGTGGGTGAGAAGGGTGACGGGGTGAGAAGGGTGACGGGGGGTGAGAAGGGTGACGGGGGGACAATGGTGACGGG
Organism: Chiloscyllium plagiosum; assembly: GCF_037043375.1. Lineage (NCBI taxonomy): Eukaryota > Metazoa > Chordata > Chondrichthyes > Orectolobiformes > Hemiscylliidae > Chiloscyllium > Chiloscyllium plagiosum. The sequence goes on from NW_028270156.1 coordinate 115,063,215, forward strand.
GGGGACAAGGGTGACGGGGGGGACAAGGGTGACGGGGGGGACAAGGGTGACGGGGGGACAAGGGTGACGGGGGGGACAAGGGTGACGGGGGGGACAAGGGTGACGGGAGGGGGAGGGTGACGGGAGGGGGAGGGTGACGGGAGGGGGAAGGTGATAGCGGGGTAAGCATGGGTGTGTACGAGCAGGGAAGGGAATAGTGTGTGTAAGAGGGAGCATGAAGAATGAAAGCAAAATGGAGCATAGCAGGGTCTGAGTGATGTTTGTGAGGGAGGCCACACATACGAGTGGAATAAATTAACAGCACATACCTCAGGGACCTGGAGTGATGAAGCTCTCATTTGACCATAACTAGAAGAAATAACAATAAACTGTCACAGAGAGTTAAAATACTCATTATTAAAGGTAGCGCAGGTTGGACATTGGCAAAGAGATTGTCATGGAGGACCGGGATTCAGATCCACAGTGAAGAGATCACACCAGGGCCTAACCAATGAACCACAGCAAAGCAAGTTAACTACTGAATTATAGATGAAAGCTCAAAAATATTCACCTCTGAATCAATGTAATTATACTTCAATGTAAACTCTCTGGCTGGAGCTTGGAGCTGAGAAGTGAGCACAGAACTGGCATCAGAGATACACTTCAGTTTTCATTCCTTCCACTACTCTGCAAAATGAGATGACAAAAGAAACATGTTGAGAGACATTCAGAATAAACAAATGTATCTCTTGGCTTGAGTATTAAACATCCACCTGTTCAAGGAGTGTCCAAAATCGACCACCATCAGTCCAGGACGGAAATTTACAAAATGATTTGAGAGATCTAGCATTTTAATGACAAGATTATGTTGTAGAGATGATTTGAGAGATGCATCCAATTTTTAGATGTTTTTCTAACCGCCAATTTTGTTCTTCCAAAGATTATTTGGATAGCAGAAGATTGGAATTCAGGAAAGAGAAAATTATTAATGAACAGAATTAATCTTCTGTGTGAATCTCCTCAATGGCGGAGTACCTACCCAGCATTCCCCGCGGTGATGAATACCCTCTATACTCACTACAGGCGAGGGCAGTGCAGCCGCAGTGCTGGGTTTGTCTCTGTGGGAAATGGCGAGACGCGCTTTTCCAGACGATAAGGCTGCAGGAGCTGGAGAGAGGGATTCAGATTGAGAATAAATCCTTCCAGCGAGAAGCGAGCACCTTGAAAAATAACTTGTGGCTAAGTGTTTTGCAGTTGCGAGGTGAACAGCCGCCATCTTGGCCGGGAATGTGGACGCATGCGCAGAGGGAGACGTGACGTCACTGGGCGGGGCCTGAAGGTGATTCATGCAGATGCTGAAAATCTGAGACGAGAGTCATAGAGATGAACAGCATGGAAACAGAGCCTTCGGTCCAATCCATCCATACCGACCAGATATCCCAACCCAATCTAGTCCCACCTACCAGCACCCGGCCCATATCTCTCCAAACCCTTCCTATTCATATACCCATCCAAATGTCTTTTAAATGTTGCAATTGTACCAGCCTCCACCACTTCCTCTGGCAGCTCATTCCATATATGTACCACTCTGTGCGTGAAAAAAATTGCCCCTTTGGTCTCTTTTATTTATTTGACCTCTCACCCTAAACCTCTGCCCTCTAGTTCTGGACTCCCCCACCCCAGGGAAAAAACTTTGTCTATTTATCCTTTCCATGCCCCGAATGATTTTGTAAACCTCTGTAAGGTCATCCCTCAACCTCCGTCACTCCAGGGAAAACAGCCCCAGCCTGTTCAGCTTCTCCCTATAGCTCAAATCCTCCAATCCTGGCAACATCCTTGTAAATCTTTTCTGAACCCGTTCAAGTTTCGCAACATCTTTCCAATAGGAAGGAGACCAGAATTGCACACAATATTCCAACAGTGGCCTAACTGATGTCATGTACAGCTGCAACATGACCTCCCAACTCCTGTACTCAATACTCTGACCAATAAAGGAAAGCATACCAAACGCCTTCTTCACTATCCTATTGACCTGCGACTCCACTTTCAAGGAGCTATGAACCTGCACTCCAAGGTCTCTTTGTTCATCAACACTCCCTTGGACCTTACCATTAAGTGGGTTGCCTGCGGGTGCTCCGGTTTCCTCCCACAGTCCAAAAATGTGCAGGTAAGGTGAATTGGCCATGCTAAATTGCCCGTAGTGTTAGGTGCAGGGGTAAATGTAGGGGAATGGGTCTGGGTGGGTTGTGCTTCGGCGGGTCGGTGTGGACTTGTTGGGCCGAAGGGCCTGTTTCCACACTGTAAGTAATCTAATCAAATCTAAAAAAAACTCCCAGCTGGACCATTGCCTTTTCAACCAATGCTTCCTCCAGAGCCATTGTCTCCAACAATGATCCTGACTGCAATTATCCCAAACTCTGTTACTTTACAGGGTATCTTTCATTGTTGCAGCATCTCTGCTATTTCAGCAACTTTCCCAGTGATGCGGCATTCCATGCCAGTCCCTTTGAAATTGCAGCAACCCCCGCCCCCCGGACACCACCAGCATTGAGCAAACCATCCTCAGGCATTTCGCACTGTTCAGCTGTAGACACCATGCAATGTGGCTTGCCTCACAAGGTATTTCACTGGCTCTGCTGATAGGGTTACTCTTCCATCATCTCTGCCGCTTACCTTTTTTTTTCTCAACCCTGAGTTGATTTGATTTCATTTATTATTATATTGTCACGTTTACCTCTGTACTGTGGGAAAGAAACTTGTTTTGCTTGCAGTGCAGCGAATCTTCAGTGCAAAGACACAAAGGCCACCGGGTGATTGAACAGAGTGAGGAACACAGAGGTACAGCTGCAACGAAGGTGCAGAAGAAGCAAGATCAACATATGGTTTAAAATTTGAGCGGTCCATTCCGAATTCAAATGACAGTGGGGAAGAAGCTAGTCTTGAACATGTTTTTCTGTTGTTTATGGTTTTGTATCTCCTGACTGACGGAAGCGGTTGGAGGAGAGTTTAACCGGGGTGGGAGGATCTTTAATGGTGTTGGCTGGCTTTCTGCGGCAATAAGAAATGTACATTCACTCAATGGATGGAAGGTTGGTTTGTGTATGATCGAGCCTGTGTTCACAACTCTCTGTCGTTTCTTACAGTCCTGGTCAGAGCAGTAGCAGAGCACTTGGTACATTTCTGTTTGAGTACATGAGTTTCATTTCCTCTTACTTCCTTTCATCTACTCTTAAAGGAGCATACAAACATATGTAGTGGGACTGAAACTAATGTACACTTCTTTCAATGTAGGTACATGTCCACAAGAAATCTTCTGTAACACTGAAGTTACACTGAATGCCTGGACAGTTTATTTTTGCTGAAGGTGCCCTGGGGATCCGACCGAGCTTCTCCACAACACCCAGTTTAAGTCGACTTTCCGCTTTCACAAACTTCCTGTACATTTTGAACTGAGTGCTGAACCGCATATTATTAATTTTCAAAAATGTGCAGGTATCCACATTGAAAGTAAATAATCCAGTGTCAATTCACTGCAATTAACTTCTGGATGTTATGTGTTGATAACTGAGGAGAATTAGTGCAGCTTTGCCGGGGTTGGCAATGGAATCTTGTTACTATTACCTCTATCTCCGTGCAACCACAATGTTGATTCAACCAATAGGATCTGCCCCTCATTCCCCATCATTTTTCAGATGATTGGGATTGGCCAGATTTACAACAATCCCACCCCCCTCATCTTTCATTGAACTTATACAGTCAGCATTTGCCTCTGTCTGGAATTCACATTTTAACACCATGTATTATCACTGCCTAGGATTATCATTCCTTTGTAGTTGAACCGCATCTGCCCTCAAACCGATCAGAAAATAAACTTCTCCCTCCCTTCCCCAATACTCCTTTTGACTTTCATGACAATTGATTTATATCTGCCCTGTTTTGATATTTAAGCACTCTGATGATATGTTTTCCTCCTCGTAAATTATTGCAAGGACTCACTGCAGAGAGGTACTTAGCATTTCACAAGGTAGAGTATGGCCTACAGGTGACTCCACTAAAGGGTAATTGAATCTGAATTGTCCCTTGTCACTTAGCAATGGGTAATAGATGTTGACCTCACCAGCAATGCCCACATCCCATGAATGAAAAGAAAAGTGGTCTGACTTTTAGTACATCCCTATCGTGTGGAGACATCCAATTCATATTATCCAGCTGTGTGGACTGTTCTTCAGGGAATCATTGCTGCATGTGGTGTAAATTCACCCTTCTAAATGTTACATGTTTTGGTGGTAAGTTTCATGACTGATATCCTGGATTCCATCTGCTGTGCACCATCTGACTGTTTCTATTCAAGGTAGAAACTGGCAAGTTACAGTTTTACGATTTACATCACAATTTTTTGTGATGACTGCCTGATCTTTATTGCCGTTGTAGCAACAATGCAGATTGCTTGTAAACTTATACAGAAAAGAGTGTTCATTAATATTAAGCCATTTTCCTGTTATCCTTCTGCTTGTAGTGAATTTCGTGGCTATTATGATCCTATCCCAAGGAGAGTGTGGCCTCGCTACCTGCACAACACGCTATCTGGTGGCCATGGCAGCAGCAGATCTACTGGTCATTATCAGTGAAGTCATACTCAGGCAATTTCGTTATTATTATTACCCAGTATGTTTCCTGGACATCACTCCTGTGTGCAGTGTTATCAATGTCCTGATCCGTGCATCCATGGACTGTTCTGTCTGGTTCACAGTCGCATTTACCTTCAATCGGTTTGTCAGCTTTTGTTGCCATATACTGAAAACTAAATATTGCACTGGGAAAAACGCATCCACAATTCTCTCAATAACTGGTACTCTGCTTTGTTTAAAAAATGTTCCCTGGTATTTTTGATTTGAATCCAGAAAGATAATCAGGAACATACCATTTTACTGCAGGAATAAGCGAAGCTACTTCACTGACTCTCGCTGGATTGGATTCCGCTCATTTGCTGTGGCTCTAACCCCATTGGGGCCATTCTTTTTCATTGTGTTCTTCAATGTTCTAACAATCGCACGCATTTTATTCAAGTCAAGTCAAGTCCGGAAGGGACGGAGGGGTCAGAGTAAGGAAGGGAAGCAGGTTGACCCTGAGATGAAGAGTAGAATTAAGGCAGTGATTTTACACTTCACTATATCTGGAAATTTCATACTTCTCTGGCTGCTGTATGTTTTATATATCCTTGATGTCCCAGAGATGTACTTAACCGGTAATGACTATGACATCTTTGAACAAGTTGGGTACATGCTGCGCAATGTAAGTTGCTGCACAAACACCCTTATTTATATGGCAACTCTGCCCAAGTTCAGACCTCAGTTCAATAGAGTGGTGAAATATCCAGTTTCCAGACTTATTGAACTAATCACTGCATAAAGCTGACAAAAACTCAAAATCCCGTGGGTGATGGGCAAGAAATGACCATGGAGGACCAAAGGCAACCCTTCTAGAGATGCAAATCTGTAAGAGAGATCAGAGAGATCAGGGAGATAGAATATTTAACAGAATTCAAGAGAACCGAAAGAAGATGAGGATAAGGACACAGGTTTCCCAATTCAGGGAGCAGAGGTAATATTTCTGTCCTGAAAGAAGGTCCCTGGACCCGAAGTATTAACTCTGATTAATCTCCCACAGATACTGCCAAACCTGCAGAGTCTTTGCAACAATTCCTGTTCTGTTTTGGTTTAACATTTTGGGAAACAATGTGAATGAGCTGGAGACACTGTCCAGACTAAAGGTCAGTGGAGAAAAGGAAAGAGCAATGATTTTCTCAAGACAACGAGGGGGAAAGTAGCAGGAGCAGGGTCTCTGCTTCCTCCTGTATCAGAGGAAGTGATCCAGGGTGTCGATCCAGCCCTGCTGCTTCGGTTTTCAGCACTTTCCATCCGAGAAAACAAACAACATGTCTGTTTTCAAAATGAGAATCCATGTAGATGCTGGACTGTTTCTTATGCTTCAATAAATCCATCACAATTATTCGTGTCATTCTGATTCTCCCACCAGCAGCTGGTACTGGGGGGTATTCTGTTCTCCAGCTGCCTAGTGAGAGTGCTCGGGTGACTGGGAGGTGGGGGTGATGGGGAGGGGGGGAGGTGCGGGGAGTGGGATAATCTAGACAGATCATATCCATAAACATGATGATTGCTATCATTAAGTTTCTCAGTCCAAGGAGCCTGTCTAATGGATTGGGAGAAAAGCTGGAGACAGTTCCAGGAACTGAGTCGACATACAGCACAGGGGTCAAGGTCATTGCTTGACAGCAGATCACTTACTGCACACCTTCCCGGGAATTGTCTCAGAAAGTTCCCAATCTCAGTTTTAAATCCAAGCTTTTGGATAACTTCGAACCAGGTCTCAGCATCAAGTGTGTTTGTTGTGGTTTAATTACTGCATCAATCCACATGCTGTTTAAATCTTCCTATACCCTGTTCTTACACCATTACTGGAAATTTCAATCTCAGCCTTGACATGTTAACCATGGTTTCATTGTCAGTAGGCTTCATGTTGTTGAAGTGTCTGCTATCCATTAGGTAACTCCATGTGGTTTCCATCTGAACTGCGCTGTCTCCAGCAACATCTGCGTTTCAAATTGGTCTTGCCTTCAAATCTGTATTTTAAAGATATCTTGCTATCAGATATGTCAATGATTTCACCCACCTGAAGCATCCATGAGTGTGCACGGCCTGTATCTCTGTAAGTATCTCCAACGCGAAAACGTTCCCTGTTTCAGGAATCCTTCCCAATAAGCAGCATTGGTCTGTACAGCCACCTAGCAACTCACTCAGAGTGGAAGAGTCATCCTCAATGTGAGAGACCCCAGTGATGCTGTGTGTAGAATGTGTTACAGAGCGACTGTGTGATGGAGGATTCAAAGGGATATTAATATCTTCAATGAAAGGGAAAATCTGGCCGATAGAGTTCCACAGCAGAATACCTCCCAGTCCTTATCCGGTCTGCTGGAAATAACTGACAGTGTATCATGTGGCCTCCTCCACATTGACTCCACTATCAGTTACATTTCTGATACCATAAATCCCTCTGGATAATGATATTAAATAACCTCTCACTATTTTCAACAGAATCATTCTATTTGTTATTTCTGTTCCTCCTACAAATGTGAACCACATGTTGTCATTGTACCATCCTCCATCACTTCCTCTGACAGCTCTTAGCTTCACTCAGCAAGTCCTGGGGATAACAGCACTGTCCCATGAGAGGTTGGTTTATCTGGGCATGTATTCAGAAAAATGAGAGGGGGATCTGATGGAAATGTATCCAATTCTAAAGGTTGGACGACTAGATACAGGGGATGGGCTGTATCCCCTGGGCAGGTATTCTCAGAACAAGCATCATAGTCTCAGGACATGGGCTCACCCATTTCTAATAGAGAGGAAGAGAATTATCTTCACACAGAGTGATCAACCTGAGGAATTCTCTCCCACAGAAGGCTGTGGAGCACAGGTTACTGAGCATATTCAGGAAAGAAATTGATTTTTTGTAACCGGTTAATGACATCACAGGGTTTGGAGAGAAATTGGGAATACAGCAATGAGACAGAGAGTCAGACATGAGAATACTGAATGGGAGAGCAAGCTCGAAGGGCTGAATGGCCTCTTCTGGATTCTGTGTTTCTGTCAGTTTAATGTCCTCCTGAAAATCTCGCCCTGAAAAGTACCAGTGATTACATTGGGGAAGCACATCAGTTGCTGTTTTCGTTCAGACATTCCTGCATCTTGAAAATGTGATTTTCTTTGCAGAGTCATGAACAGTCAGTCTGAGGATCAAAGTGGGCCACAGGATTCCTGATGCTGTCTCAGTGAAACAGTCACAGGAAGGCTACCTTACTGTCGATGGCCAATCGCCTGCAATAAAGACCGACACTTCATGGACGTTCCGGATTGTTCACGGTCCCTGGGTGTGAATGTTCTGTGTGATTTACGGACAATATAAATGTAGCAGAAATACACTGAATATCCTCATTTAAACGGGGGGAGTGGGCAGTTATAAAGCACTTTCTGTTTTATATCTTAAGGGTATCCCAAAATGTTTTACAGGTAATCGAACTGTTTTTGAATTTTTCCGGCATTGTAGGGAATGGAGGTAATTTTAGAAGCAGGGAGACTTACAGACACTGATACAGAGCCAGAGCCACAGGTACAGGATGAGATTGTCCTGGAGATGTTTCAGAGCTCAACCTGTGACCCACACAAGACCGGGACACTAGTGGATGGAAGACAATCAGTTTTTGGTCATATGGAGAAAGTGTTTTGTTGTCTCTGTGATTGTTATCGATCTAGACTACCAAAAGGCCTTTGATAAGGTGCCTCATGGGAGGCAACTGAGTAAGGGGAAGGGCCATACTGTTCGCGGTGAGCTCCTGGCATGGATTCAGGATTGGCTGTCTGACTGAAGGCAGAGAGGTGGGATAAAAGGTTCTTCTTCAGAATGGCAGTTAGTGACAAGTGGTGTCCCGCAGAGTTCAGTGTTGGGGCCGCAGCTGTTCACTTTATATAGTAATGATCTGGATGACGGGACTGGGGACATTCTGGCGAAGATTGCCGATAAGACGACGTTAGGTGAACAGACAGGTAGTACTGAGGAGGTGGGGAGGTTGCAGAAAGATTAAGACAGTTTAGGAGAATAGTCCAGGAAATGGCGAATGAAATTCAATGTGAACTAAATGCGAGGTCTTGCACTTTGAAAAACAGAATACAGGCATGGGCTATTTTTTCAACGATGAGAAAAGTCCTAAAGCCAAAGTACAAAGGGATCTGGGAGTGCTAGTCTAGGATTCTCTAAAGGTTGACTTGTATTTTGAATCTGTGGTTAAGAAAGCAAATGTAATGTTGTCATTTATCTCAAGAGGGTTGGAATGTAAAAGAAGTGATGTGCTTCTGAGACTTTTAAAAAGCTCTCCTTAGGCCCCATTTAGAATACTGTGTCCAGTTTTGGACTCCAAAATCAGGAAGGACATACCGGGACTGGAGCGTGTCCAGCAGAGATTCACACGGATGATCCTTGGAATAATAGGCCTAACATACGATTGGCTGAGGATCCTGGGATTGTATTCATTAGAGTTTAGAAGGGTGAGGGGAGATCTAATATAAATTTACAAGATAATGCATGGCTGAGAAAGGGTGGATGCTGGGAAGTTGTTTCTGTTTGACTGGGAGGTTAGGACCCGTGGGCACAGCTTTAAAATTAGAGGGAGTCACTTTGGAATGGAAACGAAGAGACATGGAAATGATCTCGCAGGGAAATAAGGGCTACAGGGAGAGTGTGGGTAAGTGGAATTGAAACACCCATCAGCCATGATTAAATGGCGGAATGGACTCAATGGGCTGAATGGCCTTACCTCCACTCTGATGTCTTATTATCTTATGGTCCTATGGTCCCTATCCTGGGAGGGTTTCATGAGGATTTTGCTCCGCATCTAACTCCATACTGTACCCGTCCTGGGATTGGTTGATGGGGACAGTGTAGAGAAAGATTTACTCTGTACCTAACCCCATGCGGACCCTTTTTCTGCGAGAGTTTGATGGGGACAGTTTCAGGTGATTTAAACAAAACCTAACCTCACGCTGACCACAGCCTGAGTTTCCAAAGGGTTCCAGTCTATTGTTAGGTTACGAGACAATGAGCCTCCAGAAGCAAATAAAATATTTTCTCCCTATCTAACCCAGCAGTTACTGTTACAAATCTCAAACTTATATCATTTCAGATCTTTCTAAATTCCAGTGACACCATCCTGGGCTTGTGTCATTTCCCTGGCCATTGAACCCGTGCTGTCCAGCTATAGTTCTGTGAATCTACGCTGCATTTACTTGCACATGGACTCTCAAGTCCCCACTCATTCTTGTCTTTCCCTGTTTATAAAGTCACTGTCAGTGCTGTGCTAACCTAAAATGGCTAACTGACTGACACTTCTGAAAACATTTGTCCCGCTTTGCAGCTTAAAACACACCTTACACTTTGAACATTATCATCTCTCGGCCTCCTGTAGATGAAATAAAGTGGGATGCGAACGGATGCATTTTCGATGTTAGAGGAGGGACAATCTAAACTAAATGGTACAATGTTAAACTGGGTGCAGGGACAGAGAAGGCTTCAGTTTGAGTCTGGAATTCAGTCAGCACAGGAGAGGGGCCAATGAATGAAAAACCTTTTCCATTCATGTATTCCTGCATTGTAGAAATGTTAATTTCCAAACTAAACTGCAAAAGAAGTATATGGAGAACTCTGTTACAAAGTTTCAATTGATTAAGACGTGGATTCAAGAATCTGTTTAAAGTCAGTGCCCTGAGATAATTAAAAATGTCAGCAGTCTGTCTGACTTTCCAAACTTCAACCATTAAAAACGATAGGAATACACAAAAGGTAACATGACAGGTCTGCTACTGAATTGTAGGTGTGTGGCCTTATTCGGAGTCTGTCAGAGTTTTGGCATGGAATCAGTTGCATTTTATCCAGAAAATAGGCATTTAGCAAGTGTCACACTGACGCACTTTGTGTATTTGAATCTTCATTGACTGCCAGTGCCATTCGGTAACATGTCTCCCTCTGTGCTGTAAGGAACAAACTAACACAAGAAAAAGGAGCAGGAGTCAGGAATTCGGCCCCTCGAGCCTGCTCCGATATTTAATACACTCATGGCTGAACCCATCTGTGAAGTACTTTGAGAGGTTAGAAATGGCACACATTAACTCCAGCCTCCCAGAATGCCTTGGTCCACTATAATTCACCTCCCATCGAAATAGATCCATGCAGACGCCATCTTCCTCCCCTTCACCCATTCCAGGAACGTCTGGATAACAAGGACATCTACGTCAGACTCCTATATATTGACTTTAGCTCTGCTTTGATCACCATAATGCCAACAAGGCTCATCGACACAGTCTGAGCCCTGGGACTCTTTCCTCACCTCTACAACTGGATCCTCAACTTTCTGACCTGCAGATCAGAATAAATATGGATGGTTGAGAACACCTCCTCTATGATAATCCGCAATACTGGTGTCTTGCAAGGCTGTGTACTCATCCTCCTTCTAATGTCTTACCCTCTCATGATTGTATGGCCAAATTCCGCTTCAAATCCATTTACAGATTATCTAATGACACCACCATAGTGGGTAGGATCTCAAACAACAGTGAGACAGAGTGCAGGAAAGTGAGCTTAGTGACATGGTGTAAAGACAACAATCTCTCCCTCAATGTCAGCAAGACGAAGGAACTGGTCATTGACTTCAGGAAGTAGACTGAAGGACATATCCTGGTCTCTGTCATTGGTACTGAGAGCTTCAAGTTCTGAGGAATTAATATTACCAGCAATCAGTCCATCCATGTCAACTCTACAGCCAAGAAAGCACATCAATGCCTCTACTTCCTCAGAAAGCAAAGAAAATTTAATATTTCGGCAATGACTCTGACCATTTTTTATATTGCACTGTAAAAAACATCCTATCCAGGTGCATTACACATTGGTATGGTACCTGCTCTGCCCGTACTGCAAGAAATTACAGAGAGGCATGAACCTAACCCAGTCCATAACGCAAATCACATTTCCTTCCATTTGACTCGGTCTCGACTTCCCACTGCTTCAGGAAAGCAGCCGTCATAATCAAAGGCCCCTCCCACTCCTGCAATACTCTCTTCCACCCTCTTCCATTGGACCGAAGGTACAAAAGTTTGTAAACATATACCAACCGGTTCATGAGCAGTTTCTTCCCTGCTGTTATCAGACTTATGACTGGGCCTGTCATATATTAGAGTTCATCCTTCTCTGCACCTGTTCTATAGCCACATAAATCTGATATTAACCTGATGTCCTTATATAAGGCATGATTTGTACTGGATATCACGCAAAACAATATTTTTCACTGTGTCTCGGTATATGTGACAATCATAATTATCAAATCAAATCAAAGCTCCTCACCATACCTTTGGGTCTGGTATAGTCGATAACACCTTAAACCTATTTCTCATGTCGCCTGTGTAAAAGACTTCGACTATCCATTGCATCCATGCCTGTCATAATTTGGTAAGTAGCTATTCGATCACTCTCAGTCTCGACATTGAAGTGAAAGCAATGATTTATTACATTATCCCCCATCAGTCACGATGGGAGGTGGCAGGACTGCAGAGCTTATGTCTGATCCATGGGTGCAGGAGTCACTTAGCCTTGTCTATTTGTTGCCGCTCATGGTTTCTGGCATGCAAATATTTCTGTGTTGTCCCTTCACCAGGTTGACACCTTACTTTTAGATATACCCAATCCTGCACTCTTCATTTAACCAGGTTTGATAACTGGCTCCATGTCATAACCTTCCCATTCATCCCCAGCCCCTCCATTTCTTAGTTGTCATATCTTTGGAATGTACTTCCTTTAGAGCCTTGGTAAAATTGTGCACTGCATCTTGTAGGCTCTTATTGATTTACAGGAGGCAGAAGGACTGGTTAATACTTATACGTATCACACTTATTAAAAGGCAGAGCTCATAGGAACAGCGGAATCAAAAATAAACCAGGTTTCTTCAGAATTAAACTGCCTTTTACTGCAGAGACAGAGAGAGCTCCTGAGCAGCTGAAGACTTCTCTGTATCTTGTTCAGGGTCCCAAGCTGTTAAGCTGCCTGAGAACCAATCACATCACTGTTGGCAGGCAGACAGCCTTTGTCATTGGTGAACTCGTGGCCAATTATCAATCAGCTCATTGTTTCAAACCAAAGTTCCATCTGCAATCTCCAACCAGACTTCAATCATTGGGTCACTCTCAGGTGAATTGCTGTCAAACCGTGCAGCAATCTTCCCCTCATCGGCTGTTTGTAAGGTCGCTCTTTTCACATTTTAGTCCAAATTAAACTGAAGATTTTTAATTTTTTTCTTGATTTGCAGTTGCCCTGAGAAAACTAAAATGCCATTTCAAAAACACATTTATTTGGAAAATACAAGATGCACAATTTTTTTAAAAAACTGCAATCTATATATTCTTTCTCCTTTCTTACAATGTTATGCAGTCATAGCATTCCTTAAATCTTTTATATATTCCAGCATCTGACTCTTGGGGCAATCCATCTGAATTCACATTAATTTATCCAGTAGTGTGTATGACGTTTACATAAAATGGTGACAACAAAAGATTCGATCGGAACAGTCTTGCATTGTTTATATGAAACTTTTTAAAGAAGGCCAGTGGATTACAATCAATGTCATTTAGTATTTCATTGCTCTCTAATGGATAGCCTTCAAAGTATTGAAGAGCCAACAGTAATCCCAAAGCCCCCTTTCCTATGGGAGACTATTTTTCCCAATGACTGGTATTGTTTCTAATAGCAGCATCTTCCAGGTTTTACAATTCCTAACTCATCATCCTGGAACAAGACAGCACTTCGCCCCAATTTACCAGCATCAGCGGCCATTTTGATAAGACTGAAAAACTCAGGGATGGCCAAAAGTGGTTCATTGATTCAAATTGCTTTCACCTTTCAAAGGAAACCTCGCACTCTGATAACTAAGCCACTTTTTCTTATTTCCATCACAAATTTGTTAAAGGCACAGCCATCCAGCTAAAATTATGGATAACTTTCGAGTAAAGTCAAATGATCCTAAAAAACCTATTAATTTCTCATTTAGTTTTAGGAACAAGGAATTCTGTCAGTGCTTTCACTTTTGCTGTCTCCTTCAATATCTGTCTGTGTGTTTGTGTGTGTGTGCCTGTGCAATTATATTTGTATGCGTGTCTCTCTATGTGCTGCTGTATGTTTCTCTGCACATCTCTGTGGATGTGTCTCTAAGTATCTGTATGTATTGACATCTGTCACACACACACAGAGACACACGCAAACACGCATCAACCTGACCAGAAGCATTGTGTCACTTTAAACATGAGAGAAATAGACAGAGATACAGATAGAGGCGAGTTTAAGCCCCGTTTCAATACCATCCAGTTCCCAAAACAACAGAGAGCCCGCTGCACAGAGGTACAGACACAAAGATACATAAAAATGGAGACACACACTAATACACACAATGAGACACACACATACTCACACAGACACTGATAGTTAGAGACAGATAGTTAGACACAGACGGAAATAGTGACAGAAACACACACGATAATGCGCACATACATTCAGAGAGACACGTGCAAGAAGACAGGCAGAATTCGGTATGCAGTGAGTGACACTGCCCTGAGTGTAACCATCTGTAACACAGTCTGTGTCCTATCAGCTCATTCCCAGCTTTTACAGATGGAATATCCATGAGAAAGTGCAACAGTCACGGGATGTCCCTCAGCCCATTGTCAGGGAAGAGGGGAATCTGGTTACAATCTCGTGGTAATTTGTACAATTAACAGACTGAGACAACAGATCCGTGTAATCACTGGGTGTCCGTCAGTGAAATGGATTGATGATGATGGAGAGTAGTTGTGTTCTCCATAATTATATGGAATAAACTTGCAGTGCATAGCCGTCCTCAGCGCTGTCACCCCGGGTGGGTACTGGGGCGGGCTGCCCCAGAGGTGGTCGGAAGGTGCTGAGGGTGGTCAGTGAAGCCGGAAGGTTGGTCCGCCGTCCTGACCACTGTCGCCCCGGCGGGTTCCCGGGGCGAGCTGTCCTAGAGGTGGTCGAAAGGTGTGTCAGGGCGGACCGAGAACTGGAAGGGGCATGGGGTGGACCAAGAACCGGAAGGTGGGCAGGGGCGGGCTTCCTTAGTGGTCGCAAGGTGGGAAGGGCGGAGGCTTGCTGAGTCTGTATTGTCTGCACTTTTGTATGTAACAGTACTGTGTAATGTACAACTGTCTTGCTGTTGTCTCTTTATATCTTTATGTGAAACTGGGATTTGAGGTTTGTCCTCATGTCCCTGTAAACTGTTTGAACGGTAGGGTTTGGGGCCTGGCTTTGCTGCTCCTCTCCCTTGTAAAATTGCTGTCTCTTGTATGCAGCTGTAAATGTAACTGTTTGTTGTAAACTGTTTTTGTAATTTGTTTAATAAAATAAAAAAAATAAACTTGCAGTGCAGCTTGCTCAGCACCACAGCCACAAACATCCCATGTCTCCACCACCGACACTCAGTAGCAGCAGTGTGTACCATAGACAAGACGCACTGGAGAAATTCCCCAAGGTTCCTTCCAGAGCAGCTTCCAGACCCACGGCACTATCATGTGGAATGCTGAGCACAGCAGATACACGGGAACACCACCAGTTGGCAATTCCACATCAAGCCACTCCCCACCCTGGCTTGGAAAATCATCTCAGTCCCACAAGTGCCATTGGTTGGAAATCCTGGAACTCCCTCCCTTACATCATTGTGGGTTTATCTGCCCCAAATAAATGGCAATAACTTACCGTCACCTTCACCAGAGCAATTATATCTGAGCAATCTGTGGTGTCCCAGCGGCAATGACCCAAACACATTAATGAATCACAAAATAAAGCTCAGTATTTGGGACCCGTGTGCTCCAGGGCTGAGCTTCTGAATAGATTGGGTCGATATTCTAGAAAATTGAAAGGCGATTTCATTTGAATGTATCAGATTTTGAAGATGCCTCAGAGGCCAGATGCTGAGAAATTATCCTGTGGGTTTGGAAATCTGAAACATGATAACACAGTCTCAGGAGTTGCTGGAAAAGCTCAGCAGGTCAGGCAGCATCTGCGCAGAGAAATCAGTGTTAATGTTACAGCATCCGCAGTTCATTCGGGTTTGATTGACACCCTCTTTGGGTCAGGGGCAGGTTATTTGGGACTGAGATGAGGAGACAGCGCTTCACTCAAAGGCCTCTGAGTCTTTAATATTCTCTCCCTGAGGATTGTGTATGTTCCCTCACTGCGTACATTTCAGATTGGAATAGACACATTGCAGATGTCTCAGGGAGTCACGGGATATGGGGAGTGGGGAGGAAACCGAATTTGAAATCTCAAACCAGCTCTGATTGGATTGACTGCCAGAACAGACTGAACAGTTTAAACAGGCTGTATAGTCTTCCCCTGCTCACATTTTCTGTTCTCTTAGATGTTTACTGAACTTGTTCCCAATCCCTTTTGGATTCGGTTCCATGAAACCGTTTATCCTTAAATCTCTGCAGCCTCCACCCTATTACAAACCATCTCATTCTTTCGTCAGCGTTACCCCCATTCCAATCGCTCAGAAATCATTAGTTTTCTAACTTCCTTCCGCTCTACTGAATCCCCCACCCTCATAACACACGAGTTAACCTTTCCCTTCTCCCTATAGATGCTGCCTGACCTTATCAGATTTCTCAGCATGGCCTGTGTTTATTTCAGCGGGAATGACATCTCCCTGTTCATGTTTCTGTGAGATGATACATTCCCCAATCCGACTCCTTGATATTCCGTTTGTTCACAGAGAAAAGAGGGATCGCTCTGTCCAAATTCATAACATGCACAGAAGGGCAACAATATATTGTGATGATATTAACAATAAAACATCTTATCCAAATGAAATCCATGAGGAAATGGCATGTTGCAATGGGATCTGTAATGGGCAGGAATTCAATCCGCCATCCCCCTGTTGTTATTGAGTATGATGCTCCTGACCCACCAATACACAGATCTGACTGAATGCACAAACAACCCCTCTCCATCCATTTCATTCAGAATAAGGTCAATAACAGGACGGATTAAACAAAATGCAAACTGTGAGGAATGCTGCATGTGGGGAGTCATGTTACTGTAGAGGTTTTACATCACTGAAATCAGGCTGTTCGGCCCATCATTCACACACCAGTCTAACTGCCTGGACTCCCTCTCTAACCCTATCCAATTCCCCAGATTCCTGTCTGATTGAAGACTCTCTGTGTGGGGTTTGTACATTCTCCCCGGGTCTGTGTGGGTTCCCTCAGGGTGCTCCGGTTTGCTCCCACAGTCCAAAGATATGCAGGTTAGGGTGGGTTGGCCATGCTAAATTGTCCATAGTATCCAGCGATGTGTCGGTTAGGTGGATGAGCCATGGGAAATGCGGGATTATAGGGAGAGGGTAGAGGGGTGTGTCTTGGTGGGATGCATGATGGGCCGAATGGCCAGTTTCCACACTGTAGGGATTCTATGATCCATGCTCCTTCCCATCTGCCTCTATAGATGAGGAAGACTATCACCTGACCCAATATCCCCTTCGGTGGCTCAACGTTTGCTTTGTTTCCAACAAAGAACTGCAGATGCTGCAGAGATGAGAGACAGCACAGAAATTGCTGGGGAAACTCAGCAGGTCTGGCAGCATCTGTGGGGAGGGAACCTTTCAGATTCAGGGATTGTTCTTCAGAACTGAAGGCTTCTGATTCTGATGATGACAGACCTGCTGAGCTTCCCCAGCAATTTCTTGTTTGGATTTCAGCCCCAACCCAGTTGGTGACGATCACGGCCTTGTTAAGTATGTTTGGGAATGGGGACGGAGCTGCTAACAGGGTGATGGTGGTTTCGTGGTGAGCATAGCTGCCTTCCAAGCAGTTGACCTGGGTCCAATTCCCGGCCATCACAGTGTTGTGGTGTGTAATCTGCCTTTTAAAGGAAAGGCACTGGGATTAATCGAGGGAATAAATCTTTCATTCTGTGGTAAAACGGATCTGTCAGATTGCTCCTTGCTTTTCCTGGCGATGGTTCCTGTGAATTGCAGTGTGGAACCGGGCAGCATTGCTCGGCATCTCGGAAGCTTTCCCCTCTGCTGCTTCCCATTTCTTATTGAAATATTGGTTGCAGCACAAGAATGGGTTTGTTTGTTAGAAAAGTGAGAGACTGCTCCCGTCAGGAACCTGAAATAATTACAGAAGCCGCAGGAAAAACTGAACAGTTCCAAAAGCTTCTGTAGTGGTGGGGAGGGAGGGTTAATGTGTCAAATCTATACAAGGATAAAATAAACTCCAGCCACAAAACAGTCAGAGATCCTAAGTTTTACTAACATCCGCATAACATTTTTCAGAGCCATCAATGCACCTTAAACCCTTCCAATGTGGAATAGCATCTTTTTGATTCTCACTTTGAGAGATATCCCTCAGTGAGCTCCTCCACCATTCTTTCCATTTCACTGGGTACCCACCATCTGCACTCTCCAATCAAATGACCTGAACTCAGACACACAGAGATCTTAAAGAGTGACACAATGCAGATAGGAAGTTGATTTCATTTCTGTTTCTGAGTCCAATCTTCACTCAGTGAGACAGAGTCAGGTATTCAAGGCTCAAAACAAGAGCTGGATTCTGCTTCTGGTGATTGTCTTCATTCGGGGAGAAGGAGGGCCGTGGGCCGGAAGGAGCTCATCATTGTGCTTCGGGTTGTCTGCTCAGTCTGCAGCATTGCAGGCCGTGGGAGCAGGGCAGTGGGAAAGATACTTCGTGTGCACTGCAATAGGACTTTCCACATATTGTTCCAGGCCAGTTACAGAGCTCCAGGAGTTCTGAATGAGGATCTGAAAAATGCATTGATTGAAGGAGGAGGATCAGGGAAACAGTATAAAGCTGATGAGATCAGCAGGATTTCTCGGTCTAACTCTGTACCATTTTCTGCTTCATAAATCTACAATCCGGAGCTCAACCCACTCAGAGCAATATAAGCTCAGAAACAAATCATTCAGTCCAACACATCCATGCCAAACTGATCTCCGATGTCAATCTCATCCTATTTGTCAGAATTTGGCCCATGTTCCTCTGAACTCTTTTTAATTCCAACACCCACCCAGGTACCTTTTAAAAGTTGTAATTGTACCAGCCTCCACTACCTCCTCTGGCAGCTCATGCACACAGTGCCCTCTACGTGAAAAATGTTACCCTTAGGTCCCTTTTATGATTCCCCTCTCAACTTGAACATATGCCATCTGCTTCTGGACTCCCCCAGCACAGGGAAATCCCCTTGCCTTTTTACCCGATTGAGGCTCGTCATGATTTTGTGAACCTCGATAAGGTTACCCCTCAGCCACTGACACTCCAGAGATAATAGCCTCAACCTATACAGTCTTAACATCCAGCACAACCCCTCCAACCTTGGCAACATCCTTGTAAATCTTTTCTAAACAGTTTAGTTTCACAACACCCTTCTAATAGGAGGGAGTCCAGAATTGCCCATTGTATACCAATATTGGCTGAACCAATACCGCAACATGACCTCCCAACTCCTTTACACAATTAACTGAGCAATAAAGACAAAAATGCCAAACGCCTTCTTCGCTATCCTGTCGAAATGTTAGTACACCTTCAACGATCTGTGAAGCTGCACTCTAGGTCTATTTGTTCAGCAACACCCCATTACCTTGTCCATTCAGTGAATAAGTCCTGCTCTCTTCACTCTCCTATCGAAATGTCAGTATATCTTCAACGATGTATGAAGCTGCACTCCAGGTCTATTTGTTTCGCAACTTCCCTCGTACCTTGCCATCAAGTGTATATATCCTGCTCTCTTTTGCCTTTCCAAAATGCAGCACCTCACATTTATCTAAATTATTCTCCATCTGCCACTCCTCAGCCCATTGGCTCATCTGATCAAGATCCCGTTGTCCTCTGAGGTAACCATCTTCACTGTCCTCGACACCTCCAATTTTACTGTCATCTGCAAACTTACTAACCATTCATCCTATGGTCATATCCAAATCATTTATATAAATGACAAAACAACAGTGGACCCAGCACCGATCCTAGTGCCACACCTCTGGTCACAGGCCTCCAGTCTGAAAAGCAACCCACCCCCACCACCCTCTGTCTTCAACCTTCAATAAAAAGGAGTGTTGCAAGCATCAGTTAACTGGAGATTCAGTTCAGCGCATCACTAAATGAAAAAAAAAATGCAGGGCATCATTAATTGGAGAATTCATGCAGGTGCCATTAAATTCGAAGTGCGAGAACGGGGGCAGGAGAACACTCAATGGGAGAGTTGGTGCAGTTCCAATATTTGTGCATGATTGGAAAATGGGAGAAATAGCCATAAATAAAGTCATGCAATCAGAGAGGTTTCCAACACAGAAAAAGATCATTCCGTCAAAATTGTCCATGATTCAATTTAAGAATTCCGGCAGTGCTGCACTAAATTGGAGAATCATTGCAAGGAACTACTTAATGGGAGAATTGGGGAAGGGCTTCTCGAAATGTAACAGGGCATCAAATAAAGGGGGAATTGGTGCAGTGTAACACTAAATGGGAAAATTCGGGCAGGACAATACTTGATAGGCGATTTAGAGTTGTTCACCCCTAAATTGGGCGAGGGTGTCAGTCAGTATGAGGATTCGTCTCAGGCAGCACTGTGAGGAGAACTGGTTCAGGACATCAGTAATTGGGAGAAATGGTGGTTAGCAACACTGACTTGGAGAATTGGTGTGGGGTATCAGTAAATGAAAGACCTGGTACAGGGTGCTGATAACTTCGAGAATTGGAGCAAATGGGAGGACACCGGCAGTGAATCAGTAAATAGGACAAATGTTGCAAAGGATTAGTGGTGGAGATTCAATATACTGCACCACGAAATGGGAGCATTGGTGCACATCACCACTAAAGGGAGGATATATGTAGGATCGATAATTTGTAGATATGATGCAGGGATCGCAAAGATTAGAGAATTCTGGCGCAGACTAGTAAATTGGAGAAGTGTTGGAGAGGAATAAAAAATGGAAGACCTGGTGCACAGTGGAGCTAAAATACAAAATGGGTGCATGGCACCAGTAAATGGGAGAATTAGAGTAGCGCATCTTTAAATGCTAAATCGGGCAAAGGCATCTGTAAATGGAAGAGTTAGTACATGGGGATGAGTAAATGGGTGATTTGGCGAGAATCAATAAATGGGAGATTTGGTGTACAGTGCCATTACTTTGGAAAACTGATGGGAGTGTTAATATCTTAGAAAATTGGAGCACAACATGTCTAAATTGGGGAATAGGGGACAGGGAATCGATAAAAAGAAATGTTGCAAGCATCAGTAAATTGGAGATTCATTTTAGTGCAACATTAAATGAAAACAATTCAGCATGGCACCTGTATGTGCACGATGTGTTTCAGGGAACAATTAAATGGAAGGAATTGATGCAGGGCAACATTAATTGGAGAATTCATGCAGGTGCCTTTAAATTGAGCAGGATAATACTGAAAAGGAGAGTTGGTGGAGTTTCAGGATTTGTGCAGGATTGGTAAATGGGAGAAATGGTGCAGAGCAGCGGAGCCATAAATAGAGTCATACAATCATAGAGATGTCCAACATGGAAACAGACACTTCAGTCAAACTTGTGTATGACTCAATTTTAGAATTCTGGCAGCGCTCCACGAAATTGCAGAAACATTCCAAGGAACTACTAAATGGAATAATTGGGCAAGGGCTTATCGAAATAAGGGAATTTGGGACGGGACATCCGATTATGGCAGATTGGTGCATTTAGCACCAAATGGGAGAGTTTTAGATTAGCAGTGAATGGGAGAATTGGTGCAGTGTAGCACTAAATGGGAGAATTGGGACAGGGAAATATTTGATGCCGGAATGAGAGGAGGCACCCCTAAATTGGGCGAGGGCATCAGTCAGTATGAGGATTGGTGTAAGGCAAACCGGAATGGAGAGTTTGTTCAGGACGTCAGTAATTGAAGGAAATGGTGCTCAACAACACTGAATTGGAGAAATCGTGCGGGCCATCAGTAAATGAGAGACCTGGTGCACAGAGGAGCTAAATTAGAAAATTGGTGCATGGCAATAGTAAATGGAAGAATCAGAGTGGCGCACCCTTAATTGGTAGAATCGGGCTCGGGCATCAGTAAATAGAAGAATTAGTACAAGGATATGAGTAACTGGGAGATTTTTTGGAAACAATAAATGGGAGATCTGGTGCACAGTGCCGTTACATTAGAAAATTGGTGGGAGTGCCAATATATTGGAAAATTGGAGCAGAGCATGTCTAAGTTCGGGAATACCGGCCAAGGATTCAATATAAAGAAGAAATGCTGCAAGTATTGGTAAATTGGAGATTCAGTTCAGTGCATCACCAAACGAAAACGAGATCAGCAGGTCATCTGTACGTGGAAGACGTGTATCAGGGAACAACTAAATGGAAGGAATTGATGCAGGGCAACATTAATTCGAAAATTCATGCAGATGCCATTAAATTCCAAGTGGGAGGACTGGGGCAGGATAACCTCAATGGGTGAGGTGGTGAAATTCCCGACTTAGTGCAGGATTGGTAAATGGAATAATTGGTGCAGGGAAGCGGAACACGAATTAAAGCCTCAGAGATGTATCACATGGAAACAAACCCTAAGCAGTTCAGCTCTAAATGGGTGCGTTATGCTGTGTTGCACTAAGTGGGAGAATTGCAAGACATTACCATTTGGAAATTTAGATTAGGACACCCCTAAATTGGGCGAGGGCATCAGTCAGTATGAGGATTGGTGTAAGGCAACACTGAGTGGAGAACTTGTTCAGGGCGTCAGTAATTAGGGGAAATGGTGCTAAGCAACACTGAATTGGAGAAATGGTGCGGGCCAGCAGTACATGAGAGAGCTGGTGCACAGTGGAGCTTAATTAGAGAATTGTTGCATGGCAACAGTAAATGGGAGAATTAGGGTAGCGCACCGTTAAATGGTAGAATCGGGCTCGGGCATCAGTAAATGCAAGAATTAGTACAGGGATATGAGTAAATGGGAGATTTGGTGGAAACAATAAATGAGAGATCAGCTGCACAGTGCCATTACATGAGAAAATTGGTGGGAGTGCTAATATATTGGAAAATTGGAGCAGAGCATGTCTAAATTGCGAATACGGGCCAGGGATTCAATATAAAGAAGAAACGCTCCAAGTATGGGTAAATTGGAGATTCAGTGCACTGCATCACTGAATGAAAAACAAATCTGCAGGGCATCTGTACGTTGAAGATGTTTGTCAGGGAACAACTAAATAGAAGGAATTGATGCAGGGCAACAATCATTGAGAATTCATGCAGGTGCCATTAAATTCCAAGTGGGAGTACTGGGGTAGGATAACACTCAATGGGGGAGTTCGTGCAGTTCCCGGATTTGTGCGGGATTGGTAAATGGGAGAGTTGGTGCAGGGAAGCGGAGCCCGAAATGGAGCCTTAGAGATGTACAGCTGCTATATCTCCCACAACAGTGACTACACCTCACAAAGACTTCAGTTGCTATGAAGCACATTCAGAAATCCTGAATGTGTGAATATACATTTATAAATACAAATCAAGCCTTTGCAATGAATACAAGACCCAAGACCAGGGCAGGAAATGGATATACATTGGTCTCATCTCACCGGAGAGAAATCAGTGGGTTAAAAACTGTGTTTTTGATGTGATTGATACCTGAACAATTAAACACCAGTTCAATTAAAGAGACAATTCACATCCAATGAAGTAAACTATTGCTGACAAAATGAATACAGTTCAGTTCTGGATGCAATAACAACAGAATACTATCACATGTTCCCCCACTGGAATGTGTGTGCCACCATAGTCTTACCAGACCACAGGGGCTGCTCTCTTCATTACAGAGAGAAGCGACTCATGATGATTTGACCAGAGGGCCCTCAGATCTCAGGCAAGGGAAGAGTTTGAGAAGAAGAGTCCTTCATGGCAACCTCAAACTGGTAATGGGAATTGAACCCACGCTGTTTGCATCACACTACTATGTAAAACCAACAATACAGCCAACTTAGCTCAACTGAATCCCCCTAACTGGAGCGTCGCATGTGGGGATGAATAATTGAATCCCTTGCTCCACACGGTGCAGGTGAACGGCCACTTCCCACAATGTGTTTGTTGATATTTCATCAAATCATTGCTACTCATAAAGCTCTTCTCACAGTCAGAGCATTGGCATGTTCTCTCATTGATGTGAACAAAGCCATAGCTGCTGAGATTGGAGAACCGAGTGAACCCCTTCCCACACAACGAGCAGATAAAAGGTGTGAATGTGCTGGTGCCCACTGAGTACAGATGACTAAGTGAATCTCTTCCTACACTCAGTGCAGGCGTACAGTCTCTCTCTCTCTCTCTCTCTCTCTCTCTCTCTCTCTCTCTTTCTCTCTCTCTCTCTCTCGTATGGTCATGCTCATGTATTTGAAGCTTTGCTGATTTAATAAATCCCTTCTCAAACACAAAGCAGATGATTGGTCTCTCTCCAGTGTCAACTCAACGGTTGACATTAGGCTGAACTGGGAAGTTTATTCCTTCCCAAACAGAGCAGACAACGCTTCTCTCCCAATGATGAAGACGTTTGTCTGACATTAGGCTGGATTCCCAAGTGAATACCTTCCCACAATGGAACAGCTGAATACCTTCTCCCCATAGGAACGGGTTGATGTTAAATTATGACCATTGAATTTAAGACCTTTACACACCTTAAAGTTTTTTCCCCCCACAGTCAGGGGAAAGCTCTCTTGTCAGTGTGAACCCACTGGTGTTACATGAAGCTGGATGACAGAGTCAATCCCTTCCCACACATAGAGCAGGGAAACAGTCTCTCCCCAGAATGTCTGTGTCGGTGAGTCTCCAGCTGGTCTGGGGATTTGCAATCCTTCTCACAATCCAGACATTTACATGGTGTTGATCTCCTCACATATCTCCAAGTTGGATGATCTGTTGAATCCTTTCCCATAAACACAATATATTTATGGCTTCTCTGTCTGTGGATTTTTAAAGAATGTTCACTCGACAATGTTAAATAATTTCTGCAGTCAGTTTAGCGGAACATTCACGTGTGTGTGTATGTGTTTGTATCTGAGTTGGCACTTTACCATTCACAATGTTTTGTGAAATCTTTGCTCACAGACATACCAGATAAACATGTTCCCTTCACGTCCAAATGAATTTAGTGACTCTGTTGGATCTTTATATCATGTTTGATTTGACTCACTCATCTTCAGTTCTTTCACTCTATTTCCCTTTGAAATAATTTTCAAATATTTTCGTGGTCCATAAGGGGTAAAATCTCAGAACAAACAAGACCAATTTCAGAAAGACATCCTTCCTCTACTCTATACCTCCTCCCAAACAAATGATACAGTACAATCAAAAGATGCAAAAAACACAATCAAAAGCAAAAAGGAATGTTCCTGAATAAATCAGGTTGTTGTTGGTTTTACATAGCAGTGTGATGCAAACAGCGTGGGTTCAATTCCCATTACCAGTTTGAGGTTGCCATGAAGGACTCTTCTTCTCAAACTCTTCCCTTACCTGAGGTCTGAGGGCCCTCTGGTCAAATCACCATGAGTCGCTTCTCTCTGCAATGAAGATAGCAGCCCCTTGGTCTGGTAAGACTATGGTGGCACACACATTCCAGTGGGGGAACATGTGATAGTATTCTGCTGTTATTGCATCCAGAACTGAACTGTGTTTATTCGGTCAGCAATAGTTTACTTCATTGGATGTGAATTACCTCTTTAATTGAACTGGTGTTTAATTGTTCAGGTATCAATCACATTAAAAACATAGTTTTTACCCACTGATTTCTCTCCGGTGAGATGAGACCAATAGATATCCATTTCCTGTCCTGGTCTTGGGTCTTTTATTCATTGCAAAGGCTTGATTTGTATTTATAAAAGTATATTCACACATTCAGGATTTCTGAATGTGCTTCATAGCAAATGAAGTCTTTGTGAGGTGTAGTCACTGTTGTGGGAGATATAGCAGCTGTACATCTCTAAGGCTCCATTTAGGGCTCCGCTTCCCTGCACCAATTCTCCCATTTACCAATCCCGCACAAATCCGGGAACTGCACGAACTCCCCCATTGAGTGTTATCCTATCCCAGTACTCCCACTTGGAATTTAATGGCACCTGCATGAATTCTCCAGTTATTGTTGCCCTGCATCAATTCCTTTTATTTAGTTGTTCCCTGACAAACATCTTCAACGTACGGATGCCCTGCAGATTTGTTTTTCATTCAGTGATGCAGTGCACTGAATCTCCAATTTACCCACACTTGGAGCATTTCTTCTTTATATTGAATCCCTGGCCCGTATTCCCCAATTTAGACATGCTCTGCTCCAATTTTCCAATATATTAGCACTCCCACCAATTTTCTAATGTAATGGCCCTATGCACCAGATCTCCCATTTATTGTTTCCACCAAATCTCCCAGTTACCATGTCCCTGTACTAATTCTTCCATTTACTGATTCCCGAGCCCGATTCTATCATTTAAGGGTGCGCTACCCTAATTCTCCCATTTACTGTTGCATGCAACAATTCTCTAATTAAGCTCCACTGTGCATCAGGTCTCTCATGTATTGATGGCCCGCACCATTTCTCCAATTCAGTGTTGCTTAGCACCATTTCCCCCAATTACTGACGCCCTGAACATGTTCTCCACTCAGTGTTGCCTTACACCAATCCTCATACTGACTGATGCCCTCGCCCAATTTAGGGGTGTCCTAATCTAAATTTCCAAATGGTAATGTCTTGCCCCAATTCTCCCATTTAGTGCAACACAGCATAACCCTCCCATTTTGAGCTGAACTGCACTAATTCACTCCTTATCTGATGGTCTGTTGCCCTAAAATTCTCACATTTCGTTATTTTCCCAATTTTTCCATTTAGTAGTTTCTTGCAATGATTCTCCAATTTAGTGCAGCCGTGCCAGAATGTTTAAATTTAGATGTGGAGAAGTTGGACTGAAAGGCCTGTTTCCGTGCTGTACATCACTAAGGCTGTAATTTGTGTTCCGTTTCCCTGCACCAATTCTCCCATTTACCAATCCTGCACTAAGTCGGGAATTTCACCACCTCACCCATTGAGGTTATCCTGCCCCAGTCCTCCCACCTAGAATTTAATGGTATCTGCATGAATTCTCCAATTAATGTTGCCCTGCATCAATTCCTTCCATTTAGTTGTTCCCTGATACACATCTTCCACGTACGGATGCCCTGCTGATTTCGTTTTCATTTAGTGATGCACTGAACTGAATCTCCAATTTACCAATGCTTGCAACATTTCTTCTTTTTATTGATTCCCTGGCCCGTATTCCCCAACTTAGACATGCTCTGCTCCAATTTTCCAATATATTGGCACTCCCACCAATTTTCTAATGTAACGGCACTGTGCATCAGATCTCTCATTTATTGTTTCCACCAAATCTCCCATTTACTCATATCCCTGTACTAATACTTCCATATACTGATGCCCGAGCCCGATTCTACCTTTTAAGGGTGCGCTACCCTAATTCTCCCATTTACTGTTGCCATGCACCAATTCTCTAATTTAGCTCCACTGTGCACTAAGACTCTCATTTACTGATAGCCCACCCCAATTCTCCAATTCAGTGTTGCTTAGCACAATTTCCCCCAATTACTGATGTCCTGAACAAGTTCTCTACTCAGTGTTGCCTTACACCAATCCTCATACTGACTGATACCCTCACCCCATTTAGGGGTGCCCTCCTCTCATTCCCGCATCAAATATTGTCCTGTCCCAATTCTCCCATTTAGTGCTACACTGCACCAATTCTCCCATTCACTGCTAATCTGAAACTCTCCCATTTGCTGCTAACTGCACCAATTTGCCATTATCGAATGTCCCGTTCCAAATTCTCTTATTTCGATAAGCCCTTGCCCAATTCTTCCATTTAGTAGTTCCTTGGAATGAATCTCCAATTTCGAGGAGCGCTGCTAGAATTCTAAAATTGAGTCATAGACAAGTTGGAGTGAAGGGTCTGTTTCCATGTTGTACATCTCTATGATTGTATGACTCTATTTATGGCTCCGCTACTCTGCACCATTTCTCCCATTTACCAATCCTGCACAAATCCTGAAACTGCACCAACTCTCCCATTGAGTATTGCCCTGCCCAGTTTAAAGACACCTGCATGAATTCTCCAATTATTGTTGCCCTGCCGCAATTCTTTCCATTTAATTGTTCCCTGAAACACTTCCTCCACGTACGGGTGCCCTGCTTATTTGTTTAAATTTAGTGATGCACTGAACTGAATCTCCAGTTTACCAATGCTTGCAACATTTCTTTTTATTGATGCCCTGCCCCGATTCCCCAATTTAGACATGCTCTGCTCCAATCTTCTAATATATGAAGATTATATTAGAATCTTCACCAGTTTTCCAATGTAATGGCTCTGTTCACCGAATCTCCCATTTATTGATTCCCACCAAATCTCCCATTTAGTCATGCCCCTGTACTAATTCTTCCATTATTGATGACCGAGCCTGATTCTACCATTTAAAGGTACCATTTATGACGGCACAGTGGCACAGTGGTTAGCCCTGCTGCCTCACAGCGCCAGAGACCCGACTGCAATTCCCATCTCGGGCAACTGTCTATGTGGAGTTTGCACATTCTCCCAGTGTCGGCGTGGGTTTCCTCAGGTTTCCTCCCACAGACCAAAGATGGGCAGGGTAGGTGAATTGGCCATGCTAAATTGCCGATAGTGTTCGGTGAAGGGGTAAATGTAGGGGAATTGGTCTGGTTGGGTTGCTCTTTGGAGGGTCGGTGTGGACTTGTTGGTCCAAACGGCTTGTTTCTATACTGTAAGACATCATACCCTAATTCTCCCAGATCCTGGTGCCATGCACCCATTCTCTAATTTAGCTCCACTGTGCGCCAGTTCTTCCATTCAGTATTTCCCTGCAACAATTCTCCCATTTTGTAGTCCGCTGCCAGAATTCTCTAATCTTGGGACCCCGAACATCGTATCTCCAAATTACCGATCTTGCTCATATCTTCCAGTGAGTAGTGAACAGCAGCAACTCCCCCATTTCGAGGTACACTATGTTGAATCTGGACCACTAATCCTTTTGCAACATTTGTCCTATTTATTGATTCACTGCCCGTGTTCTCCCATTTGCTCCAATTCTCGAAGTTATCAGCACCCTGCATCAGGTCTTTTGTTTACTGATATCCCACACCAATTCGTCAATTCAATCATTTCCCTCAATTACTGATGTCCTGAATAAGTTCTCCATTCAGTTTCCTGAAGAAGGGCTTATGCCCGAAAAGTCGATTCGCCTGTTCCTTGGATGCTGCCTGATCTGCTGCGATTTTCCAGCAACAAATTTTCAGCTTCATTCAGTGCTGTCTTACACCAATCCCCATACTGACTGATGCCCTCGCCCAATTTAGGGATGCCCTACCCTAAATCTTCCAAAAGGTATTGTCCTGCCCCAATTCTCCCATTTTGTGCAACTCAGCTTAACCCACCCATTTAGTGCTGAACTGCACTAATTCACCCATTATCTGATGCCCTGTTGCAAATTCTCACACATTTCGATAAGCCCTTTCCCAATTTTTCCATTTACTAGTTTCTTGAAATGATTCTCCAATTTAGTGGAGAGTTGTCAGAATTCTTAAATTGAGCCGTGGACCAGTTGGACTGAAGGGTCTGTTTCCGTGCTGTACATCTCTAAGGCTGTAATTAGTGCTCCGCTTCCCTGCACCAATTCTCCCATTTACCAATCCTGCACTAAGTCGGGAATTTCGCCAACTCACTTATTGAGATTATTCTGGCCCAGTCCTCCCACTGAAAATTTAATGGCACCTGCATGAATTCTCCAATTATTGCGCACCTGAATCAATTCCTCCCATTTACTTGTTGTTCGATACACATCTTCCACGGACAGATGCCTCACTGATTATTTTTTATATTCATTTAATGATGCACTGAACTGAATGTCTAATTTATCAATGCTTGCAAGATTTCTTCTTTTTATTGATTCCCTGTCCCCTATTCCCCAACTTAGACATGCTCTGCGCCAACTTTCCAATATATTGGCACTCCCACTAATTTTCTAATGTAACGGCACTGTGCCGTAAATCTCCCATTATTGTTTCCACCAAATCTCCCATTTACTCATATCCCTGTACTAATTCTTCCATTTACTGATGCCCGAGCCCGATTCTGCCATTTAAGGGTGCGCTACTCTAATTCTCCCATTTCCTGGTGCCATGCACCAATTCTCTAATTTAGCTCCACTGTGCACCAGGTCTCTCATTTACTGATGACCTACATCAATTCTCCAATTCAGTGTTGCTTCGCACCATTTCCCCAATTACTGATGTCCTGAACAAGCTCTCCATACAGTTTTGTCTTCCACCAATCTTCTATTGACTGATGCTCTCGCCCAATTTAGGGGTGCCCTACTCTCATTCTCGCATCAATTATTGTCCTGGCCCAATTCTCCCATTTACTGCGAAACTGAAATTCTCCCATTTGTTGCTAACTGCACCAATTTGCCATTTTCAGATACCCCGTTCTAAATTCTCTTATTTCGACAAGCCCCTTGCCCAATTCTCCCATTTAGTAGTTTCTTGGAATGTTTCTCCAATTTCGTGGAGTGCTGCAAGAATTCTAAAATTGAAGCATAGACAAGTTGGACTGAAGTGTCTGTTTCCATGTTGCACATCTCTATGATTGTATGACTCTATTTATGGCTCCGCTGCTCTGCACCATTTCTCCCATTTGCCAATCCTGCACAAATCCTGAAACTCCACCAACTCTCCTTTTGAATATTATCCTGCCCAATATAAAGGCACCTGCATGAGTTCTCCAATTATTGTTGCCCTGCATCAATTCCTTCCATTTAATTGTTCCCTGAAACACATCGTCCACGTACAGGTGCCATGCTGAATTGTTTTCATTTCGTGATGCACTGAAATGAACCTCCAATTTACCGATGCTTGCAACATTTCTTTTTATTGATTCCCTGTCCCCTATTCCCCAATTTAGACATGCTGTGCTCCAATTTTCTGATATTAATACTCCTATCAGTTTTCCAAAGTAATGGCACTGTCCACCAAATCTCCCAATTATTGATTCTCGCCAAATCACCCATTTACTCATCCCCATGTACTAACTCTTCCATTTACTGATGCCTTTGCCCGATTTAGCATTTAAAGATGCGCTACTCTAATTCTCCCATTTACTGGTGCCATGCACCATTTTGTATTTTAGCTCCACTGTGCACCAGGTCTTCCATTTTTTATTCCTCTCCAACACTTCTCCAATTTACTAGTCTGCGCCAGAATTCTCTAATCTTTGCGATCCCTGCATCATATCTACAAATTATCGATCCTACATATATCCTCCCTTTAGTGGTGATGTGCACCAATGCTCCCATTTCGTGGTGCACTGTATTGAATCTCCACCACTAATCCTTTGCAACATTAGTCCTACTTACTGATTCACTGCCGGTGTCCTCCCATTTGCTCCAATTCTCGAAGTTATCAGCACCCTGTACCAGGTCTTTCATTTACTGATACCCCACACCAATTCTCCAAGTCAGTGTTGCTAACCACCATTTCTCCCAATTACTGATGTCCTGAACCAGTTCTCCTCACAGTGCTGCCTGACTCGAATCCTCATACTGACTGACGCCCTCGCCCAATTTAGGGGTGTCCAACTCTAAATCTCCCTTTAAGTATTATCCTGCCCGAATTTTCCCATTTAGTGTTACACTGCACCAATTCTCCCATTATCTGATGCCCTGTTACATTTCTCACATTTCGATAAGCCCTTCCCCAATTCTCCCAGTAAGTAGTTTCTTTGCAATGGTTCTCCAATTTAGTGGAGCGCTGCCAGAATTCTTAAATTGTGGCATGGACAATTTTGACGGAATGATCTTTTTCTGTGTTGGAAACCTCTCTGATTGCATGACTTTATTTATGGCTATTTCTCCCATTTTCCAATCATGCACAAATATTGGAACTGCACCAACTCTCCCATTGAGTGTTCTCCTGCCCCCGTTCTCGCACTTCGAATTTAATGGCACCTGCATGAATTCTCCAATTAATGATGCCCTGCATTTTTTTTTCATATAGTGATGCGCTGAACTGAATCTCCAGTTAACTGATGCTTGCAACATTTCTTTTTCTTGAAGGTCGAAGACAGACGGTGGTGGGGGAGGGTTGCTTTTCAGACTGGAGGCCTGTGACCAGCGGTGGGCCACAAGGATCGGTGCTGGGTCCACTGTTGTTTTGTCATTTATTTAAATGATTTGGATATGACCATAGGACGAATGGTTAGTAAGTTTGCAGATGACAGTAAAATTGGAGGTGTGGAGGACAGTCAAGATGGTTACCTCAGAGGACAACGGGATCTTGATTAGATGGGCCACTGGGCTGAGGAGTGGCAGATGGAGATTAATTTAGATAAATGTGAGGTGCTGCATTTTGGAAAGGCAAAAGAGAGCAGGATATATACACTTAATGGCAAGGTACGAGGGAAGTTGCGAAACAAATAGACCTGGGTACAGCTTCATACATCGTTGACGATATACTGACATTTCGATAGGAGAGTGAAGAAGGCGTTTGGCATTTTTGTCTTTATTGTTCAGTTAATTGTGTAAAGGAGTTGGGAGGTCATGTTGCGGTATTGGTTGACCACTTTTGGTATATAATGTGCAATTCTGGACTCCGACCTATAAGAAGGGTGTTATGAAACTTTCAAGTATTGAGAAAAGATTTACAAGGATGTTGCCAAGTTTGGAGGGAATGTGCTGGAGGGTATAACTATATAGTATGGGGCTATTATCCCTGGAGCGTCAGTGGCTGAGGGGTAACATTATAGAGGTTCACAAAATCATGACGGACCTCAATAGGGTAAAAAGGCAAGGTGATTTCCCTGTGGTGGGGGAGTCCAGAAGCAGATGGCATGTGTTAAATTTGAGAGGGGAAACACAGAAGGGACCAAAGGGGAACATTTTTCACGCAGAGGGCACTGTGTGCATGAGCTGCCAGAGGAAGTAGTGGAGGCTGGTACAATTACAACATTTAAAAGGTACCTGGGTGGGTGTTGGAGTTAAAAAGGGTTCAGAGGAACATGGGCCAAATTCTGACAAATAGGATGAGATTGACATCGGAGATCAGTTTGGCATGGATGTGTTGGACTGAATGATTTGTTTCTGAGCTTATATTGCTCTAAGTGGGTTGAGCTCCGGATTGTAGATTTATGAAGCAGAACATAAAGTATTGTACAGAGTTAGACCGAGAAATCCTGCTGACCTCAGCAGCTTTATCCTGTTTCCCTGATCCTCCTCCTTCAAACAATGCATTTTTCAGATCCTCATTCAGAATTCCCGGAGCTCTGTTACTGCCCTGGAACAATGTGTGGAAAGTCCTATTGCAGTCCACACGAGGTACCTTTCCCACTGCCCTGCTCCCACGGCCTGCAATGCTGCAGACTGAGCAGACAACCCGAAGCACAATGATGAGCTCCTTCCGGCCCACGGCCCTCCTTCTCACTGAATGAAGACAATCACCAGAAGCAGAATCCAGCTCTTGTTTAAGCCTTGAATACCTGACTCTGTCTCAACTGAGTGAAGGTTGGACTCAGAAACAGAAATGGAATAAACTTCCTATCTGCATTGTATCACTCTTTAAGATCTCTGTGTGTCTGAGTTCAGGTCATTTGATTGGAGACTGTGGATAGTGGCTCCCCAGTGAAATGGAAAGAATGGTGGAGGAGCTCACTGAGGGTCATCTCTCAAAGTGAGAATCAGAAAGATGCTATTCCACATTGAATGGGTTTAAGGTGAATTGATGGTTCAGAAAAATGTTATATGAATGTTTGTAAAACTGAGGATCTCTGACTGTTTTGTGGCTGGAGTTTATTTTATCCTTGTGTAGATTTGACACATTAACCCTCCCTCCCCACCACTACAGAAGGTGTTGGAACTGTTCAGTGTTTCCAGTGGCTTCTGTAATTATTTCAGGTTTCTGACGGGAGCAGTCTCTCACTTTTCGAACAAAGCAAACGCATCCTTGTGCTGCAACCAATATTTCAATAAGAAATGGGAAGCAGCAGAGGGGAAAGCTTCCGAGTTGCCGCGCAATGCTGCCCGGTTCCCCATTACAATTCACAGAAACCATCGCCAGGACAAGCAAGGAGCAATCTGACAGATCCGGTTTACCACAGAATGAAAGATTTATTTCCTCTATCTATCCCAGTGCCTTTCCTTTAAAAGGCAGGTTACAAACCACAACACTGCGATGGCCGGGAATCGGACCCAGGTCAACTGCTTGGAAGGCAGCTATGCTCACCACGAAACCACCATCACCCTGTTAGCAGCTCCGTCCCCATTCCCAAACATACTTAACAAGGCCGTGATCGTCACCAACTGGGTTGGGGCTGAAATCCAAACAAGAAATTGCTGGGGAAGCTCAGCAGGTCTGACAGCACCAGAATCAGAAGCCTTCAGTTCTGAAGAACAATCCCTGGATCTGAAAGGTTCCCTCCCCACAGATGCTGCCAGACCTGCTGCGTTTCCCCAGCAATTTCTGTGCTGTCTCTCATCTCTGCAGCATCTGCAGTTCTTTGTTGGAAACAAAGCAAACGTTGAGCCACCGAAGGGGATATTGGGTCAGGTGATAGTCTCCTTCATCCATAGAGGCAGATGGGAAGGAGCATGGAATCATAGAATCCCTACAGATTGGAAACCGGCCATTCGACCCATCATGCAGCCCACGAAGACACACACCCCCACCCTCTCCCTGTAACCCCGCATTCCCCATGGCCAACCCACCCTAACCTGCACATCTCAGGATTGTGGGAGGAAACCGGAGCACCTGGAGTGAACCCACACAGACCCGGGGAGGCTGTGCAAACTCCACACAGAGAATCTTCAATCATACAGGGATCTGAGGAATTGGAGAGGGTTTAGAGAGGGAGTCCAGGCAGTTAGACCGGTGTATGAATGATGGGCCGAACAGCCTGATTTCAGTGCTGTAAAACCTCTAAAGTAACATGACGCACTACATGCAGCATTCATCATAGTTTGTATTGTGTTTTAATCCGTCCTGTTATTGACCTTATTCTGAATTAAAAGGATGGAGAGGGGTTGTTTGTGCACACAGTCAGATCTGAATATTGGTGGGTCAGGAGCATCATACCCAATAACAACAGGGGGAGGTCGGATTGAATTCCTGCCTCTTACAGACCCCATTGCAACATGCCATTTCCTCATGTATTTCATTTGGTTTAAGACGTTTTATTTTAAATTTCATCACAATATATTGATCCCCTTCTGTGCATGTTATGAATTTGGACAGAGCGATATCTCTTTCCTCTGAGAACAAACGGAATATCAAGGAGTCGGAATGGGGAATGTGTCCTCTCACAGAAACGGGAACAGGGGGATGTCATTCCCTCTGAAATAAACACAGGCCATGCTGAGAAATCTGATAAGGTCAGGCAGCCTCTATAGAGAGAAGGAAAAGGTTAACCCGTGTGTTGTGAGGGTAAGAGGATTCAGCAGAGCGGAAGGAAGTTAGAAAAGTAATGATTTCTGAGCAATTGGAATGCGAAAGAAGAAAGAATGAGATGGTTTGTAATAGGGTGGAGGCTGCAGAGATTTAATGATCAACGGTTTCATGGAAACAAATCTCAAGGAATTGGGAGTTGGTTCAGTAAACATCTAAGAGTTCAGGAAATGTGAGCAGGAGGAGACTATACAGCCTGTTTAAACTGTTCAGTCTGTTCTGGCAATCAATCCAATCAGAGCTGATTTGAGATTTCAAATCCGATTTCCTACCCACTCCCCATATCCCATGACTCCCTGAGACCCCGGCAATCTGTCTATTCCAATCTGAAATATACTCAGTGAGGGAGCATCCTCAGAGAGAGAGAATATTAAAGACTCAGAGGCCTTTGAGTGAAGCGCTGTCTCCTCATCTCAGTCCCAAATAACCTGCCCCTGACCCAAAGAGGGTGTCAATCAAACCCGAATGAACTGCGGATGCTGTAACATTAACACTGATTTCTCTGCACAGATGCTGCCTGACCTGCTGAGATTTTCCAGCAACTCCTGAGACTGTGTTATCGTGTTTCAGATTCCCAGACACACAGGATAATTTCTCAGCATCTACCCTCTCAAGCTTCTTCACAATCTGAGACACTGAAATGAAATCGCCTTTCAATTTTCTAGATTATCGACTCAATTTATTCAGATACTCAACAGTGGAGCACACGGGTACCAAATACTGAGCTTTATTTTGTGATTCATTCATGTGTTTGGGTCATTGCCGCTGGGTTACCACGGATTGCTCAGATATAATTGCTCTGGTGAAGGTGATGGTGAGTTATTCCCTTGAAATGCTGCTATTTATTTGGTGCAGATAAACCCATAATGATGTAAGGGAGGGAGTTCCAGGATTTCCAACCAATGGCACATGTGGGACTGAGATGATTTTCCAAGCCAGGGTGGGGAGTGGCTTGATGTGGAATTGTCAACTGGTGGTGTTCCCGTGCATCTGCCGTGTTCAGTGTTCCACATGATAGTGCCGTGGGTCTGGAAGCTGCTTTGGAAGGAACCTTGGGGAATTTCTACAGTACCTCTTGTCTATGGTACGTACTGCTGCTACTAAGTGTCGGTGGTGGAGACAGGGGATGTTTGTGGCTGTGGTGCTGAACAAGCTGCACGACAAGTTTATTCCATCTAATTATGGAGAACACAACTACTCTCCATCGTCATCAATCCATTTCACAGACGGACACCCAGTGATTACACGGATCTGTTGTATCAGTCTGTTAATTGTACAAATTACCACGAGATTGTAACCAGATTCCCCTCTTCCCTGACAATGGGCTGAGGGACATCCCGCGACTGTTGCACTTTCTCATGGATATTCCATCTGTAAAAGCTGGGAATCAGCTGATAGGACACAGACTGTGTTACAGATGGTTACACTCAGGGCAGTGTCACTCACTGCATACCGAATTCTGCCTGTCTTTTTGCACGTGTCTCTCTGAATGTGTGTGCGCATTATCGTGTGTGTTTCTGTCTCTGTGTTTCCATCTGTGTCTACCAATCTATCTCTAACTATCAGTGTCTGTGTGAGTATGTGTGTGTCTCATTGTGTGTATTAGTGTGTGTGTCCATGTTTA
The DNA here is from genome assembly GCF_037043375.1 of Chiloscyllium plagiosum. Taxonomy (NCBI): domain Eukaryota; kingdom Metazoa; phylum Chordata; class Chondrichthyes; order Orectolobiformes; family Hemiscylliidae; genus Chiloscyllium; species Chiloscyllium plagiosum. The sequence goes on from NW_028270156.1 coordinate 115,100,019, forward strand.
TGTATCTCTCTGTCTCTATCTCTGTGCAGCGGGCTCCCTGTTCTTTTGGGAATTGAATGTATTAAAGTGGGGTTTAAACTCGCCTCTGTCTGTATCGCTGTCTATTTCTCTTATGTTTAAAGTGACACAATGCTTATGATAATGTTGATGCATGTTTGTGTGTGTGTGTGTCTGTGTTTGTGTGACAGATGTCACTACAGAAAGATACTCAGAGACACATACACAGAGATGTGCAGAGAAACATACAGCAGCACATAGAGAGACAAATACAATCATACAGGCATACACACACAAACACATAGACAGATATTGATGGAGACAGCAAAACTGAAGACACTAACAGAATTCCTTGTTCCTAAAACTAAATGAGAAATTAATCGATTTTTTAGGAATATTTTACTTTACTCGAAAGTTGTCCATGATTTTAGCTGGATGGCTGTGCCTTTAACAAATTTGTGATGGAAATAAGTGGTTTTGTTAGCAGAGTGTGAGGTTACCTTTGAAAGGTGAAAGCAATTTGAATCAATGAACCACTTTTGGCCATCCCTGAGTTTTTCAGTCTTATCAAAATGGCCGCTGATGCTGGTGAATTGGGGCGAAGTGCTGTCTTGTTCCAGGATGATGAGTTAGGAATTGTAAAACCTGGAGGATGCTGCTATTAGAAACAATACCAGTCATTGGGAAAAATACTCTCCCATAGGAAAGGGGGCTTTGGGATTACTGTTGGCTCTTCAGCACTTTGAATTCTATCCAACAAAGAACAATGACATATAAATGACATTGATTGTAATCCACTGGCCTTGTTTAAAAAGTTTCAAATAAACAATACACGACTGTTCCGATGGAATCTTTTGTTGTCACCATTTTATGTAAACGTCATACACACTACTGGATAACTAAATGGGAATTCAGATGGATTGTCCCAAGAGTCAGATGGGAAAATGTAAAAGATTTAAGGAATGCTATGATTGCATAACATAGTAAGAAAGGAGAAAGAATAAATAGATTGAAGTTTATTTTTAATTTTGTGCATCTTGTATTTTGCAAGGAAACGCGTTTGTGAAATGGCATTTTAGTTTTCTCAGGGCGACTGCAAATCAAAATCATTTTTTTTTATCTTGAGTTTAATTGGAGACGAAAATGTGAAAAGAGCGACCTTACAAACAGCAGATTTGTGGAAGATTGCGGCACAGTTTGACAGCAATTCACCTGAGAGTGAGCCAATGATTTAAGTCTGGTTGGAGATGAACGGAGTTATTCACAGATGGGACTTTGGATTGAAACAAGGAGCTGATTGATAATTGGCCACTAGTTCACCAATGACAAAGGCTGCCTGCCAATAGTGATGTGATTGGTTCTCAGGCAGCTAAACAGCTTGGGACTCTGAACAAGATACAGAGAAGTCTTCAGCTGCTCAGGAGCTCTCTCTGTTCTCTGCAGTAAAAGGCAGTTTAATCCTGAAGAAATCTGGTCTTTTTTTGTTTCAGCTGTTCCTATGAGCTCTGCCTTTTAATAAGTGTGTTAGGGACTGTCTGTAAGTATTAACCAGTCCTTCTGCCTCTTGTAAACCAATAAGAGCCTGCAAGATGCAGTGCACAAATTTACCAAGGCTCGAAAGGAAGTACCTTCAAAGGATATGACAACTAAGAAATGGAGGGGCTGGGGAAACAGATGAATGGGAAGGTTATGACATGGAGCCAGTTATCAAACTTGGTTAAATGAAGAGTGCAGGATTGGGTATATCTAAAAGTAAGGTGTCAACCTGGTGAAGGGAAAACAAGGAAATTCTTGCATGCCAGAAACCATGATAGCAACAGATAAACAAGGCTAAGTGACTCGTGCACCCATGGATCAGACATAAGCTCTGCAGTCCTGCCACCTCCCATCGTGAATGATGGGGGACAATGTAATAAATCATTGCTTTCACTTGAATGTCGAGACTGAGAGTGATCTAATAGATCCTTACCAAATTATGACAGGCATGGATGTAATGGATAGTCAAAGTCTTTTACACAGGCTACAGGAGACATGGGTTTAAGGTGTTATAGACCAGACCAGACCCAAACCTATTGGTGAGGAGCTTTGATTTTATTTGATAATTATGATTGTGACATAGACCGAGACACAGTGAAAAGTATTGATCTGCGTGACATCCAGTCCAAATCATGCCTTATATAAGGACATCGGGTTAATATAGTGTTGTGGCCATAGAACAGGTGTAAAGAAGGATGAACTCTAATATATGACAGGCCCAGTCATACGTCTGATAACAACAGGGAGGAAACTGTTCCTGAACCTATTGGTGCATGTTTACAAACTTTTGTACCTTCTGTCCAATGGAGGAAGGTTGAAGAGAGTATTGCAGGGGTTGGAGGGGCCTTTGATTATGATGGCTGCTTTCCTGAAGCAGTGGGAAGTCGAGACCGAGTCAGATGAAAGGAAATGTGATTTGCGTTATGGGCTGAGTTGGGTTCATGCCTCTCTGTAATTTCTTGCAGTACGGACAGAGCAGGTAACATGCCAAGGTGTGATGCATCTGGATAGGATGCTTTCTACAATGCAATATAAAAATTGGTCAGAGTCATTGCCGAAATGCTCAATTTCCTTCACCTTCTGAGGAAGTAGAGGCATTGATGAGCTTTCTTGGCTGGAGAGTAGACATGGATGGACTGATTGCTGGTAATATTAATTCCTCAGAACTTTAAGCTCTCAATCACCTCCACCTCAGCACTAATGAGAGAGAACAAGGTCTGTCCTTCAGTCCACTTCCTGAAGTCAATGACCAGGTCCTTTGTCTTGTTGACATTGAGGGAGAGATTGTTGTCTTTACACCATGCCACTAAGCTCTCTTTCCTGCACTCTGTCTCACTGTTGTTTGAGATCCTACCCATTATGATGCTGTCATTAGATAATCTGTAAGTGGAGTCGGAGCTGAATTTGGCCATACAGTCATGAGAGGGTAAGAAATATAGAAGGGGGCTGAGTACACAGCCTTGCAAGGCACCAGTATTGCGGATTATCAAAGACGAGGTGTTCCAAACCATCCTTATTGATTCTGATCTGCAGGTCAGAAAGTTGAGGATCCAGTTGTAGAAGTGAGGAAAGAGTCCCAGGGATGAGACTGTGTCGCTGAGTCTTGTGGCATTATGGTGATCAAGGCAGAGGAAAAGTCAATATATAGGAGTCTGACGGAGGTGTCCTTGTTATCCAGACGTTCCAGGGATGAGTGAAGGGGAGTAAGATGGTATCTGCATGGATCTATTTCGATGGGAGGTGAATTATAGTGGACCAAGGAATTCTGGGAGGCTGGAGTTAATGTGTGCCATTGCTAACCTCTCAAAGCACTTCATAGATGGGTTCAGCCATGAGTGTATTAAATATCGGAGCAGGCTCGAGGGGCCGAATTCCTGCCTCCAGCTCCTTTTTATTGTGTTTGTTTGTTCCTTACAGCACAGAGGGAGATATGTCAACAAATGGCCCTGGCAGTCAATGAAGATTCAAATACACAAAGTGCATCAGTGTGACACTTGCTAAATGCCTATTTTCTGGATAAAATGCAACTGATTCCATGCCAAAACTCTGACAGACTCCGAATAAGGCCACACACCTACAATTCAGTAGCAGACCTGTCATGTTACCTTTTGTGTATTCCTATCGTTTTTAATGGTTGAAGTTTGGAAAGTCAGACAGACTGCTGACATTTTTAATTATCTCAGGGCACTGACTTTAAACAGATTCTTGAATCCAAGTCTTAAACAATTGAAACTTTGTAACAGAGTTCTCCATATACTGCTTTTGCAATTTAATTTGTAAATTAACATTTCCACAATGCAGGAACATATGAATGAAAAAGCCTTTTCATTCATTTGCCCCTCTCCTGTGCTGACTGAATTCCAGACTCAAACTGAAGCCTTCTCTGTTCCTGCACCCAGATTAACATTGTACCATTTAGTTTAGATTGTCCCTCCTCTAACATCCAAAATACATCGGTTCACATCCCGCTTTATTTCATCTGCAGGAGGCTGAGAGATGATAATGTACAAAGTGTAAGGTTTGTTATAATCTGCAAAGCAGGGCAAATGTTTTCAGAAGTGTCAGTCAGTTAGCCATTTTAGGTTTGTCCAAAGCAGCCATTTCATGTTAGCACAGCACTGACAGTGACGTTATAAACAGGGAAAGGCAAGAACGAGTGGGGACTTGGGAGTCCATGTGCAAGTGAATGCAGCGTAGTTTCACAGAACTATAGCTGGACAGCACGGGTTCAATGGCCAGGGAAATGACACAAGCCCAGGATGGTGTCACTGGTATTTGGAAAGATCGGAAATGATATAAGTTTGAGATTTATGACAGGAACTGCTGGGTTAGATAGAGAGAAAATATTTTAGTTGCTTCTGGAGGCTCATTGTCTAGTAACCTAACAATAGACTAGACCCTTTGGAAAATCGGGCCGTGTTCAGCGTGAGGTTAGGTTTTGTTTAAATCACCCGATACTGTCCCCATCAAACTCTCGCATAAAAAGGGTCTGCATGGGATTAGGTACAGAGTGTGAATCTCTGCTGGACATGGTCCACTGCCAGTATGTCCTTCCTGAGGTGTGGGGCGCAAATTTGGACTAGTATTGTAAATGGAACCTAACCAGGGCTTTATAAAGTCTCAGAAGCACATCGCTGCTTTTACATTCCAACTGTCTTGAGATAAATGACGTTACATTTGCTTTCTTAACCACAAACTCAACCGACAAGTCAGCCTTTAGAGAATCCTGGACCAAAACTTCCAGAACCCTTTGTACTTTGGCTTTAGGACTTTTCTCACCGTTTAAAAAATAGTCCATGTCTGCATTCTGTTTTCCAAAGTGTAAGACCTCGCATTTGTTCATATTGAATTTCATTAACCATTTCCTGGACTACCCTCCTGAACTGTTTTAATCTTTCTGCAGCCTCCCCACCTCCTCAGTTCTACCTGCCTGTCCACCTAACTTCGTATCATCGGCAAACCTCGCCAGAATGCCCCCAGTCCCTCCATCCAGATCATTAATATATAAAGTGAACAGCTGCAGTCCCAACACTGAACCCTGCGGGACACCACTTGTCCCTAACTGCCATTAAGAAAAAGAACCTTTTATCCCAACTCTCTGCCTGCAGCCAAACCTGAATCCATGCCAGTAGCTCACCTTGAACACTATGGGCCTTCCCCTTACTCAGCAGCCTCCCACCTTTTATCCCACCTCTCTGCCTTCAGTCAGACAGCCAATCTTGAATCCATGCCAGTAGCTCACCTCGAACAGTATGGGCCTTCACCTTACTCAGCAGCCTCCCATGAGGCACCTTATCAAAGGCCTTTTGGAAGTCTAGATCGATAACAATCACAGAGACAATAAAACACTTTCTCCATATGACCAAAAACTGATTGTCTTCCATCCACTAGTGTCGCGGTCTTGTGTGGGTCACAGATTGAGCTCTGAAACATCTCCAGGACAATCTCATCCTGTACCTGTGGCTCTGGCTCTGTATCAGTGTCTGTAAGTCTCCCTGCTTCTAAAATTACCTCCATTCCCTACAATGCCGGATAAATTCCAAAACAGTTCGATTACCCGTAAAACAGTTTGGGATACCCTTAAGATAAAAACAGAAAGTGCTTTATAACTGCCCACTCCCTCCGTTTAAATGAGGATATTCAGTGTATTTCTGCTACATTTATATTGTCCGTAAATCACACAGAACATTCACACCCAGGGACCGTGAACAATCCGGAACGTCCATGAAGTGTCGGTCTTTATTGCAGGCGATTGCCCATCGACAGTAAGGAAGCCTTCCTGTGACTGTTTCACTGAGACAGCATCAGGAATCCTGTGGCCCACTTTGATCCTCAGACTGACTGTTCATGACTCTGCAAAGAAAAATCACATATTCAAGATGCAGGAATGTCTGAACGAAAACAGCTACTGATGTGCTTCCCCAATGTAATCACTGGTACTTTTCAGGGCGAGATTTTCAGGAGGATATTAAAGTGACAGAAACACAGAAACCAGGAGCAGGAAGAGGCAATTCAGCCCTTCTAGCCTGCTTTCCCATTCAGTGTAATCATGTCTGACTCTCTATCTCATCGCTATATTCCCAATTTCGCTCCAAACCTTGTGATGTCATTAACCGGTAAAAAAAAATGATAAATTTCTTTCCTGAATATACTCAGCAACCTGTGCTCCACAGCCTTCTGTGGGAGAGAATTCCTCAGGTTGATCACTCTGTGTGAAGATAATTCTCTTCCTCTCTGTTAGAAATGGGTGAGCCCATGTCCTGAGACTGTGATGCTTGTTCTGATAATAGCCGGCCCAGGGGATACAGCCCACCCCTTGTATCTAGTCTGTCCAACCATTAGAATTGGATACATTTCCATCAGACCCCCCTCTCATTGTCCTGAATACATGCCCAGATAAACCAACCTCTCATGGGACAGTCCTGTCATCCCCGGGAATTGCCGAGTGAAGCTCATGAGCTGTCAGAGGAAGTGATGGAGGATGGTACAATGAAAACACGTGGTTCACGTTTGTAGGAGGAACAGAAATAACAAACAGTATGATTCTGTTGAAAATAGTGAGAAGTTATTTAATATCATTATCCAGAGAGATTTATGGTATCAGACATTTAACCGATAGTGGAGTCAGTGAGGAGGAGGACGAATTATACATTGTCAGTCATTTCCAGCAGACCGGATAAGGACAGGGAGATAGTCTGCTGTGAAACTCTCTTAGCCAGAATTTCCCTTTCATTGAAGATATTAATATCCCTTTGGACCCTCTGCCACACAATCGCTCTGTAACACATTCTACACATCTCTGGGGTCTCTCACATTGAGGATGTCTCTCTTCCACTCTGAGTGAGTCACTAGGTGGCTGTACAGACCAATGCTGCTTATTGGGAAGAATTCCTGAAACAGGGAACCTTTCTGGGTTGGAGGTACTTAGAGAGATAGAGGCCATGCACACGCTTCAGGTTGGGTGAAATCATTGACATATCTGATGGCAAGATATCTTTAAAATACAGATTTGAAGGCAAGACCAATATGAAACGCAGATGTTGCTGGAGACAGCGCAGTTCAGATGGAAACCACATGGATTTACCTAATGGATAGCAGACACTTCAGCGACATGAAGCCGACTGACAATAAACAGTCATGGTTAACATGTCAAGTCTGAGATTGAAATTTCCAGTAATGGTGTAAGAACAGGGTATAGGAAGATTTAAACAGCATGTGGATTGATGCAGTAATTAAACACAAACAAACACACTTGATGCTGAGACTTGGTTCGAAGTTATCCAAAAGCTCGGATTTAAAACTGAGATTGGGAACTTTCTGAGACAATTCCCGGGAAAGTGTGGAGTATGTGATCTGCTGTCAAGTGATGACATTGTCCCCTGGACTGAATGTAGATTCAGTTCCTGGAACTGTCTCCAGCTTTTCTCCCAATCCTTTAGACAGACTCCTTGGACTGAGATACTTAGTGTTAACAATCATTATGGTTATAGATATAATTTTTCGAGATTACCCCACTCCACCACCATCTTCCCCACCTCCCAATCACCCGAGCACTCTCACTAGGCAGCTGGATAACAGACTACCGCCAGCACTTGCTACTGGTGTGGAAATTAGATTGCTATAAATAATTGATATTGTTTTATTGACATAAGAAGCAATCCAGCATCTACATGGATTTTCATTTTGAGAAAGAAATGTTGTTTGTTTTCTCAGATGGAAAGAGCTGAAAACCGAAGCAGCAGAGTTGGAGTCGACACCCTGGATCACTTCCTCTGGTACAGGAGGAAGCAGAGACTGTGCTCCTCTTACTTTCCACCTGGTTATCTTGGACAAATCATGTTTTTTTTTTTCCCTTTTCCCACCGATGTTTGTTCTGTGCAGTATCCCTGGCTCACTTACGTTGGTCCGCAAAATGTTAAACCAAAACAAAACAGGAATTGTTGCAAAGACTCCACAGGTTTGGCAGCATCTGTGGGTGAGAAATCAGAGTTCGTGTTTCAGGTCCAGTGCCCCTCTTTCAGGACAGAAATATAACCTCTGCTCCCTGAATGGGAAACCTGTGTCCTTATCTTCATCTTCTTTCAGTTCCCTTGATATCTGCTGAATATTCCATCTTCTCTGAACTCTCTGACAGATTTGCATTTCTAGAGGTTTGCCTTTGGTCCTCCATGGTCATTTGTTGCCACCACCCACGGGATTTTGAGCGTTTATCAGCTTTATGCAGTGATTAGTTCAATAACTCTGGAAACTGGATATTTCACCACTCTATTGAACTTGGGTCTGAACTTGGGCAGAGTTGCCACATAAATAAGGGTGTTTGTGCAGCAACTTGCATTGCGCAGCATGTACCCAAAATCTTCAAAGATGTCATAGTCATAATCATTTAAATGATCTGGGACATCAAGGATATATAAAACATATGTCAGCCAGAGAAGAATGAAGTTTCCGGATATGGTGAAGAGTAAAATCACTGCCTTAATTCTACTCTTCATCTCGGGGTCAAACTTCTTCCCTTCCTTACTCTGACCCCTCAGTCCATTACGGACTTGACTTGACTTAAATAAAATGCGTGCGATTGTTAGAACATTGAAGAACACAATGGAAAAGAATGGCCCCAATGGGGTTAGAGCCACAGTAAATGAGCGGAATCCAATCCAGCGAGAGTCAATGTAGTAGCTTCGCGTATTCCTGCAGTAAAACGGTATGTTCCTGATTATCTTTTTGGGCTCATATCTAAAATACCAAGGGACATTTTTTAAACAAAGCAGAATACCGGTTATTGAGAGAATTGCAGATGCGTTTTTCCCAGTGCAATATTTAGTTTCAGTTTGTGGCAACAAAAGCTGACAAACCGATCGAAGGTAAATGCGACGGTGAACCAGACAGAACAGTCTATGGACTCACGGATCAGGACATTGATAACACTGCACACAGGAGTGATGTCCAGGAAACATAATGGGTAATAATAATAACGAAATTGCTTCAGTATGACCTCACTGATAATGACCAGTAGATCTGCTGCTGCCATCGCCACCAGATAGCGTGTTATGCAGATAGTGAGGCCACACTTTCCCTGAAATAGGATCATGATAGCCACGAAATGCACTGTCAGAAGGATAAAGGAAAAATGACTTAATATTAATGAGCACTCTTTTCTGTATAAGTTTACAAGCAATCTGCATTGTTGTTACAACAGTAATAAAGATCAACCAGTCATCACAAAAAAAATTGTAACTCTTTTCAGTGAGTCCTTGCATTAATTTATGAGGAGGAAAACAAATCATCAGAGTGCTGAAATATCAAAACAGGGCAGCTTTAAATCAATTGTCATGATAGTGAAAAGGTGTATTGGGAAAGCGGGGGGAGTTTTTTATGATCGGTTTGAGGGCAGATGTGGTTCAACAACAAAGGGATGATGATCCTCGGCAGTGATAATCCATGCTGTTAAAATGTGATTTCCAGGTGGAGGTAAATGCTTCATGTACAATCACAATGAAAGATGAGGGAGTTGGGATTGTTGTAAATCTGGTCAGGTGCAAACCCCAATCATATGTAAATATGATGGGGAATGACAGGCCGATCCTGTTGGTTGAACTAACATTGTGGATGCACGGAGATAGAGGTAACAGTAATAAGATACCATTGCCAACCCCGGCAAAGCTGCACTAATTCTCCTCAGTTATCAACACATAACATCCAAGAAGATCACTGTAGTAAATTAACACTGGATTCTCTACTTTCAATGTGGATACCTGCAAGCTTTTGAAACTTAAAAACATGCTGTTCATCATTCAGTTCAAAATGTACAGTAAGTTTACAAAGGCAAACTGTCGAGTTAAACTGGGTGTTGTTCAGAAGCTCGGGCGGATTTCACAGGCCACCTTTAGTAAAATAAACTGTCCAGGCATACACTGGAAATTCAGTGTTCCAGAAGATTGCTTGTGCACAGGTATCTGAATTGAAAGTAACTACAGAGAGTTGTGAATACAGGCCAGATCAGACACAACCCAACCTTCCATCCATTGACTGAATGTACATTTCTTGTTGCCGCAGAAAGCCAGCCAACACCATTAAAGAGCCTCCCACCCCGGTTAAACTCTCCTTCAACCTCTTCCGTCAGTCCGGAGATACAAAAGCATAAACACGGAGAACACTGTGTTCAAGAATAACTTCGTCCCCATAGTTATTTGAATTCTGAATGGACCTCTCAAATTTTCAACCTAATGTTGGTCTTGCTTCTTCTGCACCTTCCTTGCAGCTATAACTCTGTATCCCTCACTCTGTTCAATCACCCGATGGCCTTTGTGTCTTTCCATGGAACATTCTCGCACTGCAAGCAAAACAAGTTTTTTTCCCCCCACAATACAGAGGGAAACGTGACAATATAATAATAAATTATATAAAATCAACTCAGGGTTGAGAAAAAAAAAGATAAACGGCCGAGATAATGGAAGAGTAACCTTGTCTATGAGCAGAGCCAGTGGAATACCTTGTGAGGCAAGCAAGACCCATTACATGGTGTCTACAGCTGAACAGTGCGAAATGCCTGAGGACGGCTTGCTCAATGTTGGGGGCGGGGGGGGGGGCGGGGGATCGTTGCTACAATTTCAAAGGGACTGGCATGTAATGCTGCATCACTGGGAAAGTTGCTGAAATGACAGAGATGGTGCAAAAGCAAAAGGATACCCCGAAAAGTAACAGAGTTTGGGACAATTGCAGTCAGGATCATTGTTGGAGGCAATGGCTCTGGGAGAAGTATTCGTTGAAAAGACAATGGTCGAGCTGGGAGTTGGAGAAGGTTTGGAGACATAGAGACTTGCAGCACAGAAAATAAAAATGCACTTTGTCCGATAGAATCCATGAAACAACTGCCACAGAATTCTCATTCAGTTTTCCAGCATTAAAGTCCATAACCCTGACATTTAAAGAGTTCAATGCTATCGGGGATCTGCTTCTACTACCTTTTCAGGAAGTAAGTTCCACATTGTCACAACACTGCCGGTGGAAAACTCAAACCAGACCGCAAAGTGGAAAACATATTTCCTTCTGTGCTGTCTATGCCCCTTATAACAATATACGTTTAAATGATGGTCCCTGTCAATCTCCCCTGTTCCAAGGAAAACAATCCCAGTCCATCCAAACCCCCTTCATACCCAAAACTTTACTATCTTGGAGTCTTCCTGGACAGTCTCCACCTTCTTTTAGACAATCAAAGTACTGCAACATTCTAGCTGTAGCCTAGCTAATATTTTATACAGTGCCAACATATTGTCCCTGCTCCTAAACTCTATGTCTCACATTTAAAAGTCAAAAAATCCCAATACCTTCTCAACCATTTAATCGACCCGTCCGACTGCTTAAGATCTTCATGTGCACCAAGATCCCTCTGATTCAGTGTTTCCCAGGTTTCTCCCATTCATAATGTACCCCTTGGGTTTTGTGTCCCGCCAAGTGCATCAGCTCACATTCATAGATTGAATTCCAATTTCCAACAATCTTTGCATTACCAGTGAACATATCCTGGAAATCCCCTGGTATGCAGAGTTCACAGCATTTCCGAGTACCACCTTTTAACTTTCATGGAACATTGTGACCCTGTAATTTTCCTGTTTCCTTCTTCAATACATCCCACTGCTCCGACATGGATTTACTTAAAAGTTTCTGCTCTCGGTCTAATCACACCCGAACTTATTCCCTCAGTTTAGAACTTTGATTTCCCCCTCATCCTTGTCTTTTTCCATGTGAATCTTGAGTTATGATTACTGCCTGCAAAATGCTTCCTCACTGAGAGGTCAGCTCAGCTTCATTACCTAAGAATAAATCCAGGATCACTGTCAAAGTGGGGGAAGGTAAAGGAACAGTCTGGGATTAGCCAGGTGAAGCTATGAACTGTGTTGTAGGAAAGAGAGATTGAAAAACCCTCCAGTTTATCCAGCAGGCAGCAACAGAAGGATAAGCGGTTACAACAGCAGTCAATTGTTCCAGAATCAGAGGTGAAGCAGGAACACATAAGAGACGGATTATGGGGTGGGGGGGAGCTATACCAATCAGAATGGCGGAAAATTGGAATCTAAGAAATAATATCCGACCTGAACATTCGGGGAGAAGCTATGGGAAATCGTCAAGGGTGATTTGTCAGAACATGTTTTGCTCTCTCAGTGAGAATGGGTCATGGCCCCTGTGGGTTTAAGGAATGCTCAGTTTTATTGTATATTTTACAGTCGAGCGGATAACCATGGTCAGAAAGGAAAGTCATCCTCAGTGTGGAGCTCTGTCGTCATTCAGAAAAAAAAACTACTTGCAGGTGGGATATGGGAAGAGGAATGAAGAATGCAATGACAAATCCAATGTTTAACAAGTCCGAGGGAAATAGTATTTGTTTTTATTTCTATTTCGATCCTATATTTTGGAATCCGAGAATGTACACTTGACCACTGTGCACTTGTCTGTCCTCATAGGGACACCCTCCATCCACAAACAGCAGGTCTCACAGCAGATTACAGCTTTGAACCGAGACATGGATGGAACGAGCTGCGGGAGGAAGTGGTGATGGTGAGTAAAATTAAAACATTTAAAAGGCATGGGTATTTGAACAGGAAGAATTTAGAGGGATTTTGGCCAAATGTTGGCAAATGGGATTAGGTTAATTTTCGATATCTGGTCGGTATTGAGGAGTTGACAAAGGGGCCTTTTCTGTGCAGCATGATTCTATAAAAAGAAAATTATTCCTCAAATCTTCATCACTCCTATAATTGGAAAGGTCAATCCGTGCTCCTCAACAGTTACCCAAGCCGACAGCGTATTCTGAACATTCAACAGTCAGAGCTAACTAAATCTGAAAGCCACACTGTGGAGAGGAGGTTAATCAGCTCAAAACCCTTTTACTTTCGTGCTCCCTAAAGTAGGAAGGAGGAAATGTGCTGCTATCAATACAACTGTACAAACACAGATACACGCAGGAATGTGAGAACACTGTTTATGAGATCCACTGCACTGACTGACCAAGATCCATTACAGGTCTATAAGGTAGCCTCCAGTCTAAGATGCAATTCAGGAGTTCATAACATTTAACTAAGGGTGATCATGTAGTAAAGCAATGAAACAACAGAATTTTTAAAATATCCACTTTATCTGTATGATATTTCAACTAGGGAGTGGGTATAACATTAAATATTACATCAGAATGCAAATCTCTGAAGGAACAATTAAAATCAGGAGAGATGTCATCCACAAATTGTAAATAATTATAAACACTTACCAGGAACACCACTGATGGCAAGAACCATGTAGAAAACTTTCTTGGCTAATTGAATTGGCAGATGCATTTTCAGTGCAGAGTGGCAATCCTTTATTCTTGCACATAAAAATGCAAGCATTAAACTCTGCGATGTTATATTCTCTGCGTGTTTCCATTATATTCTGTGTGATCTCCGCTGGGAGATCGGTGTTGCAGCTCTGATGATGACAACTTTATCATTTCCAGTTGGTAGAAGATGTTTCTCACTGAAATTGGATTGTGACAGGTAACGGATGACCTCATCGAGGGAAGAATCATAATTGGAAACTGTGCTAATTGTTGTTGGATACATTCCTCCAATTTGTCAACTCTCTGGAGACAGATTTTAATCAATCTGCTCAGAGATGTAACACTGCACCTATGGAAAAGACAGAACTTGAAGCCAGGGCCAGCGGCCCAGAGCTGGGGACACTGCCCCTTTACTAATTCATTCACTGTACATCATGGAGCTCTGTACCAATGCAAATAGCAACATCAAGGCCGGATCATATAACGTTAAGGATGTGTAGCCGCTGTCTCATTAGAAAACCCAGCAATTCTCGCCACTTTATGAACAGAGAGGCAGCCTGCTGTTGTAATAATGCTGCCTTCACATAAAGAGATTACATTGCTTTCTAGTGGATGGATATGATTTTGTTTGCTGCATCAACCTTGTTTTCCTCTTCCTTAATGCCCCGCTAACATCGATATTTGCTTTCTAATTTGTGTTGGAATTTTGTCCAGCAACTTGGTATTGAGGGAATGTGCCTCAGATTGTCATGACGATTTATTGTATAAATCTCTGACATTAGCGAGCACTCTACCGTAGCTCTACCATGGACTGTCATTACCCATGTCTCAGATAATTCCCATCATCCTAGATTACTTGTCGGAATGTAGTTGACCTGTCATTGTACCATGTCCGTCCCATCTCTGTGTTGGAGAAATTCAGGTCCCCTCATTGTCACCCTCCTGCCGTGGCATGGATTTGCTTTTCCCAGTTGCTGATGCAATACCGTTCTGGTATAAGCTAGTTCCAAACCAGACTCAGACGGACCATTTTAGTTCTACAAAAAGTATTGGATGCTTTTTTTTTTAATCATCTCATTCTGCCATTTGCTCTTTTGACAATAACCTGAGTGTCCATTTGTCTTCCTCCTCTCTGGGAGGGGGTTAGCTTAACTCCATTTTATTGGGCCCGATGACCCACAATTTTGAGGGCACCTAATATGTAAAATCACTTCCAAATGAAACAGAAATGCCCAGCTTCTCCAAGCTATCAACATAGCTGATATCCGTATTCCTGGGACAATTCTTTTAAAGATGTGCAGCGTTCACACATCCCTTGGAAAGTTCGGTGCTCAGGTCTATATGCGACACAATAAGTGCAGCATCTCCCCAAGTACTTGAGGGCCCCAATTCATAAGCAGTTGCTGACATCAGTATTGGCTCAGAAATGTTTGGCAGGTCAGGTCATATTGGGACCACAGATGGAACCTCCATGTCCCAAACCAGATGCCGAGAAACCAAAGAGAATCTGCCCCAGCCCAGGGAGAAGCGGATAGCATTGAACCACATTGTGAATGGGACAGTATGGAGACGCACTTGGTGCCCTGTACAACAGTGACAGAAATTAACTTGTTTCAGACTGGCAGATCAATTGGAATGTAAGGGACAGCCTTTGCACTGGCTCGGGTTCACACATAATTGTGGGATTTCAAGATCGAGCCACTGTCACCGGGGAATGTGTCATTCTGCTGGAGTAGTTCCTCTCAAACTGCCACACACAGTGCACCACAATGTGCTATTTGATCCGTTCACATCAGCGAGTCACTGAGAACACCATTATTTCACTCCGACTTTGTGCCAACTCTGCTAAACAGAACCCGCCCTCTGCGTAATTGGCAGCTAACATTGTTATCAATCTGGCCAGAAACACTTCACCCTGGTGGAGACACTGTCATGATGTGTGTTTTGAAATTGCCCAAGTTCCTTCAGTTCCAACTGTGTCTGCAGGAACCGGGATATTACAGCCCGTTACAGCAGTTGAAGGGGAAGTGGAGATTTGGAACAATCCATCATAATCCAGAATCATAGAATGCTACAGCTGTTATAGTACTAAACAAACTAATACACACATTGTATTTGTGAGGGCTCACTGCACTGACAACCTGGCTAATTTCACCACCTGCTGAAAATGTGTTGCTGGAAAAGCGCAACAGGTCAGGCAGCATCCAAGGAGCAGGAGAATCGACGTTTCGAGCATGAGCCCTTCTTCAGGAATGAGGAAAGTGTGCCAAGCAGGCTAAGATAAAAGGTAGGGAGGAGGGGCTTGGGGGAGAGGCATTGGAAATGCGATAGGTGGAAGTAGGTAAAGGTGAGGGTGATAGGCCGGAGTGGGGGCCGGGGCGGAGAGGTCAGGAAGAAGATTGCAGATTAGGAAGGTGGTGCTGAGTTCGAGGGATTTGAATGAGACAAGGTGGGGGGAGGGAAAATGAGGTAACTGGAGAAATCTGAGTTCATCCCTTGTGTGTGGAGGGTTCCTAGGCGGAAAATGAGGCGCTCTTCCTCCAGCCATCGTGTTGCTATGGTCTGGCGATGGAGGAGTCCAAGGATATGCATGTCCTTGGTGGAGTGGGAAGGGGAGATGAAATGTTGAGTCACGGGGTGGTTGGGTTGGTTGGTCCGGGTGTCCCAGAGGTGTTCTCTGAAATGTTCCACAAGTAGGCGGCCTGTCTCCCCAATATAGCGGAGTTCACTAACCAACCCAACCACCCCGTACCTCAATAGTTCAACTCCCCCTCTCACTCCACCAAGGATATGCAGGTCCTTGGACTCCTCCATCGCCAGACCATAGCAACACGAGGCTGGAAGTAGAGCGCCTCATCTTCTGCCTAGGAACCCTCCAACCACAAGAGATGAACTCAGATTTCTCCAGTTTCCTCATTTCCCGTCCCCCCACCTTGTCTCAGTCCCAACCCTCGAACTCAATACCACCTCCCTAACCTGCAATCTTCTTCCTGACCTCTCTGCCCCACCACCACTCCGGCCTATCACCCTCATCTTAACTTCCTTGAACCTATCGCATTTCGAACACCCCTCCCCCAAGTCCCTCCTCCCTACCTTTTATCTTAGCCTGTTAGACACACTTTCCTCATTCCTGAAGAAGGGCTCATGCCCGAAACGTCGATTCTCCTGTTCCCTGGATGCTGCCTGACCTGCTGCGCTTTTCCAGCAACACATTTTCAGCTCTGATCTCCAGCATCTGCAGTCCTGACTTTCTCCTAATTTCACCAACTACCTTTCATTAAATGAGCTCTAATTCCCAGTAATTCCCCATTATCTTTCCCTGAGTTAACCTGACTATGCTAAAAAAGGAGAATGCAAATGTCAGTGTTGGACAGGTTGTGGAACAAATCCTATTTCGTCATTGACAATTGGTTCCTTTGCCAGGTATCACCAGCCCGTTAATACCTTTCACCATGATCAATGTGACATGTCAGTTACTCTTGTTGAACACACTGTCAGATAGAGCCAGGGACTTGGAGACAGATGACAGCACGGAAAGCAGCCACACGGCGTTTCGGGTTTGTCTCAGTGAAGCCCAATCAACGCTGTGCCTGAAGGATGCTTGAACCAGCTTAGATCGGAGGGTCTAACACTCTCCTCACTGAGTTTTTCCAGACACACAAATGCAGCACGATTCCTATCATCCAATTAATCCCCATCACAAACATTCTGTCCATCGATCAATCTTTTTTCCTTCAAAGAAATTCTCCCAAATTGAGCAAGGCACAGCCTTCACTGAGAAACCCATGCTGACTCTCCTGGATTAATCACTCCCTGTTGAAATAACCATTGAGAGAATCTCTCAGAGTTTTGCCAGTTCTGGAAGTGTAACAGCAGCTGGTATCCCATCCTGAAACGTTCGGTAAACTTCTGATAGATGGATCTCAATGACTTCATCTTGGGGTTTTCCATTCAACATCACTTCAAAGATGTCAACGTGCGATGGCTGACATCCGAACCCATACCAACTGCTTGGAAGGTAGTAATGCTGCCCACTATTCCCCCATCCCCCTGACAGCTGGGTGTTCGCTATTCCCAAACACAGTTAACAACACCACCATCATCACTAATTGAATTGGGGCTGAAATAAAAACAGAAATAGCTGGCGAAGCTCAGCAAGTCTGGCAGCATCAGCATCAGAATACCTCAGCTCTGAAAAAGAATCACTGGATTTGAAAAGTTCCCTCTGCTTTCTCCCCACAGATCCTGCTGGTCCTGCTGAGTTTCTCCAACAATCTCCATGTTGGGTTTCAGCTCTCCAGGATCTGCAGGACTGCGTTTGTAATACCAGAGACGTTGACCCACGGAAGGGGATATTGGGTCAGGTGACGATCTACCTCATTCATTGGGGAAGATGTCAAGGAGCATCTTAAACCGGAGAAGGATCTGGGGAAATTGGAGCCGTTTAGAGAGAGAGTACAGAAGGTAAGACAGCTCAGCTCAAAGCACGGCGCTTAATGTTGCCCTGATTAAAATATTGAAGATGGCAGAGGGTCAGATGAGCTGAGACAGGGTGGGAGCTGGGCGATATTGATGATGTGGAAGGACAGTGTGTGCATCTGATCACATTCTGTCAGTCTGACTAATAGCAGTCATTCCCGGCACTGGATTCACTGAGGGGTGAAGGGTCAGTGAACAGAGTGGACTGTCCCTGTTATTCTGTTCCTGACTCTCCAGCTCTCGCTCTGTTAGTGACCTCTCAGTCTCCCGGAAGATGTGCATTCTCCAATACTGTCCAGTCGAATGAATATCATTCCTAAATAACTCCTGTCCGAGGTAATAATGATTAATTGTCTGTGTCTCCTCCTCTGTTCTGCACGTCATTGTTCAGGATTAGGAGCATATTTATTGACAGACATTGAGGATGTTATGAAACAAATCAAATCCCCCAAAATATATATTAAGAAAATGGCGCAGGCCTTTTAAAAAAAAATTCTCAAGGTAAGTGTAAGGCATTATAATTCAATTGTTCAATCTGTCAGGCTTGAAGCAAAACACACTTTGCTCCACACTATTAATAAAATACAAACAAAAGAAAGAAATATTGGAATAACGTAACTCTATTGGAAAACTTAACTGGCTGACAGATTACTAATTACTGACCAGCAACTTTTCCAATTTAGTAACACTCCATAAAACACAGGCTTCGCAAAGGTGAATGCAGTAAAAATAGATAGTCTCACATGGACTTCTGGACAAGGATTTTAACAGATTTGCTCAAAATTACATCTACTTCAGTGTTCTTGGAACAGGACAATATGTTGCTTGAGGGGACAGCTCAGATCTCTGTAGTTTCATGTTGACCTGTCTGCAGAAAGTCTGACAGATCCGTAACAAGTGACCTCTTCCTGTATATCACCAATCTCCAGGTGGAATTCCATTTCACAGGTTTTTTGGCCAACTGACCAACTGACCATCCGCAGTATACGGATGACTCTCCCAAAAGCAGTGATTAATGTTTTAACATCTGCTGTTGAATATAGTCCATCCAATTCTAGACCAGTGAGATATACCAGGAAATCAGGTGACCAATACTGAAGCCTGAGGATAAATCAAGAAACTGCAGAATTCTATCACGGACTCAAAACGCTATGCCTTTTTCCCACAAGTGGGTCAGACTGCTATTACCTCTTCCAGATACCACTCCTGATTGTCTCTGCAACATCCCGCAGACCACAAACAACTATTACCTCTTCCATATTTCACTCCTGATAGTCTCTGTAACATCCTGCAGATTATAAACAACTGTTACCTCATAGAGTCATAGAGTCATAGAGACGTACAGCATGGAAACAGACCCTTCAGTCCAACCCATCCACGCCGACCAGATATCCCAATCAAACCAACCCCGCCTGCCAGCGCCCGGCCCATATCCCTCCAAACCCTTCCTATTCATAGACCCATCTAAATGCCTCTTAAATGTTGCAATTGTACCAGCCTCTACCACTTCCTCTGGCAGCTCATTCCATACACGTAACACCCTCTGCGTGAAAAGGTTGCCTCTTTGGTCTCTTTTATACCTTTCCCCTCTCACCCTAAACCTATGCCCTCTAGTTCCTGACTCCATGACCCCAGGGAAAAGACTTTGTCTATTTACCTGATCCATACCCCCCATAATTTTGTAAACCTCTATAAGATCACCTCAGCCTCCGACGTTTCAGGGAAAACAGACCCAGCCTGTTCAGCCTCTCCCTATAGCTCAAATCCTCCAGCCCTGACTCTGTAACATCCTGTAGATTATAAACAACTATAACCTCTACCAGACTTCATTCCTGTTTGTCCCTGTACCAATATTACCTCTTCCAGATTTCACTCCTGATTGTCTGTAAAATCCTGCAGACCATAAACAATTATTACGCCTTCCAGATTCCGTTTCTGCTTGTCTCTGTAACATTATGCAGATTACAAAGAACTATTATTCTCTTCTCAGTTTCATTCCTGCATGTCCCTGGAACATCATGCTGATCATAAACAACTATTCCCACTTGCAGATTTCATTTCAGCTTGTTTCTTTAAATTACTGCAGATTATATACAACTATCAGCTCTTACAGATGTCACTCCTGCTTGTCTCTGTAACATTCCGCAGACCATAAACAAGTATGAGCTCTTCTAGATTTCATTCCTGTTTGTCCCAGTGAAATTCTGCAGACTAGAAACAACCATTGTCTCTGTCATATTTCACTCCTGTTTGACCCTGTAACATCCCACAGACCATAAGCACCTAATACTTCTTCCAGATTTCACTCCCGCTTTTCTATGTAACATCTTCAAGATTATAAACACCTATTACCTCTTCCATATTTCACTCCTGTTTCGCCCTGCAGCATTCTGCAGGGAAAAGACTTTGTCTATTTAACTGATCCATGCCCCCCATAATTTTGTAAACCTCTATAAGATCACCCCTCAGCCTCCGACGTTCCAGGGAAAACAGACCCAGCCTGTTCAGCCTCTCCCTATAGCTCAAATCCTCCAGCCCTGACTCTGTAACATCCTGTAGATTATAAACAACTATTACCTCTTACAGACTTCACTCCTGCTTGTCCCTGTACCAATATTAGCTCTTCCAGATTTCACACCTGAAGTGGGATTTCACTCCCGCTTTTCTATGTAACATCTTCAAGATTATAAACAACTATTACCTCTTCCAGATTTCATTCCGGCTTGTCTCTGTAAAATACTGCAAACAATAAACAACTTTTATGTCTTCCAGACTTCGTTCCTGCTTGTCTCTGTACCATGCAGGAGATCAGAAACCACTATTGCCACTTCCAGATTTCACTACTGCTTATCTCTGTAAAATCTTTGTAACCCTAATCAACCGTAACCTCATTCAGATTTCACTCCTGCTTGTCTCTGTAACATCCTGCAGACCATAACTGTGAGCTCTTCCAGATTTCATTCCTGCTTTTCCCTATAAAATTGTGCTCACACCAAACAGCTATTACCTCTTCCAGGTTTCATTCCACATTGACTCTGTAACATTCTCCAGATTATAAGCAACTATTACCTCGTCCAGACTTCACTCCTGCTTGTCCCTGTAACATCCTGCAGATCATAAAGTATTAATTTCTTTTCTAGATATCACTCCTCCTTGTCTCTGTAACATACTGAAGACTATATAAACAATTATTACATCTCGAGAATTCATTCCTGCTTGTCTCTGTACCATGCTGCAGATAATAAACCAATATTACCTCTTCCAGATTGCACTCCTGATTGTCTGCAAAATCCTGCAGACCATAAACCAACTATTACCTCTTCCAAATTTCATTTCGGCTTGTCTCTGTAAAATACTACAAACAATAAACAACTTTTACGTCTTCCAGACTTCGTTCCTGCTTGTCTCTGTACCATGCAGGAGATCATAAACCACTATTACCACTTCCAAATTTCACAACTACTTATCTCTTTATCATCCTGCAGACCATAAACAACTATTACCTCTTCCACATTCCACTCGTGACTGTCTCTGTAAAATCTGTAAAAACAAACTAGCACCTTTTCCAAGTTTCACTCCTGCTTACCTCTGTACCATCTGGCAGTTTATAAACAACTATTACCTCTTCTAGGTTTCACTCCTCCTTGACTCTGCAACACCCTGCAGATAATAAACAGCTATTACCTCTTCCAGATTTCATTCTGGCTTGTCTATGTCACTTCCTGCAGATTATAAACAATGGTTACCTCCTCCACATTTCATTCCAGCTTGTCCCTGTAAAAATCTTCAGATTAGAAACAACTAATACCTCTTCCATATTACACTCTTGTTTGGCTCTGTAACATTCTGCAGATTATAAAAAATAATTACATCTTCCAGATTTCACTCCTGCTTGTCTTTGTAACATCCTGCAAACTACAAACAGCTATTGCCTTTTCCAGATTTCATTCCTGCTTGACCATGTAATATCCTACAGACCATGAACAACTATTATCTCTAACAGATTTCATTCCAGCTTGTCTCTCAAGGTCACCCAGATTTCATTCCCGCTTGTTTCTGTAACACCATGCTGATCAAAATCAAAAATTCCCTCTAACAGACTTCATTCTGGATCTTTTCTGTAATTTCCTGCAGATTATAAACAACTAATACCTCTTCCAGATTTCACTCCTGATTGTGGTCTGCCGGGTTTTACAGACGCAATCAGGACTGACATCTGGAAGAGGTAATAGTCGTTTCTAATCTGCAGGATGTTACAGGATCAGACTGGAGTGAAATATGGAATAGGTAATAGGTGTTTATAATCTGGAGGATGTTACATAGAAAAGCGGGAGTGAAATCTGGAAGAGGTAATAGTTGTTTATAATCTGCAGGAAATTATAGAAACAATCCAGAATGAAGTCTGTTGAGGGAATTTTTGGTTATGATCAGCATGGTGTTACAGAAACAATCCAGTACGAAATCTGGAAGAGGTAATAGTTCTTTATAGTCTGCATGATGTTACAGAAACAAGCGGGAATGAAATCTGGGTGACCTTGCGAGACAAGCCAGAATGAAATGTCTTCGAGATAATAGTTGTTCATGGTCTGTACGATATCACAGGGTCAAGCGGGAGTGAAATCTGGAAAAGGCAATAGCTGTTTGTGGTCTGCAGGATGTTACAGAGACAAGCAGGAGTGAAATCTGGAAGAGGTAATAGTTGTTTGTGGTCTGCCGGATTTTACAGAGACAAACAAATATTAGCTCTTCCAGATTCCATTCCTGATTGTCTCTGTAACATCCTGCAGACAATAAACAACTATTATGTCTTCCAGATGTCACTCCTGCTTGTCTGTTTAACATCCAGCAATTACCTCAAACATATTTCATTCCGGATTTTTTTCTGTAACTTGCTGCAGATTATACATAAGTATTATCACTTCCATTGCTCACTCCTGCTTACCTCTGCAACATCTGGCAGATTATACACATCTATTACCTCTTCCAGATTTCACTCCTGCTTGACTGAGTAACATCCTACAGACTATAAACAAATATTACTTCTTACAGATTTCACTCCTGCTTGTCTCAGTAACATTCTGCAGGACATAAACAACAATTACTTCTTCCAGAATTCATTCCTGCCTGTCCCTGTAACTTCTTGCAAACCATAAACAACTATTACCGCTTCCAGATTTCACTCCTGCTTGTCTCTGTAATTTCCTGAAAATTATAAATACCTCTTACCTCTTCCCGATTTCACCCTGCTTGTCTCTGTAACATCCTGCAGACCATAAACAACTATTACCACGTCCAGATTTCATTCCAGCTTGTTCTGTAAATACCTGCAGATTATAAATAACTGTTACCTCTTCCAGATTTCACTCCTGCTTGAATCTGTAACATCCTGAAGAACATAAACACGAATTACCTCTTCCAGATTACACTCATGCTTGTTTCTGTGGGTAGTATGGTGACCCGGGTTCAATTCCTGCCTCGGGCGACTGTCAGTGCGGAATTTGCACATTCTCCCCGTGTCTGAGGGTGTTTCCTCCGGGTGCTCCGGTTTCCTCCCACAATCCAAAGATGTGCAGGTTAGTTTGATTGACCTTGCTAAATTGCCCGTAGTGTTAGATGAAGTGGTAAAATGTTGGGGATTGGGTTTGATTGGATTGCTCTTCGGATGGTTGGTGTGGACTTGTTGGGCCTAAGGGCCTGTTTCCACACTGTAAGTAATCTAATCAAATCCAGCAGATTATAAACAAATATTACCTCTTCCAGATTTCATTCCTGCTTGTCTCTGTAACATTCTGCAGATAATAAACAAATATTATGTCTTCCAGATTTCTATCCTGCATGTCTGTGTAATATCCTGCAGACTATAAACAACTATTACCTCTTCCAGATTTCACTCCTGCTTTCCTCTGTACATTCTTCATACCATAAAAAAGTATTACCACTTCCATTTTTCACTCCTGCTTGAATCTGCAACATCCTGCAGACCATAAACATCTATTACCTCTTCCAGATTTTATTCCTGCTTCTCTCTGTAAAATACTGCAGAACATACTCATCTATATCCTCCTCTCGGTTTCATTCCTGCTTGTCTCTGTAACTCTGTAGATCATAAACATCTATTACGTCTTCCAGATTTCACTCCTGCTTATCTCTGTAGCATTCTGCAGACCACAAACAATGATTACATCTTCAAGATTTCACTCCTGCTTGTGTTCTCTAACATCCTGCAGACCACAACAATTATTACCTACTCCATATTTCATTCCTGCTTGACCCTGTAACATCCTGCAGATGATAAACAACTATTACCTCTTCCAGATTTCATTCTGGTTTGACCCTGTAACATCCTGCAAACCATACACATCTTTGACCTCCTCTAAATTTAATTGCTGCTTGTCTCTGTAACATTCTGCAGACCATAAACAATTATTACCTCTTCCAGATTTCAATTCTGCTTGTGTCTATAACACCCTACAGATTATAAACAACTATTACCTCTTCCAGATTTCTCTCCTGTTGGTCTCTGTAACTATCTGCAGATCATAAACAACTATTGTCTCTTCCATATTTCTTTCCTGCTTACCTCTGCAACATCCTGCAGACCATAAGCAACTATTAGCTCTTCCAGATTTCACTCCGGCTTGTCTCTGTTAAATACTGTACACCATAAACAACTATTACCTCGACCAGATTTTACGCCTGCTTGTCTCTGTACAATCTGGCAGTTTATAAACAAATATTAGCTCTTCCAGATTTCACTCCTGGTTGTCTGTGTAACATCCTGAAGACCATACACATCTATGACCTACTCTAGATTTCATTCCTGCTTGTCCTGTAACATTCTGCATAATATAAACATGTATGACCTCTTCTAGATTTCATTCCAGCTTGCCCCTGTAATATTCTCCAGACCATAAAAAACTATTACCTCTTTTATTTTTCACTCCTTCTTGTCTCTGTAACATCCGGCAGATTATATACCGCTATTACCTCTCCCAGATTTCACTCCTGCTTGTCTCTGTACAATTCGGCAGTTTATAAACAAATATTAGCTCTTCCACGTTTCATTCCTGCTTCTCTCTGTAACATTCTGCAGACTGTAAACAAATATTAGCTCTGCCACGTTTCATTCCTGCTTTTCTCTGTAACATTCTGCAGACTGTAAACAAATAGTAACCTCTTCCAGATATCACTCCTTCTTGTCTCTGTCACATTCTGCAGACCACAAACAAACGAAGCTGTATCATAACACTATTCCAATGAGCCACCACACACTGCAGCACAGACGAACTTCGGAAAAGAGAGGAGAACCACCTATACAACGTATTCAGGAAGAACGGATACTGAAATAATACAGTGCGCAGATTCCTCAAGAACAAACCACGACAAGCAGACCAAACACAGCCAGACACCCTAACCACCTTACCATACATCAAAGAAGTTTCAGACATGACAGCCAGACTACTAAGATCCCTCGGAATCCCTAGTAGCACACAAACCTACCAACACTCTCAAACAAAAACTAACAAACCTAAAAGACCCAGTACATCCCATGGACAAAACCAACGTTGTCTACAAAATCCCATGCAAGGACTGCCACAAACACTACGTAGGACAAACAGGAAGAAAGTTAGCCACCGGGATACACGAACACCAGCTAGCCACAAAAAGACACGACCCTCTCTCCCTCGTAGCCCTACACACAGATGAAAAAAGCCAATATTTCGACTGGGACAACACATCTATCCTGGGACAGGCTAAGCAAAGGCATGCCAGAGAATTCCTAGAGGCCTGGCACTCCAATCACAACAGCATAAACAAACACATAGATCTAGATGCTATCTATCAACCCCTCAGAAAACAAACAGGAAATGACATCACCACAAACCCCAGGAATCCTATCCAGGAGAAAGATATAAATAGAAAGCAGGAGACAACAGATTCGCTTTAATTGGAGGTCGCCACTGATGATGTTACCTAGCCAGGCAACGAAACGTCTGGATATCAAACCTCCAGCTCAGTGAGCAAACCTACACCCTAATTCTCAACCTGAGCTACAAACCTTCACAAACCTTGCAACTACAAACAACTATTACCTCTTCCATATTTCATTCCTGCTTGTCTCTGTACCATCCTGCAGACAAGAAACAGCTATTACCTCTTCCAGATTTCACTCCCTATTGTCTCTGTAACATCCTGCAGACAATAAACAACGATTACCTCTTCCAGAATTTCACTCCCTCTTGGCTCTGTAACATCCTGCAGACAATAAACAAATATTACCTCTTCCAGATTTCACTCCTGCTTGTCTCTGCACAACCCGGCAGGTTATAAACAAATATTGGCACTTCAACGTTTCATTCCTGCTTCTCTCTATAACATTCTGCAGACTGTATACAAATATTATCTCGTCCAGATTTCACTCCCTCTTGCCTCTGGAACATTCTGCAGACCACAAACAACTATTACCTCTTCCAGATTTCATTCTGGCTTGACCCTGTAACATCCTGCAGACAATAAACAGTTATTACCTCTTCCAGATTTCACTACTGCTTGCGATAATAACATCCTGCAGTCCACAGACAACTATCACATCTTCCAGGTTTCACTCCTGTTTGACCCTGTATCATCTTGTAGTCCATAAACAGCTATTACCTCTTCCAGATTTCACTCCTGCTTGTATCTGTAAATCCTGCAGACCATAAACAACTATTACCTCGTCCAGATTTCACTCCTGCTTGTTTCTGTTACATCATGCTGATTATAAACAACAATTACCTCGAGCTGAGTTCACTCCGAATTGTTTCTGTAATTTCTGGCAGATTATAAATAACAATTACATCACCTAGATTCCATTCCTGCTTGTCCCTGTAAAATTTTGCAGACCAGAAACAACTATTACCTCTTCCTTATTTCACTCCTGTTTGACTCTGTAACATCGTTCAGATTATAACAAACTATTACATCTTCCAGATTTCATTCTTGCTTGTCTCTGTGCCATCCTGCAGATCATAAACAACCATTACATCATCCATTCGTCACCCCTGCTTGTCGCTGCAACACCTGGCAGATTATAATCAACGTGAACCTCTCCCAGATTTCATTCCTGCTTGCCTCTGTAACATTCTGCAGACCACAAACAATTACTACATCTTCCAAATTTCACTCCTGCTTGTCTCTGTAACATCCGGCAGATTATCAACAAGTATTACCTCTTCCAGATTTCACTCCTGTTTCTGTCTATAACGTCCTGAAGACTATAAACAAGTTGGCCTCTTCCAGATTTCACTCCTTCTTGTCTTTGTAACATGCTACAGACCACACACATCTACTCAATCTCTTCCAGATTTCAATGCTGCTTGACCCTGTAACATCCTGCAGACGATAGACAAGTATGACATCTTCCAGATTCCCTTCATGCTTGTGTCTATAACATTGTGCAGATTATAAACAAATGCAAGCTATCCAGATTTCATTCCTGTTTGTCTCTGTCACATTCGGCAGACTATAACCAACTAACACTTCTCCCATAATTCACTCCTGCTTATTGCTGTAACATCATGCTGATCAGAAACAAAAATTACCTCTAACAGATTTCCTTCCGGATTGTTTCTGTAACTTACTGCAGGTTATAAACAAATATTACCTCTTCCAGATTTCACTCCTGCTTGTCACTGTATCGTCCATACTCAACTATTATCACTTCCAGATTTCACTCCTGATTGTCTCTGAAAAATCCTGCACACCATACACAAACATTACCTCTTTCAAATGTCACTCCTGTTTGATTCTGTATCATCCTACAGACCATAAACAACTATTACCTCTTCCAGATTACACTCCTGAATGTCTCTGTAAATCCTGCCGACAATAAACAACTATTACCTCTTCCGGATTTCACTCCTGCTTGTTTCTGTAACATCATGCTGATCATAAATAACAATTACCTCGAACAGATTTCATTCCGGATTGTTTCTGTAACTTCCAGCAGATTATAAACAGCTATTATATCACCTACATTCCATTCCTGCTTGTCCCTGTAAAATTCTGCAGACCTGAAACAGCTATTACCGCTTCCTTATTTCACTCCTGTGTGGCTCTGTAACATTGTTCAGATTATAAACAATTATTACCTCTTCCATTTTTCACTCCTGCTTGCATCTGCAACATCCTGCAGAGCATAAACAGCTATTACATCATTTTTACGTCACCCCTGCTTGTCGATGCAACACCTGGCAGATTATAATCAACGTGAACCTCTTCCAGATTTCATTCTTGCTTCTCTCTGTAACATTCTGCAGACCACAAACAATTACTACACCTTCCAGATTTCACTCCTGCTTGTCTCTGTACAATGTGGCAATTTATAAATAAATATTACCTCTTCCAGATTTCACTCCTGCTTGTCTCTGTACAATCTGGGAGTTTATAAATAAATATTGCCTTTTCCAGATTTCATTCCTGCTTCTCTCTGTAATATTCTGTAGATTGTAAACGAATATTACCTCTTCCAGATTTCACTCCTGCTTGTCCCTGTAACATCCAGCAGATTATACACAACTATTACCTCTTCCAGATTTCATTCCTGCTTGCCACTGTAACATTCTCCAGGCCATAATAAGTATTCCCTCTTTTATTTGTCACTCCTGCTTTTCTCTGTAACATCTGGCACACTATAAACAGCAATTACCTCTTTCAGATTTCATTTCTGCTTGACCCTGTAACATCCTGCAGATTATAAACAACTATTATCTCTTCCAGATTTCACACCTGCTTGTCTCTGTGCCATCCTGCAGATTATAAACAACCATTACATCATCCATACGTCACCCCTGCCTGTCGCTGTAACATCTGGCAGATTATAAACAACATCAACCTCTTCCAGATTTCACTCCTGCTTGCCTCTGTAACATTCTGCAGACCACAAAAAACTACTACACCTTTCAGATTTCACTCCTGCTTCTCTCTGTAACATTGTGCAGACCACAAACAACTACTGCACCTTCCAGATTTCACTCCTACCTTTCTCTATAACATTCTGCAGACCACAAACAACTACTACACCTTCCAGATTTCACTCCTGCTTGTGGCTATAACATTAGGAAGACTATAAACAACCATTACCTAGTCCAGATTGCACTGCAGCTTGTCTCTGTAACATGCTACAGACCACAAACAACTACAATCACTCAGATTTCATTCCTGCTTGTGTCTATAACATTCTGCAGACCACAAACAACAATTGCCTCTTCCAGATTTCAATCCAGATTGTCTCTATAAAATCCTGCACACCGTAAACAACTATTACCTCTTCCAGATTTCATTCCTGCTTCTCAAGCAGGAATAACAAATGATTGTTATTTGAGTGGGTGTGATCCAGACCCCAGGTCCTACAAAGTATGGCCTCCCTCCCTCCTCCTCTAACCTCAATTAAAATCCACAGACTTGCCCCAAATAGAGTGTCCAAGGAAGTTCATGTGGATTGAAGAGTGAGGCATTACCTCAGGAGTCTTTGACAAGGAGGTTGAGTGAAGTGAATACGCCACAGTTGAAGAGGGTGAAGACATGACTGCCAAGCTGGTTCAGTGTGCTATATGCTTGATGTGGGAGGTCAACGACTCTGGTGTGTCTGGCTGGTATAAGTGTGGAAAGTGTGTGCACATTCAGCTACTGACAGAGCATATTGCAGCACTAATGAACGAACTCGAGGACCTTAGGCTCATACGAGAGAACGAGATATTTCAGGCTAAGACCTTCAGCGAGGTTATTACACCAATCGTACCAGAAGAGGGCAGACGATGAGGAAGGCAGAGAGGAGACAGGTGCAAGACACCCGGGGGAAGTATCTGTCAGGAACAAGTTGAATCTTTTGGAAAGAGTAGAGACAGATGACACTGCCAGTCCGCAAGGCGGCCAGGTCTGTCAATCAAACGTTGGCGTGGAGACAGAGCGGAACAGTCTGGCATTGCACAGAGACGTGGCAATAGGGGACTCCATATTGAGAGGAGCTGAATGGGGTTTTTGTGGCAGCAGATGGGAATTAAGGCTGGTGTGTTGCCTTCCTGGTGCAAGGGTTAAAGACATCACAGACAGAGTGCAGGAAATCCTCAAGGGCGAAGGTGAAGAGCCAGGGGTGGTGGTACATGTCGGAAAAAATGATGCCGGGAAGAAGAGGAGGAACATACTACAGCGGGACCTCGGAGAATTAGGAAGAAGGCTGAAAAGCAGGACGTCCAGGGTGGTTATCTCCGGTTTGCTTCCAGTTCCTCGGAATGGAGAGGCCAGGAACAGGGAGGTAATGGATATGAGCGTGTGGCTGGGGAGCTGGTGCAGGAAGCAAGGATTTAAGTTCTTGGATCACTGGGGTATGTTTTGTGGTAAGCATAAATTCTATAAGAGAGACGGTTTGCACCTTAATAGGTTAGGGACCAACATTCTGGCAGGCAGGTTTGCTACTGCAACACAGCTCCGTTTAAACTAAGTAATGGGGGGGAGGGGACAAACTGGATGTTTAAGAAGGAAATTGGAGGGAAACTTAGAACAAGGGAAGTCATGAAAAACAACGGTATCAATGAGGCAGAAAACGCAGAAAGGGATAATGCTGTAAGGTTGAGTGAAATAGGAGTTGATGGGAAGGGTGTGGGCAGTAATAAATTGAAAATACTATACATGAATGCACGAAGCATTAGAAATAAGATGGATTAGCTTGAGACTCTTTTGGAAATTGGCAGATATGATATTGTGGGGATAACTGAGACGTGGCTTCAAGGGAACAGGGCCTGGGAAATGAATATTCAAGGCTACACGTGCTATCGTAAGGACAGACTGATGGACAGAGGGGGCCCTGTTGGTAAGGGATGATGTTCAGTCCCTTGCACAGGCGGACATGGAATCAGGGGATGTAGAGTCAGTATGGATGGAGCTGAGAAATTCTAAGGGTAGAAAGACCCGAATGGGAGTTATCTACAGGCCCCAAAACAGTAGAATGGATGTAGGGTGTAAGTTGAGTAAGGAGCTGAAATTTGCCTGTCGCAAAGGTTGTTATGGGGGATTTCAACTTGCAGGTAGACTGGGAGAATCAGGATGGTACTGGACCTCAAGAAAGTGAGTTTATGGAGTGCCTCCGAGATGGATTCTTAGAACAGCTGGTGCTGGAGCCTACCAGGGAGAAGTCAATTCTGGATCTGGTGTTGGGCAACGAACCAGAATTTACCAGGGACCTCGAAGTAAAGGAGCCATTAGGAGGTAGTGACCATAATACAATAAGCTTCAATCTGCAATTTGAGAGGGAGAGGGTACAATCGGAAGTGACAATATTTCAGTTGAATAAAGGGAACTATGGAGCTATGAGGGAGGAGCTGGCCAAAGTTCAATGGTGCAATACCTTAGCAGGGATGACACTGGAGGAACAATGGCACATATTTATGGGTATAATGCAGAAGATGCAGGATCAGTTCATTCCAAAAAGGAAGAAAGATCTTAGGAGGAGGCATGGGTGGCCGTGGCTGATGACGGAAGTTACGAAACATATAAAGTCAAAAGAGAAAAAGTATAACATAGCAAAAATAAGTGAGAAAACGGAGGACTGGGAAGCTTTTAAAGAACAACAGAGGATTACTAAGAAGGAAATACTAAGAGAAAAAATGAGATACGAAGCTAAACTGGCCAAAAATATAAAGGAGGAGAGTAAAAGTGGTATGTAAAGGTAAAAAAATTGTTAAGACTAAAATTGGGTCCTTGAAGACAGAAACAGGGGAATATATTACAGGGAACAAAGAAATGGCATAAGAGTTGAATTGGTACTTCAGATCTGTGTTTACTTGGGAAGACACAAGCAATCTCCCTGAGGTAACAGCGGCTGAAGGACCTGACCTGAAGGGAATTTATATTTGCCAAGAATTGGTGTTGGAGAGACTGTTGGGTCTGAAGTTTGATAAGTCTCCGGGGCCTGAAAGAGTTGGCTGGAGAAATCGTGGATGCATTGGTGATTATTTTCCAGAGTTCGATCGATTCGGGATCAGTTCCTGCGGATTGGAGGGTGGCTAATGTTGTACCACTTTTTTAGAAAGGAGCAAGAGAGGAAACAGGAAATTATAGAGCAGTTAGTCTGACCTCAGTGTGGGAAAGATGATGGAGTCTATTATAAAGGATGAAATTACGACACATCTGGATAGTAGTAACAGGATAGGTCAGAATCAGCATGGATTTATGAAGTGGAAATCATGCTTGACTAATTTTATGGAATGTTTTGAGGATATCACTCTAAAGATGGACAAGGGAGATCCAGTGGATGTCGTGTACCTGGACTTTCAGAAAGCCTTTGATAAAGTCCAACCTCGGAGGTTAGTGAACAAAATTAGGGCGCATGGTATTGGGGGCAAAGTACTGACTTGGATTGAAAATTGGTTGGCTGACAGGAAACAAAGAGCACTGATAAACCGCTCCCATTCGGAATGGCAGGCAGTGACCAGTGGGGTACCTCAGGGATCAGTACTGGGACTGCAGCTTTTTACAATATATATATTAATGAGATAGAAGATGGTATTAATGGTAACATTAGTAAATTTGCTGATGATACAAAGCTGGGTGGCAGGGTGAAATGTGAGGAGGATATCAGGAAATTACAGGGTGACCTGGACAGGTTAGGTGACTGGACAGATGCATGGCAGATGCAGTTTAATATGGATAAATGTATGGTTATCCACATTGGTGGCAAGAACAGGAAGGCAGATTACTACCTAAATGGAATCAATTTATGATAACGGGCAGTACAACGAGATCTAAGTGTTCTTGTACACCAGTCAATGAGGGTAAGCATGCAGGTACAACAGGTAGTGAAGTAAGCTAATAGCATGCTGGCTTTCATAACAAGAGGGATTGAGTATAGAAGCAAAGAGGTTCTTCTGCAGCTGTACAGGGCCCTGGTGAGACCATATCTGGAATGTTGTGCGCAGTTCTGGTCTCCAAATTTGGGGAAAGACATTCTGACTATTGAGGAAGTGCAGCGTAGGTTCACGAGGTCAATTCCTGGAATGGCAGGACAATTTTAAGTTGAAAGACTGGAGCGACTTGGCTTATACACCCTTGAGTTTAGAAGACTGAGAGGGGATCTGATTGAGACATATAAGATTATTAAAGGATTGGACACTCTGGAGGCAGGAAACATGTTTCCACTGATGGGTGAGTGCTGAACCAGA
Source organism: Chiloscyllium plagiosum (assembly GCF_037043375.1). NCBI lineage: Eukaryota > Metazoa > Chordata > Chondrichthyes > Orectolobiformes > Hemiscylliidae > Chiloscyllium > Chiloscyllium plagiosum. Next base: position 115,133,031 of record NW_028270156.1, read on the forward strand.
GGACACAGCTTAAAAATACAGGATAGACCATTTAGGACAGAGATGAGGGGAAACGTCTTCACCCAGAGAGTGGTGGTTGTGTGGAATGCTCTGGCCCAGAGGGCAGTGGAGGCCCAGTTTCTGGATTAATTTAAGAAAGAGTTGGATAGAGCTCTCAAGGATAGTGTAATCAAGGGTTATGGAGATAAGGTAGGAACAGGATACTGATTAAGGATGATCAGCCATGATCATATTGAATGGTGGTGCAGGCTCGAAGGGCAGAATGGCCTACTCCTGCACCTATTGTCTATTATCTATTGTCAAAAATGAATCAGCTCACACTGCTCGGCATTAAAGTCAATGGGCCAGCACTCCGCACATCTCTTCAGCTCATCTAAATCCCTCTGTAAAGTGTAACATCCTATGACACTGTTTACAACTCCACTGACCTTAGTGTCAACGACAAATTTAGTCACCCAAACGTCCACACCGTCATGCAGGTCATTAATTAAAATGACAATTAGCAGTATCCCCAAAATAGATCCTACTAACTGAGCTCCAGGATGAACATTTCACATCAACCACCACCGATCAACCACCAGGAATCCGGCACAATTGGGAAACAGCCCATTTCCCGGGAGACTGAGAGGTCACTAACAGAGCGGGAGCTGGAGAGTCAGGAACAGAACAACAGGGACAGTCCGCTCTGTTCACTGACCCTTCACCCCTCAGTGAATCCAGTGCCAGGAATGACAGCTATTAGTCAGACTGACAGAATGTGATCAGATGCAAACATTGTCCTTCCACATCATCAATCCCGCCCAGCTCCCACCCTCTCTCAGCTCATCTGCCCCACTGCCATCTTCAATAATTTAATCGGGGCAGCATTAAGCTCCGTGTTTTGAGCTGAGCTGTCTTAACTTCTGTACTCTCTCTCTAAACGGCTCCAATTCGACCCATCCTCTCCGGTTTAAGAGGCTCCTTGACATATGTCCCAATGAATGAGGTAGACCTTCACATGACCCAATATCCCCTTCGGTTCCTCAACATCCCCTTCCACCTCTTCATCTACTATATTTCAAACAAGGAACTGCAGATCCAGGAATTACTGGCGAGATTGAGTAGAAGTAGCCTCATTTGTGAGAGAAATCTGATTGAACATCTCGAGTCCAGGGATTGTCCTTCAGAACTGAAGGGATCTGATGCTGATGCTGTCAGACCTGCTGAGCTCCCCCAGCAGTTTCTGTTTGTATTTCAGTCCCAATCCATTTGGTCCTGATCACGGCCTCGGGAATAGCTTGCCAATTACTAGGAAAGGGTTGGACATGTCTCCTTCCCAGCAGTTAACCCGGGCTCGAACCCCTGCCATCGCATTGTTGCACTTTGAAAGCAATCTTAAAGGGGGAAAAACGTCGAGATGGAATGAATGTGATTGGACTCTCCGAGGTTTCCCAAACATGGCCACAATAGTAGTGCAGGGTAGGTCCCACCTACTATTACATTCTCAGAGCTGGGGAAAGGAGGTTTAAACACTCGGGGGGACCATATCAATCATCATTTGAAGATGGATTGATTAACCACAGGCCAGTGAGCATGGATTTATTCAGAGAAAAACGTGTATGATGATCTTGACAGATGCCCTCCAAAGGAAGACGATGACAGATGGAAGGAGTCCTTGTGATGGAGATCAACTGGATTACAGGATTAGTGTTCATGTATCTGACTGGGATAGTTCAGCTGAGTCAAGATGCACTGGAGAGATTCCCCAAGGTTCCTTCCAGAGCAGCTTCAGACCCACGGCACTATCATGTGGAACACTGAACACAGCAGATACACGGGAACACCACCAGTTGACAATTCCACATCAAGTCACTTCCAACCCTGGCTAGGTAATACATCTCATTCCCACAAGTGCCATTGGTTGGAAATCCTGGAACTTCCTCCCTTACATCATTGTGGGTTTATCGGCACCAAATAAATGGCAGCAGTTCAAGGCAATAACTCACCGTCGCCTTCACCAGAGCAATTATATCTGAGCAATCCGTGGTGACCCTTCGGCGATGACCCAAACACATGAAAGAATTATAAAATAAAGCTCAGTATTTGGGACCCGTGTGCTCTAGGGCTGAGCTTCTGAATAAATTGTATCTATATTCCAGAAAATTGAAAGGCGATGTCATTTGAATGTATCAGATTGTGAAGAGGCTTGAGAGGGTAGATGCTGAGAAATTAATCCTGTGGGTATGTGAATCTGAAACACAATAACACAGTCTCACAAGTTGCTGGAAAAGCTCAGCAGGTCAGGTAGCATCTGTGCAGAGAAATCAGCGTTAATGTTGCAGCATCCGCAGTTCATTCGGGTTTGATTGACCACCTCTCAGGGTAAGGGGCAAGTTATTTAGGACTGGGATGAGGGGACAGCACTTCACTCTAAGGCCTCTGAGTCTTTAATATTCTCTCTCCCTCCCTGAGGATTGTGGATGCTCCCTCACTGAGTACATTTCAGATCGGAATAGACAGATTGCCGGTGTCTCAGGGAGTCACGGGATATGGGGAGTCGACAGGAAACCGGATTTGAAATCTCAAACCAGCTCCAATTGGATTGACTGCCAGAACAGACTGAACAGTTTAAACAGGCTGTATAGTCTCCTCCTGCTCAAATTTCCTGACCTCTTAGATGTTTAATGCAGCAAACCCCAATCCCATTTGATTTGGTTCAGAACTGAAGGCTTCTGATTAGATTAGATTAGATTAGATTAGATTAGATTAGATTAGATTAGATTCCTACAGTGTGGAAGCAGACACTTTAGCCCAACCAGTCCACACCGACCCTCTGAAGAGTAACCCAGCCAGACCCATTTCCCTCTGACTAATCACTATGGACAATTTAGCAAGGCCAATTCACCTAACCTGCACATTTTTGGACTGTGGAAGGAAGCCGGAGCACCCGGAAGAAACCCACACAAACATGGGGAGTATGTGCAAACTCCACAGAGACAGTAGCCCGAAGCTGGAATTGAACCTGGGACAGTGGTGCTAACCACTGAGACACTTTGTCGCCTAAATTCTGGTGCGGTCAGACCTGCTGAACTTCCCCTGCAATTTCTTGTTTGGATTTAAGCCCCAATCCAGCTGGTGATGATCATGGCCTTGTTAGATTTGTCTGGGAATGGGGAGAGAGCGACTGGCAAGGTGATTATGGAATACTGGTAAGTATAGCTGCTTTCCAAGCAGTTGACCTGCGTTCGATTCCCAGCATCGCAGCGTTGTGGTTTGTAATCACCCTTTTAAAGGAAGGGCACTGGGATAAAACAGGATCTGTCAGATTACTCCTTGCTTTTCCTGGCGATGGTTCCTGTGAATTGCAGTGTGGAACCGGGCAGCATTGCTCGGCATCTCGGAAGCTATCCCCTCTGCTGCTTCCAATTTCTTATTGAAATATTGATTGCAGCACAAGGATGCGTTTGTTTTATTTGAAAAGTGAGAGACTGCTCCCGTCAGGAACCTGAAATAATTACAGAAGCCGCTGGAAACACTAAACAGTTCCAATAGCTTCTGTAGTGTTGGGGAGGGAGGATTAATGTGTCAAATCTGCACAAGGATAAAATAAACTCCAGCCTTCAAACAGTCAGAGTTCCTAAGTTTTACAAACATCCGTATAACTCTTTTCTTAACCATTAATTCACCCTAAACCCTTCCAATGTGGAATAGCATCTTTCTGATTCTCACTTTGAGAGATGTCCCTCAGTGAGCTCCTCTACCATTCTTTCCATTTCACTTGGGATCCTCTATCCGCAGTCTCCAATTAAATGACCTGAACTCAGACACACAGAGATCTTAAAGAGTGACCTCACATTTATCTAAATTAATCTCCACCTGCCACTACTCAGCCCATTGGCCCATCTGATCAAGATCCCGTTGTAGTCTGAGGTAACCATCTTCACTATCCTCCACACCTCCAATTTTACTGTCATCTGCAAACTTACTAACCATTTGTCCTATGGTCACATCCAAATCATTTATATAAATGACAAAACAACAGTGGACCGAACACCGATCCTTGTGACACACCGCTGGTAACAGGCCTCCAGTCTGAAAAGCAAACCTCCCCCACCAGCCTCTGTCTTCTACCTTCGAGCCAGTATACTCCCCAAAGGGAAATCCTACTGCCCCAACATACAAGTTTGACAATATGACACTAGTCTCAAAAGTACAACAAGAATCCATTCCTGATGCCAACAGGCGGGTCAGTTTCCCACCGGTGCTGTTTTTACTTGGAATATACCTGGAGCAGAGCAACACAGCCCAACTGGAGAGGGTGGCTCTGTATAAGGAGAGTCAGTGTGGAGTTAAATTTCAACAAATGTGATGGAATAAAATCAAAGATTAATGAAGGTAAGGCCCTCCAATCTGTTTCAGAAATTATTATATAAGATGCTGGATACAAACTGAATCTATTGTAATAAATGGCTCAAGCGCACCATGAAGAATTAATGTGCTCAGACGGAAAAATGCTGAGTGATCATAAATTACTGCAACTTGCAAACAGCAGAATTAAAATCCAATTTGCTTTTTTACGGCAAGGATGAATATTTTAATCATGTTGTTCTCTATATGCGAATGATGCAGATGGCCATTTATTGTCGAGAAAGAAAAGACAATCAATATTTATTTTGACATCTAACTTGGATTTGGAGAAGATACTGTGGATGATATCAGCCAACAGGATTGTTTGCACAGATAGGCGAAAAATAATGTCACCATTAAATAGCAGAAGGTTGTGGAGGGAAATGAACAGACTGAAGCCCGCTGTGATATAGTTTGGCATAAAAGGTTAAAGAGAGACAAACTCGACCGAACTACAGAGTTTGAAATGTGAACATGGATAGAGTTACCTTGGTGTTCATGTGCACAGTTCTTTTACTGTGACAAGATCTGCTGAAGGGGGAAATAGAAAACATGTGGGGTCTTAAGCATCACAAATGACCCATTGAGTAAGGAGAAATAAAATGCATAAAGGGAAACCCCTGCTGTTCCTGGGTATCTAAAATCTAACCTCAGCAGGTCAGGCAGCATCTGTGAGAGGGGAACCCGAACCCATTTCTCCCACAGCAGTCTGCAAAGCACCAAGGGATCTCCCTGATCTGATTGGCTCTCTGCTAATTAACACTGCACACAGGTATTAATACAGTGGGTCAGCTTCTTAGTTAAACAGCGAGGTCCTGAGAGAGACAAGGCAGACGATTGTATGTTGTTCACACCTGCATGGTCAGTAAAATGGTACCCTGCCCGTCCCATTGCAAACTCAGCTTCAGCTCTGACCATATTTCCTGAAACCCAGCATGGGGAGGAAACACTGTCTCTTTGCTGTAGAAAAAGATCTCACTGCGACAACTCCACTGTTTTAGTTTCTCTCACTTGATTGGCTTTCTGATCCTTCTGGTCTCTTGGTCAAGTCACTCTTACTAAAGCTGAGGCTCCTGCTAAATGGTAGAATTGGTTTCGGGCATCATTAAATAGAAGAATTAATACAGGTGTATGAGTAAATGGGAGATTTGGTGGGAATCAATAAATGGGAGATTCGGTGTACAGTGCCATTACATTAGAAAATTGTTGGGAGTGACAATATATGAGAGAATTGGATCACAGCTTGTCTAAAAGGGAATCAACAAAAAGAAGTGTTGCAAGCAACAGTTAACTGGAGATTCAGTTCAGTTCATCACGAAATGAAAAAAAATACAGGTCGTCAATAATTGGAGAATTAGTGCAGGTGCCATTAAATTCGAAATGGGAGGCCTGGGGAAGGATAACAGTCAATGGGAGAATTGGTGCAGTTCCAGAATTTGTGCAGGATCGGGAAATGGGAGAAATACAAATAAATAGAGTCATACAATCAGAGAGATGGACAACACAGAAACAGATCCTTCGGTCTAACGGGTCCATGCCTCAATTTATGAATTCTGGCAGCACTCCACTGAATTGGAGAATCATTGCCTAATGGGGGAATTGGGGAAGGGCTTATCGAAATGTGAGAATTGTAACAGGGCATCAGTTAATGGGTAAATTGGTGCAAAGTAATACTAAATGGGAGAATTCGGGCAGGAAAATACTTGATGCGATATTTAGAGTAGGGCACCCCTAAATTGTTCGAGGGCCTCAGTCAATATGAGGATTCGTGTAAGGCAACACTGTGAGGAGAACTGGTTCTGGACTTCAGTAAATGGGGAAAATGGTACTTTGCAACACTGGACTGAAGAATTGGTGTATGGCATCAGTAAATGAGAGACCTGGGTGGACACGGGCAGTGAATCAGTAAATAGGACAAATGTTGCAAAGGATTAGTGGGGGAGATTCAATACAATGCACCACAAAATGGGAGACGTTGTGCAGTTCACCACTAAAGAGAGAATGTGAGTAGCACTGGAATTTGGAGATTTGACGCAGTGATACCAAGATTAATAAATGGGAGAGAAATACTGAATGGAAGACCTGGTGCACAGTGGGGCTAAATTCGCGAATGGGTGCATGGCAACAGTAAATGGGAGACTTAGAGTAGCGCACCCTTAAATGGTAGAATCGGGCTCGGATATCAGTAAATGGAAGAATTCGTATAGGGATATGAGTAAATAGGAGATTTGGTGGAAACAATAAATGGGAGATCTGGTGCACAGTGCCGTTTCATTCGAAAATTGGTCGGAGTGCCAATATATTGAAAAACTGGCAGAGCATGTCTAAATTGCTGAATAGGGGCCAGGGAAACAATAAAAAGAAGAAATGTTGCAAGCATCGGTAAATTGGAGGTTCAGTTCAGTGCATTATTAAATGCAAACAATTCAGCAGGTCACCTGTACGTGGAGGAAGTGTTTCAGGGAACAACTAAATGGAAGGAATTGATGTAGGACAACATTAATTGAAGATTTCATGCATGTGCAATTAAATTCTAAGTGGGAGGACTGGGCAGGATAACACTCAATGGGAGAGTTGGTGAGATTCCCGACTTAGTGCAAGATTGGTAAATGGGAGAATTGGTGCAGAGGAGCAGAGCACGAATTAGAGCCTTACAGATGTACAGCACGGAAACAGACCCTTCAGTCCAACTTATCCACGCCTCAATTTATGATTTTTGGCAGTGCTCCACTATATTGGAGAATCATTGCAAGAAACTACTAAATAGAAAAATTGAGAAAAAGCTTATCGAAATGTGAGAATTTGCAACGGTGCATCAGATAATGGGTGAATGAATGCAGTTCAGTATGAAATGGGAGAATTGTGGCAGAGCAATACTGTTTCGGAGATCGAGGTTTGGGTATCCCTAAATTGGGTGAGGGCATCAATCAGTATGAGGATTGGTGTAAGGCAACACTGAGTGGAGAAACTTTTCAGGACGTCAGTAATTGGGGGAAATGGTGCGAAGCAACACTGACTTGGAGAATTGGTGTGAGGTACCAATAAATGAAAGACCTGGTGCAGGGTGCTGATAACTTAAAGGATTGGAGCAAATGGCAGAACACGGGCAGTGAATCGCTAAATAGGACAAATGTTGCAAAGGATTAGTCGGGACGATTCAATACGGTGCACCACGAAATAGGGGAGTTGGTGCTGTTCACCACTAAAGGGAAGATATGTGTAGGATCGGTAAATCGGAGATATGATGCAGGGATCGCAAGATTAGAGAATTCTGGGAGCGGACAATGAAATTGGAGAATTTTTCCAGGGATATACTGAATGGAAGAACTGGTGCACAGTGGAGCTAAATTAGAGAATGGGTGCATGGCAACAGGAAATGGGAGAATTAGAGTAGGGCACCGTTAAATGGTAGAATCGGGCTCAGGCATCAGTAAATGGAAGAATTAGTACAGTGTTATGAGTCAATGGGAGATTTGGTGGGAACAATAAATGGGAGATTCGGTGCACAGTGCCATTACATTGGACAACAGGTGTGAATGTAAATATATTAGAATATTGCAGCAGAGCATGTATAAATTTGGGGAATAGGGACAGGGAATCAATAAAAACAAATGTTGCAAGCATCGGTAAATTGGAGATTCAGTTCAGTTCACCACTAAATGAAAAGACTTCAGCAGGGCACCCGTACGTTGAAGATGTGGATCAGGGATCAATTAAGTGGAAGGAATTGATGCAGGGCATCAATAATTGGAGAACTCATGCCGTGCCTTTAAATTGGGCAGGATAATACTCAATGGGCGAATTGGTGCTCTTTCAGGATTTGTGCAGGATTGGTAAATAGGAGACATGGTGTAGAGCAGCGGAGACATAAATAGAGTCATACAATCATAAAGATGTACAATATGGAAACGGACATTTCAGAACAACTTGTGTATGATTTAATTATAGAATTCTGGCAGCGCTCCACGAAATTGGAGAATCATTCCAAGGAACTACTAAATGGAAGAATTGGGCAAGGGCTTATCGAAATAAGAGAATTTGGAACGAGGCATTCGATAATGGCAAATTGGCACAGTTAGCACCAAATGGGACAATTTCGGTTCAGCAGTAAATGGGAGAATTGGGGCAGGACAATACTTGATGCGGGAATGGGAGTAGGGCACCCCTAAATTGGGCGAGGGCATCAGTCAAAATGAGGATTCGTGCTAAGCAACAATGAATTGGAGAATTGGTGCAGGCCATCAGTAAATGAGTGACCTGGTGCACAGTGGAGCTAAATTAGAGAATTGATGCATGCAACAGTAAATGGGAGAATTAGAGTAGCGCATCCTTAACTGGTAGAATTGGGCTTGGGCATCAGTAAATGGAAGAATTAGTACAGGGATATGACTAAATGGGAGATTTGGTGGAAACAATAAATGGGAGATCTGTTGGACAGTGCCGTTACATTAGAATATTGGTGTGAGTGTCAATATATTTGAAAATTGGAGCAGAACATGTCTAAATTGGGGAATAGGGGCCAGGGAATCAATAATAAAAAAATGAAATGTTGCCAAAATTGGGACATTGGAGCTTCAGTTCAGTGCATCACTAAAAGGGGAAAAAAACAGCAAGGCATCTGTACGTTGAAGATGTGTATCAGAGAACAAATAAATGTAAGGAATTGATGCGGGGCAATAATAATTGGAGAATTCATGCAGGTGCCATTAAATTCTAAGTGGGAGGACTGGGACAAGATAACCTCAATGGGTGAGTTCGTGAATTTCCCGAATTAGTTCAGAATTGATAAATGGGAGAATTGGTGCAGGGAAGCGGAGCATTAATTACAGCCTTAGAGATGTACAGCACGGAAACAGACCCTTCAGTCCAACTTGCCCACGCCTAAACTTAAGGATTCTGGCAGCTCTCCACTAAATTGCAGAATAATTACAAGGAGCTACCGAATGGAAAAAAAATTTGGAAAGAACTTATTGAATTCTAAGGGCATCAGATAATTGGTGAATTAGTACAGTTCAGCGTTAAATGTGTGAGTTATGCTAAGTCGCACTAAATGGGTGAATTGGGGCAGGACAATACATTTTGGGAGATTTAGAGTATGGCACCCCTAAATTAGGCGACGGCATCAGTCAATATGACGATTGGTGTAAGGCAACTTTGAGTGGAGAATTTGTTCAGGACATCAGTAATTGGGGGAAATGGTGCGAAGCAACACTGAATTGGAGAAATGGTGTGGGTCATCAGTAAATGAGAGACCTGGTGCAGGGTGCGGATAACTTAACGAATTGGAGCAAATGGGAGAACACGGGACATGAATCTGTAAATAGGACAAATGTTGCAAAGGACTGGTTGTAGAGATTCAATGCAGTGTACCACGAAAAGGGGAAGTTGGTGCAGTTTACCACTAAAGGGAAGATATGTGTAGGATCGGTAAATTGGAGATATGATGCAGGGGTCAGAAGATTAGAGAATTCTGTCAGGGGACTACTAAATGGCAGAATTGTTGCAGGAAAATGCTGAATGTAAGAACCGGTGCACAGTGGAGCCAAATTAGAGAATAGGTGCACCGATTCACACATTTCGTGGTACACTGTATTGAATCTGGACCACTAATCCTTTGCAACGTTTGTCCTATTTACTGATTCACTGCCCGTGTTCTCCCATTTGCTCCAATTCTCGAAGTTATCAGCACCCTGCACCAGGTCTTTCATTTCCTGATACCCCACATCGTTTCTCCAATTCAGTGTTGCGAAGCACCATTTCCCCCAATTACTGATGTCCTGAACAAGTTCTCCACGCAGTGGTGCCTTATATCAATCCCCATACTGACTGATGTCCTCGCCAAATTTAGGGGTGCCATAATCGAAATCTCTCACAAGGTATTGTCCTGCCACAATTCTCCCATTTAGTGCAACACAGTATAGCTCACCCATTTCCTGCTGAACTGCATTAATTCACCCATTATCTGATGCCCTGTTGCAAATTCTCATATTTCGATAAGCCTTTTCCGAAGTTTCGCATTTAGTTCTTGCAATGATTCTCCAATTTAGTGGAGAGCTGACAGAATTCTTAAATTTAGGCGTGGACAAGTTACACTGAAGGGTCTGTTTCCGTGCTGTACATCTCTCAGGCTGTAATTAGTGCTCCGCTTCCCTGCACTAATTCTCCCATTTTTCAAACCTGCACTAATTCAGGAATTTCACCAACTCACCTATTGAGGTAATCCTGCCCCAGTCCTCCCACTTTGAATTTAATTGCACCTGCATGAATTCTCCAATTATTGTTGCCCTGCATCAATTCCTTCCAGTTGTTCCCTGATACACACCTTCCACGTACGGATGCCTGCTGATTTTTTTTTTCATTTGGCGCTGCACTGAACTGAATCTCCAATTTACCAATGCTTGCAACATTTTTTATTATTGATTCCCTGGCCCCTATTCCCCAATGCAGACATGTTCTGCTCCAATTTTCTAATATATTAACACTCCCACCAATTTTCTAATGTAATGGCACTGTGCACCAGATTGTTTCCACCAAATCTCCCATTTACTAATACCCCTGCACTAATTCTTCCATTTACTGATGCCCGAGCCTGATTCTACCATTGAAGGGTGCGCTACTCTAATTCCTCGTGCCATGGACGCATTCTCGAATTTAACCCCACTGTACACCAATTCTTCCATTCAGTATTTCTCTCCCATTTATTCATCTTGGCGATCACTGCATCAAATCTCCTAAATTCCCGATGCTACACATATTCTCCATTTCGTGGTGAACTGCACAGGCTCCCATTTTGTGGTGCATTGTATTGAATCTCCACCACTAATGCTTTGCAACATTTGTCCTATTTACTGATTCACTGCTCGTGTCCTCCCATTTGCTCCAATTCTCGAAGTTATCAGCACCCTGCACCAGGTACTGATGCCTCGCATCAATTCTTCAATTCCATGTTGCTGAGCACTACTTTCCCCCAATTACTGAAGTCCTGAACCAGTTCTTCTCATAGTGTTCCTTACAGCAAGCCTCATATTGACTGATGCCCTCGCCCAATTTAGGGGTGCCCTATTCTAAATCTGCCATCAAGAATTGTCGTGCCCGAATTCTCCAATTTAGTGTTACACTGTATCAAATCTCCCATAACTGATGCACTGTTAAATTTCTCGCATTTCAATAAGCCCTTGCCCAATTCTCCCATTAGGTCGTTCCTTGTAATGATTCTACAATTTAATGGGGCGCTGGCAGAATTCTTAAATTGAGGCATGGACAAGTTAGACCGAAGGATCTGTTTCTGTGTTGTAAATCTCGATGATTGTATGACTCTATTTATTTGTATTTCTCCCATTTCCCAATCCTGCACAAATCCTGGAACTGCACCAATTCTCCCATTGACTGTTATCCTGCCCCAGTTCTCCCACTTCGAATTTAATGCCACCTGCGTGAATTCTCCAATTGTTGACCTGCATTTTTCTTTCATTTAGTGATGCACTGCACTGAATCGCCAATTAACTAATGCTTGCAACACTTCGTCTTTTTATTGATTCCCATCTCCTATTCCTGAAGTTAGACATGCTCTGCTCCAATGCTCTCATAGATTGGCACTTCCACCAATTTTCTAATGTAATGGCTGTGTGCACCGAATCTCCCATTTATTGATTCCCACCAAATCTCCCATTTACTCATACCCCTGTACGAATTCTTCCATTTACTGATGACCGAACCCAATTCTACCATTTAGCAGGAGCCTCAGCTTTGGTAAATGTGACTTGACCACGAAATAGGAAGGAACAGAAAGCCAATTTAGTGAGAGAAGCTATGGAGCAATGGAGTAGTCAGAGGGAGATCACAGGAAGTGACACCTTTTCCAACAGCAAAGAACCTAAGACCAGGAGGCAGTGTTTTCTCTCCATGCTGGGTTTGAGGAAATATGGTCAGAGCTGAAGCTGGTTTTGCAATGGGACGGGCAGGATACGATTTTACTGACCATGTAGGAGGGTCTGCCTCGTCACTCTCAGGAACTCACTGTTTAACTAAGAAGCTGACCCATTGGATTAATATCTGTGTGTAGTGTTAATTAGTACAGGGCCAATCAGATCAGGGAGATCCCTTGGTGCCTTGCAGACTGCTGTGGGAGAAATGGGTTCTGGTTCCCGTCTCACAGATGCTGCCTGACCTGCTGAGGTTAGATTTCAGACCCCCAGGAACAGCAGGGGTTTCCCTTTATGCATTTTCTTTCTCCTTACTCAATGGGTTATTTCTGATGATCAAGATCCCACATGTTTTCTATTTCCCCCTTCAGCAGATCTTGTCACAGTAAAAGAACTGTACACATGAACACCAAGGTAACTCTATCTAAGTTCACATTTCAAACTCTGTAGTTCAGTCGAGTTTGTCTATCTTTTGCCATTTATGCCAAATTCCATCACAGCGGGCTTCAGTCTGTTTATTTCCCTCCACGACCTTCTGCTATTTCCTGGTGACATTATTATTCGCCTGTCTGTGCGAACAATCCTGTTGGCTGGTATCCACAGTATTTTGTCTAAATCCAAGTTAGATATCAAAGAAAATATTAATTGTCTTTTATGTCTCGACAATAAATGACCATCTGTAAGGTTTGTTTATAGAGAACAACATGATTAAAATATTATTCCTTTCAGTAAAAAAAACAAATGTGATTTTAATTCTGCTGCCTCCATGTTGCAGCAATTTATGATCACTCAGCATTTTTCCATCCTAGCACATTAATTCTCCATGGTGAGCTTGAGCCATTTATTACAATAGATTCAGTTTGTATCCAGCCTCTTATATAATAATTTCTGAAACAGATTGGAGGGCCTTACCTTCATTAATCTTTTATTTTATTCCATCAGATTTATTGAATTTTAGCTCCACACTGACTCTCCTTACACAAAGCCACTCTCTCTAGTTAGGTTTGTGTTGCTCTGCTCCAGGTATATTCCAAGTGTAAACAGCCCCAGTGGGAAACTGACCCGCCTGTTGTCATCAGGAATAGATTCTTGTTGTACGTTTGAGACTTGTGTCATATTGTCAAACTTGTATGTTGGGGCAGTAGGATTACCATTTGGGTAGAGAACTGGCTCGAAGTTAGAAGACAGTGGGGGGTGGGGTAGGGTTGCTTTTCAGACTGGAGGCCTGTGAGCAGCGGTGTACCACAAGGATCGGTGCTGGGTCCACTGTTGTTTTGTCATTTATATAAATGATTTGGATGTGACCATAGGGAGAATGGTTAGTAAGTTTGCAGATGACAGTGAAATTGGATATGTGGAGGATAGTGAAGATGGTTACCTCAGAGGACAACGGGACCTTGATCAGATGAGCCAATGGGCTGAGGAGCGGGGCGGACGGAAATTAATTTAGATAAATGTGAGGTGCTGCATTTTGTAAAGGCAAAAGAGCGCAGGACTTATACACTTAATGGCAAGGTACTAGGGATATTGCTAAACAAATAGACCTGGAGTGCAGCTTCATAGATCGTTGAAGGTGGACTAACATTTCGAAAGGATAGTGTCGAAGGCGTTTGTCATTTTTGCCTTTCTTGCTCAATTAATTGTGTAAAGGAGTTGGGAGGTCATGTTGCGGTATTGGTTCGGCGACTATTGGTATATAGTGTGCAATTCAGGACTCACTCCTATAAGAAGTGTATTGTGACACTTCAAAGGGTTCAGAAAAAAATTACAAGTATGTTGCCAAGTTTGGAGGGTTGGTGTTGGAGGTTAAGACTGTATAGGTTGATGCTATTATCCCTGGTGCGTCAGTGGCTGAGGGGTAACCATAAAGGGCCTCAATAGGGTAAAAAAGCAAGGTTATTTCCCTGTGGTGGGAGAGTCCAGAATCAGATAGCATTTGTTAAATTTGAGAGGGGAAACACATAAGGGACATTTTTCATGCAGAGGGCACTGTGTGCATGAGCTGCCAGAGGAAGTAGTGGAGGCTGGTAGAATTACAACATTTAAAAAGGTATCTGGGTGGGTGTAGGAATTAAAAAGGGTTCAGTGGAACATGGGCCAAATTCTGACAAATAGGATGAGATTTACATCGGATATCAGTTCGGCATGGATGTGTTGGACTGAATGATTCGTTTATAAGCTTATGTTTCTCTGAGTGGGTTGAGCTCCAGGTTGTAGATTTATGAAGCAGAAAATAAAGTATGGCGCAGAGTTAGACCGAGAAATCCTGCTGATCTCATCAGCTTTATACTGTTTTCCTGATCCTCCTCCTTCAATCAATGCATTGTTCAGATCCTCAATCAGAATTCCTGGAGCTCTGTAACTGGCCTGGATCAATTTGTGGAAAGTCCTATTGCAGTCCACACGAGGTACCTTTCCCACTCCCCTGCTCCCAAGGCCTGCAATGCTGCAGACTGAGCAGCCAACCCGAAGCACAATGATGAGCTCCTTCCGGCACACGGCCCTCCTTCTCACTGAATGAAGACAATCACCAGAAGCAGAATCCAGCTCTTGTTTGAGCCTTGAATACCTGACTCTGTCTCAACTGAGTGAATATTGGACTCAGACACAGAAATAGAATAAACTTCCTATCTGCATTGTGTCACTCTTTAAGATCTCTGTGTGTCTGAGTTCAGGACATTTAATTGGAGACTGTGGATATTGGGTCCCAGTGAAATGGAAATAATGGTGGAGGAGCTCCCTGAGGGACATCTCTCAATGTGAGAATCAGAAAGATGCTATTCCACATTGGATGGGTTTAAGGTGAATTGATGGTTCAGAAAAATATTATATGGATTTTTGTAAAACTTAGGAACTCTGACTGTTTTGTGGCTGGAATTTAGTTTCTCCTTGCGTAGATTTGACACATTGATCCTCCTTCCCCACCACTACAGAAGCTGTTAGAACTGTTCAGTGTTCCCAGCGGCTTCTGTAATTATTTCAGGTTCCTGACGGGAGCAGTCTCACACTTTTCGAATAAAACAAACCCATTCTTGTGCTGCAACCAATATTTCAATAAGAAATGGCAAGCAGCAGAGGGGAAAGTTTCCGAGATGCCGAGCAATGCTGCCCGTTTCCACACTGCAATTCACAGGAACCATCGCCAGGAAAGGCAAGGAATAATCTGACAGATTCAGATTTATCCCAGTGCCTTTCCTTTAAAAACCACAACACTGCGTGGGAGGGAATCGAACCCGTGTCAACTGCTTGGAAAGCAGCTATGTTCACCACCACCCCATCCTCACCCCGCTCGCAGCTCCCTCCCCATTCCCAAATACACTTTACAAGGCCCTAATCATCACCAACTGGATAGGGGCTGAAATCCAAACAAGAAATTGCTGGTGAAGCTCAGCAGGTCTGACAGCTCCAGAATCAGAAGCCTTCAGTTCTGAAGAACAATCCCTGGATCTGAAAGGATCCCTCCCCACAGATGCTGCCAGACCTGCTGAGTTTCCCCAACAATTTCTGTGCTGTCTCTCAGATCTGCGGCATCTGCAGCTCTTTGTTGGAAACAAAGCAAACGTTGAGCCACCCAAGGGGATATTGGGTCAGGTGATAGTCTTCCTCATCCATAGAGTCGGGTGGGAAGTAGCATGGAATCATAGAATCCCTACAGTGTGGAAAGCGGCCATTCAGCCTATCATTTATCCCTCCAAGACTCATCTCAGGACTGTGGGAGGGAACCGGAGCACCCAAAGGGAACCCACACAGACCCAGGGAGAATGTGCTACCCTACACCTACAGTCTTCTATCAGACAGGGATTTGGGTAATTGGAGAGGTTTCGAGAGGGAGTCCAGGCGGCTAGACTGGCGTGTGAGTGATGGGCCGAACAGCCTGATCTCAGTGCTGTAAAAACACTACTGTAACATGCAGCATTCATCACAGTTTGCATTTTGTTTAATCCGTCCTGTTATTGACCTTATTCTGAATGAAATGGATGGAGAGGGGTTGTTTGTGCATTCAGTCAGATCTCTGTATTGGTGGGTCAGGTGCATCATACCCAATAACAACAGGGGGATGGCGGATTGAATTCCTGCCTCTGACAGGTCCAATTGCAATATGCCATTTCCTCATGGCTTTCATTTTGATAAAATGTTTTATTTTTAATATCACCACAATATATTGATGCCCTTCTGTGCATGTTATGAATTTTGACAGAGCGATCCCTCTTTTCTCTGTGAACACATGGAATTTCAAGGAGTTGGACTGGGGAATGTATCCTCTCACAGAAACAGGAACAGGGAGATGTCATTTCCTCTGAAGTAAACATAGGCCATGCTGAGAAATCTGATAAGGTCAGGCAGCATCTATAGGGAGAAGGGAATGGTTAACCCGTGTGTTATGAGGGTGGAGGGAATCAGCAGAGCGGAAGGAAGTTAGAAAAGTCATGATTTCTGAGCAATTGGAATGGGGGTAACGCTGAAGAAAGAATGAGATAGTTTGTAATAGCGTGGAGACTGCAGAGATTTAATGACAAACGGTTCCAAGCAAACAAATCCAAAGGGATTGTGGATTCCTTCATTAAACATCTAAGAGTTCAGGAAATGTGAGCAGGAGGAGACTATGCAGCCTGTTTAATCTGTTAAGTCTGGTCTGTCAGTCAATCCAATCAGAGCTTTTTTTGAGATTTCAAATCCGGCTTCCTACCCACTCCCCATATCCCGTGACTCCCTGAGACACCGGCAATCTGTCTGTTCCAATCTGAAATGTACTCAGTGAGGGAGCATCCACAATCCTCAGGGAGAGAGAATATTAAAGACTCAGAGGCGTTAAAGTGAAGCGCTGTCTCCTCATCTCAGTCCTAAATAATCTGCCCCTTACCCTGAGAGAGTGTCAAACAAACCCGAATGAACTGTGGATGCTGTAACATTAACGCTGATTTCTCTGCAAAGATGCTGACTGACCTGCTGAACTTTTCCAGCAACTCCTGAGATTGTGTTATTGTGTTTCGGATTCCCAGCCCCACAAGATTAATTTCTCAGTATCTACCCTCTCAAGCTTCTTCAGAAGCTGATACGTTCAAATGAAATCGACTTTCAATTTACTCGAATGTAGACCCAATTTATTCAGATACTCAGCACTGGAACATGCACATACCAAATACTGAGGTTTATTTGTGATTCATTAATGTGTTTGGATCATTGCTGGCTGGGTCACCACGGATTGTTCAGATATAATTGCTCTGGTGAAGGTTACAGTGGGGTATAGTCTTGAACTGCTGCCATTCCTTTGGTGCAGATAAACCCACAGTGATGTAAGTGAGGAAGTTAACGATTAAGTTAACTGAGTGATCACATTGTTGAAAGGAACATTAGAGGCTATCAGTATGTCCACAGCAAGCTGTTATCTGGCAGTCTATCCAGATCATGAGCAGATTAGATCTTCATTTCAAACTCCATCTGTCCTGTGCTGGAGTTCAAGTCAAACTATTTGTGATCAAGTCTAATTATGTTATCTCGAAGACTAACTCAGCTGGTCACAAGGAATCCAGAGACCCACAGAGACAGGATGGGAGTGTCCTGGAGATGTTTCAAAGCTGACTGTAAGACAGACATGAGCTGTACAGCAGCAGATGGGAGTGAATCATTCTCTGTTCCCCACAGAACACTTAGTATAATCTGTATGAATGACTGAGATGATGGGATCCTCTGCTCCGTTTGCTGATAACACAAAGTGATGTGGGACAGGAAAATGTCAAGAGGGCAGAGAGAGGCTGGGAAGGGGGTTAGACAGGTTCAGTGAGTGAGTAAAAAATAGTCTGTACAACATCCTGGTGTGAAATGGAAGGCTTTGTTCCTTCATTTTAGTCCTGAAAGTGTTTCAGAGTATTGTTCGGGTTTTCGAAGATGATCCTCATCCTAGCCCCAGAAGCAGCTAGCAGCTTTCCTCTCTATCTATTCCAGCTGTTGAATATAACATGTTCTCCCTCGTTCTGGAATCTCCACCCAGTGGAAATCGTTGATCTTGATCGAGCCTGTCTTGTCCTGTTCATATCCTGGAGACTTCAATCAGATCGCCCCTTAACCTTCTCAAATCTGGAGGAAACCTGCCTCATTTGTACAATCTCTCCTCAGAATGTAACCCCTGAACTCCAGGATCATTCTTGTAAACCTCCTCTGTACTCGCTCCAACCTGATACCCACACACTTGCTTACACTGAACTCCATGTCGCACATTCACCCAATCGATCAGTTTCCCTTTGTAATTTTATGGTGCTATCTGTACTGTCTATGATGCTGGGAGAACCCGATGGGGATAGTGGAGGGGGGTCTTTATTCTGTATCTAACCCCATTCATAAAAAGGATTTACAAGAAAGTTACCCAGACTGGAAGCCTTGAGTTATAAGGAGAGGCTGGGACATTTTCCCCTGGAGCACTGGAGGCTGAGGGGTGATCTTACCGAGATTTATAAAACCATGATGGACTTCGATTTAAGGTGAGAGAGGAAAGATTTAAAAGGGACCTGAGGAGCAAATATTGAACAGAACCTGGTAAGTGTATGGAAGGAGCTTCTACTGGATGCAAGCGAGGGGAGTACAAGTACAACGTTTAAAAGACATGAGGGCAGATATAAGGATAGGAACGGTGTAAATGGGGCTCGCTCAGTTTAGGAAAACTGGTCGGCATGAACCACTGGGATCGAATGGCCAGTTTATGTGCTGTATGACTGTATAATTTCTATTCCTCAGTCCCCGCTATCTGTTACTCTGTATGTAAATCAGACTAATCCCCTCAATTCAACGCCAGTCTTTAACATACACCTGGGTAACCGTTATTCTGTGCAAACCATCCAAACCCCTCAATTAGATTCCAGACTGTAATTCTCCCCTGGGTATCTGTTACTTCATGTAGAAATCTCCTTGAGCACTTTGAGGAGTTTCTAGGTTGTATCTCACACCCAGGTACCTGTTATTCCATATGTAAACCACATTGAACACATACTGAGCGGAAGAGAAAGTGAGAGCAAGAGTGTGAGAGCGCAAGTTTATGTATTTCTGCTGTGTGTGAAAATGTATGTGTATGAGAATGTGAATACATGTGAGTATATTAGCATGTCCGTGTGTGTGTGTATGTGTGTGAGAGAGAGAGTTAGGAGTTCCATCATGGAATCATTGACACTCGATCTGTTCACTCAGATGGACACAAACACACACAGAGGCCAGGTCTCTCTTGCTAACACAGATATGCTCGCTCACAATCAGAGAAGACAGACAGAGAGAGTTATACCTGGGAGTCATACTGGCAGCAGGAATCTTCTGAGACAGAACCTCAGTAAGTTTCCCCACGATCTGTCCAATCCTCTGTGTCGAGGGTTAAGGGTCAGATGCAACAAGATCTGGACAATATCCAGGCTTGTGCAAAAAGAGGCAAGTAATATTTCCACCACACAATTGCCAGACAATGACCATCACCAATAAATGACTCTAACCACCGCCCCTTGACATTCAACGGTATTACAACCACTGAATCCCCACTGTCAGCATCCTTTGGTTTACCATTGACCAGAAACTCAACTGGACTCACCAGATAAACACAAGAGTAGGTCAGAGACTAGGGATACTGCAGTGAGTAACTCACCTCCTGACACCCCCAAAGTCTATCCACCATCGACAAGGCACAAGTCAGGAGTGTGATGGAATACGCCACAATTGCCTGGATGGGTCCAGCTCCAACAACAATAAGAAGCTCATCACCATCCAGGACAAAGCAATCACTTGATAGGGGCCACAAAACATTCGACCCCTCCACCACTGCCACTCAGTAGCAGCAGTGTGTACTGTCTGCAAGATGCACTGCAGAAATTCACCAAAGATCCTTGGATAGCACCTTCCAAACCCACGATCACTTCCACCGAGAAGGACAAGGGCAGTAGGTTCTTGGGGACACCAACAGCTGCAAGTTCCCCTCCAAGTCTCTCTCCACCCTTCCTTGGGGAAATATACCACAATTCCTTCACAAACATTGGGTCAAAATCCAGGAGATCCCTCCCTACTGACATTGTGTGTGAACCCACAGCAAGTGGACTACAGCGATTCAAGAAGGCAGCTCTCCACCATCTTCTGAAGGGCAAATAGGGATGGGCTGTCAATGCTGGCAAGAAAGTGACGCTGATGTCCCACGAATGATTTAAAAAAGCCTGTGTCTCAGTCAGTGACAAGAGACACAGTGGGGTCAACCTGTTCTCCCCGAGGTCAGTAACAGAGACAAGTGTGTTAATCTGCTCTTGTCGATGTCAGTGACAGAGACAGAGCGGCGTCAGTCTGTTGCTCCCCAACCCCTTCATCTGGAGTCTGTGATACAGGCACACGTTGGTCTGTGTGCTCTCTTCTTGGTCATTGACAGATGCGTAAATGGGCAATCTACTGACCTCAGGGCGAGAGAGAGTGTGTGGGGTCAGTCTGCTCTCCCTACTGTCAGTGACACAACAGTGTGGGGTCAGTATGCTCTCCCCGGGGTCAGTGACAGAGACAGTGTGCAGTCAGTCTGCTCCCCCCGAGCTCAGTGACAGAGACAGCGTGGGGTCAGTCTGATCTCCCTGGGGTCAGTGACAGAGACACTGTGGGGTCAGTCTGCTATCCCTAGGGTCAGTGACAGAGGAGGGTGGGGTCAGTCTGCTCTCTCCGCGGTCTGTGACAGAGACAGTCTGGGGTCAGTCTGCTCTCCCCGGGGTCAGAGACAGAGACAGTGTGCGGTCAGTCTACTCTCCCCGGGGTCAGTGACAGAGACAGTGTGGGGTCAGTCTGCTCTCCTTGGGGTCAGTGTCAGAGACAGTGTGAAGTCAGTCTGCTCCCCCCGAGCTCAGTGACAGAGACAATTTCTGGGGTCAGTCTGCTCTCCCCGGGGTCAGTGACAGAGTTAGAGTGGGGTCAGTCTTCTCTCTCCGGGGTCAGTGACAGAGTCAATGATGGGTCAGTCTGCTCTCCCTGGGGTCAGTGAAGGAGACATTGTGCGCTCAATCTGCTCTCCCCGGGGTCAGTGGCAGAGACAGTGTGGGGTCAGTCTGCTCTCCCTGGGGTCAGTGAGAGAGACAGAGTGAGGTCAGTCTGCTCTCTCCGGTGTCAGTGACAGAGTCAGTGAGGGGTCAGTCTGCTCTCCCCGGGGTCAGTGACAGAGTCAATGAGGGGTCAGTCTGCTCCCCCCGAGCTCAGTGACAGAGACAGCGTGGGGTCAGTCTGATCTCCCTGGGGTCAGTGACAGAGACACTGTGGGGTCAGTCTGCTATCCCTAGGGTCAGTGACAGAGGAGGGTGGGGTCAGTCTGCTCTCTCCGCGGTCTGTGACAGAGACAGTCTGGGGTCAGTCTGCTCTCCCCGGGGTCAGAGACAGAGTCAATGAGGGGTCAGTCTGTTCTCCCTGGGGTCAGTGAAGGAGATAGCGTGCGGTCAATCTGCTCTCCCCGGGGTCAGTGACAGAGACAGTATGGGGTCAGTCTGCTCTCCCTGGGGTCAGTGACAGAGACAGTGTGCGGTCAGTCTGCTCTCTCCGGTGTCAGTGACAGAGTCAGTGAGGGGTCAGTCTGCTCTCCCCGGGGTCAGTGACAGAGTCAATGAGGGGTCAGTCTGTTCTCCCTGGGGTCAGTGAAGGAGACAGCGTGCGGTCAATCTGCTCTCCCCGGGGTCAGTGACAGAGACAGTATGGGGTCAGTCTGCTCTCCCCGGGGTCAGTGACAGAGACACTGTGGGGTCAGTCTTATCTCCCTGGGGTCAGTGACAGAGACACTGTGGGGTCAGTCTGCTATCCCTAGGGTCAGTGACAGAGAAAGTGTGGGGTCAGTCTGCTCTCCCTGGGGTCAGTGACGGAGACAGTGTGGGTCAGACTGCTCTCACCGGGGTCAGGAACAGAGACAGTATGCGGTCAGTTTGCTCTCCCCGGGGTCAGTGACAGAGACAGTGTTGGGTCAGTCTGCTTTCCCCAGGGTCAGTGACAGAGACAGTGTGTATTCAGTCTGTTCTCCGCGGGGTCAGTGACACAGACAAGAGTGGTCAGTCGTCTCTACCCGGGGTCAGAGTCAGAGACAATGTGGGGTCAGTCTGCTCTCCTCGGTGTCAGTGAGAGAGACACTGTGGGGTCAGTCTGCTCTCCTCGGTGTCAGTAACAGAGACCGTGTGCGGTCAGTCTGCTCCCTCAGACGTCAGTGACAGAGACAGTGTGGGGTCAGGCTGCCCTCCCTAGTGTCAGTGACAGAGAAAGTGTGGGGTCAGTCTGCTATTCCCATGGTCAGTAACAGAGACAGTGTAGGGTCCGTCTGCTCTCCCCGGGTCAGTGACAGAGATAGAGTGGGGTCAGTCTGCTCTCCCCGTGGTCAGTGACTCAGACACTGTGGGGTCAGTCTGCTTTCCCCTGGATCAATGACAGAGACAGTGTGCAGTCAGTCTGCTCTCGCCGGGATCAGAGACAGAGACAGTGTGGGGTCAGTCTGCTCTCCCTGGGGTCAGTGACAGAGACAGTGTGGTTTCAGTCTGTTCTCCTTGGGGTCAGTGACAGAGACAGTGTGCAGTCAGTCTGCTCCCCCCGAGCTCAGTGACAGAGACAGCTGTGGGGGTCAGTCTGCGCTCCCCGGGTCAGTGACAGAGACAGAGTGGGGTCAGTCTGCTCTCCCCAGGGTCAGTGACAAAGACAGAGTGGGGTCAGTCTGCTCTCTTCAGGGTCAGTGACAGAGTCAGTGAGGGGTCAGTCTGCTCTCCCTGGGGTCAGTGAAGGAGACAGTATGCGGTCAATCTGCTCTCCCCGGGGTCAGTGACAGAGACAGTGTGGGGTCAATCTGCTCTCCCTGGGATCAGCGACAGAGACTGTCTGGGGTCAGTCTCCTCGCCCCGGGGTCAGTGACAGAGACAGAGTGAGGTCAGTCTGCTCTCTCCGGTGTCAGTGACAGAGTCAGTGAGGGGTCAGTCTGCTCTCCCTGGGGCCAGTGACAGAGACAGTGTGCGGTCAGTCTGCTCTACTCTGGGTCAGTGACAGAGACACTGTGGGGTCAGTCTGCTCTCCCTGGGGTCAGTGACAGAGACAGTGTGGGGTCAGTCTGCTATCCCTCGGGTCAGTGACAGAGGAAGTGTGGGGTCAGTCTGCTCTCCCCGGGATCAGTGACAGAGACAGTCTGGGGTCAGACTGCTCTCCCCGGGGTCAGGGACAGAGAGAGTATGCGTTCAGTTTGCTCTCCCCGGGAACAGGGACAGAGAAAGTGTGGGGTCAGTCTGCTCTCCCTGGGGTCAGTGACGGAGACTGTGGGTCAGTCTGCTCTCCACAGGGTCAGTGACAGAGACAGTATGCGGTCAGTTTGCTCTCCCCGGGGTCAGTGACAGAGACAGTGTGGGGTCAGACTGCTTTCCCCAGGGTCAGTGACAGAGACAGTGTGCAGTCAGTCTGTTCTCCGCGGGGTCAGTGACACAGACAAGAGTGGTCAGTCGTCTCTACCCGGGGTCAGAGTCAGAGACAGTGTGGGGTCAGTCTGCTCTCCTCGGTGTCAGTGACAGAGACATGTGCGGTCAGTCTGCGCCCTCAGAGGTCAGTGACAGAGACAGTGTAGGGTCAGTCTGCTCTCCCCGGGGTGAGTGACAGAGATAGAGTGGGGTCAGTCTGCTCTCCCCGGGGTCAGTGACTCAGACACTGTGGGGTCAGTCTGCTTTCCCCGGGATCAGTGACAGAGACAGTGTGCAGTCAGTCTGCTATCCCCGGGGTTAGTGACAGAAACAGTGTGCAGTCAGTCTGCTCTCCCCGGGATCAGTGACAGAGACAGTGTGGGGTCAGTCTGCTTTCCCCAGGGTCAGTGACAGAGACAGTGTGCAGTCAGTCTGTTCTCCGCGGTAGTCAGTGACACAGACAAGAGTGGTCAGTCTGCTATCCCTCGGGTCAGTGACAGAGACAGTGTGCGTTCAGTCTGCTCTCTCCGGTGTCAGTGACAGAGTCAGTGAGGGGTCAGTCTGCTCTCCCCGGGGTCAGTGACAGAGTCAATGAGGGGTCAGTCTGTTCTCCCTGGGGTCAGTGAAGGAGACAGCGTGCGGTCAATCTGCTCTCCCCGGGGTCAGTGACAGAGACAGTATGGGGTCAGTCTGCTCTCCCCGGGGTCAGTGACAGAGACACTGTGGGGTCAGTCTTATCTCCCTGGGGTCAGTGACAGAGACACTGTGGGGTCAGTCTGCTATCCCTAGGGTCAGTGACAGAGAAAGTGTGGGGTCAGTCTGCTCTCCCTGGGGTCAGTGACGGAGACAGTGTGGGTCAGACTGCTCTCACCGGGGTCAGGAACAGAGACAGTATGCGGTCAGTTTGCTCTCCCCGGGGTCAGTGACAGAGACAGTGTTGGGTCAGTCTGCTTTCCCCAGGGTCAGTGACAGAGACAGTGTGTATTCAGTCTGTTCTCCGCGGGGTCAGTGACACAGACAAGAGTGGTCAGTCGTCTCTACCCGGGGTCAGAGTCAGAGACAATGTGGGGTCAGTCTGCTCTCCTCGGTGTCAGTGAGAGAGACACTGTGGGGTCAGTCTGCTCTCCTCGGTGTCAGTAACAGAGACCGTGTGCGGTCAGTCTGCTCCCTCAGACGTCAGTGACAGAGACAGTGTGGGGTCAGGCTGCCCTCCCTAGTGTCAGTGACAGAGAAAGTGTGGGGTCAGTCTGCTATTCCCATGGTCAGTAACAGAGACAGTGTAGGGTCCGTCTGCTCTCCCCGGGTCAGTGACAGAGATAGAGTGGGGTCAGTCTGCTCTCCCCGTGGTCAGTGACTCAGACACTGTGGGGTCAGTCTGCTTTCCCCTGGATCAATGACAGAGACAGTGTGCAGTCAGTCTGCTCTCGCCGGGATCAGAGACAGAGACAGTGTGGGGTCAGTCTGCTCTCCCTGGGGTCAGTGACAGAGACAGTGTGGTTTCAGTCTGTTCTCCTTGGGGTCAGTGACAGAGACAGTGTGCAGTCAGTCTGCTCCCCCCGAGCTCAGTGACAGAGACAGCTGTGGGGGTCAGTCTGCGCTCCCCGGGTCAGTGACAGAGACAGAGTGGGGTCAGTCTGCTCTCCCCAGGGTCAGTGACAAAGACAGAGTGGGGTCAGTCTGCTCTCTTCAGGGTCAGTGACAGAGTCAGTCAGGGGTCAGTCTGCTCTCCCTGGGGTCAGTGAAGGAGACAGTATGCGGTCAATCTGCTCTCCCCGGGGTCAGTGACAGAGACAGTGTGGGGTCAATCTGCTCTCCCTGGGATCAGCGACAGAGACTGTCTGGGGTCAGTCTCCTCGCCCCGGGGTCAGTGACAGAGACAGAGTGAGGTCAGTCTGCTCTCTCCGGTGTCAGTGACAGAGTCAGTGAGGGGTCAGTCTGCTCTCCCTGGGGCCAGTGACAGAGACAGTGTGCGGTCAGTCTGCTCTACTCTGGGACAGTGACAGAGACACTGTGGGGTCAGTCTGCTCTCCCTGGGGTCAGTGACAGAGACAGTGTGGGGTCAGTCTGCTATCCCTCGGGTCAGTGACAGAGGAAGTGTGGGGTCAGTCTGCTCTCCCCGGGATCAGTGACAGAGACAGTCTGGGGTCAGACTGCTCTCCCCGGGGTCAGGGACAGAGAGAGTATGCGTTCAGTTTGCTCTCCCCGGGAACAGGGACAGAGAAAGTGTGGGGTCAGTCTGCTCTCCCTGGGGTCAGTGACGGAGACTGTGGGTCAGTCTGCTCTCCACAGGGTCAGTGAGAGACAGTATGCGGTCAGTTTGCTCTCCCCGGGGTCAGTGACAGAGACAGTGTGGGGTCAGACTGCTTTCCCCAGGGTCAGTGACAGAGACAGTGTGCAGTCAGTCTGTTCTCCGCGGGGTCAGTGACACAGACAAGAGTGGTCAGTCGTCTCTACCCGGGGTCAGAGTCAGAGACAGTGTGGGGTCAGTCTGCTCTCCTCGGTGTCAGTGACAGAGACATGTGCGGTCAGTCTGCGCCCTCAGAGGTCAGTGACAGAGACAGTGTAGGGTCAGTCTGCTCTCCCCGGGGTGAGTGACAGAGATAGAGTGGGGTCAGTCTGCTCTCCCCGGGGTCAGTGACTCAGACACTGTGGGGTCAGTCTGCTTTCCCCGGGATCAGTGACAGAGACAGTGTGCAGTCAGTCTGCTATCCCCGGGGTTAGTGACAGAAACAGTGTGCAGTCAGTCTGCTCTCCCCGGGATCAGTGACAGAGACAGTGTGGGGTCAGTCTGCTTTCCCCAGGGTCAGTGACAGAGACAGTGTGCAGTCAGTCTGTTCTCCGCGGTAGTCAGTGACACAGACAAGAGTGGTCAGTCGGCTCTCACCGGGATCAGAGACAGAGACAGTGTGGGGTCAGTCTGCTCTCCCCGGGGTCAGTGACAGAGACAGTCTGGGGTCAGACTGCTCTCCCCGGGGTCAGGGACAGAGAGAGTATGCGTTCAGTTTGCTCTCCCCGGGAACAGGGACAGAGAAAGTGTGGGGTCAGTCTGCTCTCCCTGGGGTCAGTGACGGAGACTGTGGGTCAGTCTGCTCTCCACAGGGTCAGTGACAGAGACAGTATGCGGTCAGTTTGCTCTCCCCGGGGTCAGTGACAGAGACAGTGTGGGGTCAGACTGCTTTCCCCAGGGTCAGTGACAGAGACAGTGTGCAGTCAGTCTGTTCTCCGCGGGGTCAGTGACACAGACAAGAGTGGTCAGTCGTCTCTACCCGGGGTCAGAGTCAGAGACAGTGTGGGGTCAGTCTGCTCTCCTCGGTGTCAGTGACAGAGACATGTGCGGTCAGTCTGCGCCCTCAGAGGTCAGTGACAGAGACAGTGTAGGGTCAGTCTGCTCTCCCCGGGGTGAGTGACAGAGATAGAGTGGGGTCAGTCTGCTCTCCCCGGGGTCAGTGACTCAGACACTGTGGGGTCAGTCTGCTTTCCCCGGGATCAGTGACAGAGACAGTGTGCAGTCAGTCTGCTATCCCCGGGGTTAGTGACAGAAACAGTGTGCAGTCAGTCTGCTCTCCCCGGGATCAGTGACAGAGACAGTGTGGGGTCAGTCTGCTTTCCCCAGGGTCAGTGACAGAGACAGTGTGCAGTCAGTCTGTTCTCCGCGGTAGTCAGTGACACAGACAAGAGTGGTCAGTCGGCTCTCACCGGGATCAGAGACAGAGACAGTGTGGGGTCAGTCTGCTCTCCCCGGGGTCAGTGACAGAGACAGTCTGGGGTCAGACTGCTCTCCCCGGGGTCAGGGACAGAGAGAGTATGCGTTCAGTTTGCTCTCCCCGGGAACAGGGACAGAGAAAGTGTGGGGTCAGTCTGCTCTCCCTGGGGTCAGTGACGGAGACTGTGGGTCAGTCTGCTCTCCACAGGGTCAGTGACAGAGACAGTATGCGGTCAGTTTGCTCTCCCCGGGGTCAGTGACAGAGACAGTGTGGGGTCAGACTGCTTTCCCCAGGGTCAGTGACAGAGACAGTGTGCAGTCAGTCTGTTCTCCGCGGGGTCAGTGACACAGACAAGAGTGGTCAGTCGTCTCTACCCGGGGTCAGAGTCAGAGACAGTGTGGGGTCAGTCTGCTCTCCTCGGTGTCAGTGACAGAGACATGTGCGGTCAGTCTGCGCCCTCAGAGGTCAGTGACAGAGACAGTGTAGGGTCAGTCTGCTCTCCCCGGGGTGAGTGACAGAGATAGAGTGGGGTCAGTCTGCTCTCCCCGGGGTCAGTGACTCAGACACTGTGGGGTCAGTCTGCTTTCCCCGGGATCAGTGACAGAGACAGTGTGCAGTCAGTCTGCTATCCCCGGGGTTAGTGACAGAAACAGTGTGCAGTCAGTCTGCTCTCCCCGGGATCAGTGACAGAGACAGTGTGGGGTCAGTCTGCTTTCCCCAGGGTCAGTGACAGAGACAGTGTGCAGTCAGTCTGTTCTCCGCGGTAGTCAGTGACACAGACAAGAGTGGTCAGTCGGCTCTCACCGGGATCAGAGACAGAGACAGTGTGGGGTCAGTCTGCTCTCCCCGGGGTCAGTGACTGAGACAGTGTGGGGTCAGTCTGTTCTCCCTGGGGTCAGTGACAGAGATACTGTGGGGTCAGTCTGGTCTCCCCTTGTTCAGTGACAGAGACAGTGCGTGGTCAGTCTGCTCTCCCAGAGGTCAGTGACAGAGAAAGTGTGGGGTCAGTCTGCTTTTCCCATGATCAGTAACAGAGAAGGGTAAGGTCAATCTGCTCTCCCCGGGGTCAGGGACAGAGATAGTGTGGGGTCAGTCTGCTCTCCCCGGGGTCAGTGACAGAGATAGTGTGGGGTCAGACTGCTCTCCAAGGTATCAGTGATAGAGGTAGTGTGGGGTCAGTCCGCTTTCCCTAGCGTCAGTGACAGAGATAGTGTGGGGTCAGTCTGCTCTATCCGGGATCACTAACAGAGATAGACTGGTGTCAGTCTGGTCTCCCCGGGGTCAGTGAAAGAGACAGTGTGGGGTCAGTCTTCTATCCCTGGGGTCCGTGACAGACAAAGGGTGCGGTCCGTCTACTCTTCCCTTGGTCAGTAACAGAGACAGTGTAGGGTCAGACCGCTCTCCCCGTGGTCAGTGACCCAGACAGTGGTGGGTCAGTCTGGTCTAGCCAGGGTCAGTGACAGAGATAGTGTGGGGTCAGTATGCCCTCCCCAGAGACAGTGTGGGGTCAGTCTGCTCTCACCGGGGTCAGTGGCAGTGTCAGTGTGGGGTCAGTCTTCTCGACCGGGTAAGTGACAGAGACAGTGTGCAGTCAGTCTGTTCTCCCCGGGGTCAGTGACAGAGACAGTGAGGGGTCAGTCTGCTCTACTCAGGATCAGTGACCCAGACAGTGTGGGGTCAGTCTGCTCTACTCAGGGTCAGTGACCCAGACAGTGTGGGGTCAGTCTGCTATCCCCGGGGTCAGTGACAGAGACATTGTGCTGTCAGTCTGCTTTGCCCGGGGTCAGTTACCGAGACAGTGTGATGTTAGTCTGCTCTTCACGAGGGCAGTGACGGAGATGTGGGGTCAGTCTGCTCTCCCTGAGGTCAGTGACACAGACAGTGTGAGGCAAGTCTGCACTCCCTAGTGCTAGTGCCAGAGGCAGGGTGTGATCAGTCTGCTCTTCCCAGGTTCAGTAACAGAGACAGTGTAGGGTCAGTCTTCTCTCCCCGGGGTCGGTGACAGAGATAGTGTGGGGTCAGCCTGCTCTCCCCGGGATCAGTGACAGAGATAGTGTGGGCTCAGTCTGCTTTCCCCAGGGTCAGTGACAGAGACAGTGTGCAGTCAGTCTGTTCTCCGCGGGGTCAGTGACACAGACAGTGAGGGGTGAGTCGTGTCTCTCCGGGGTCAGAGACAGAGACAGTGTGGGGTCAGTTTGCTCTCCTCGGTGTCAGTGTGGGGTCAGTCTGCTGTATCAGGGCTCAGTGACAGAGACAGTTTCCGGTCAGTGTGCTCCCTCCGAGGTGAGTGACAGAGACAGTGTGGGGTCAGGCTGCCCTCTCTAGGATCAATGACAGAGACAGTGTGCGGTCAGTCTTCTCTCCCAGAGGTCAGTGACAGAGACAGTGTGCGGTCAGTCTGCTCTCCGGGGTCAGTGATTAAGATAGTGTGAGGACAGTCTGCTCTCCCTGGGGTCAGTGACAGAGACAGTGTGCGGTCAGTCTGCTCTCCGGGGTCAGTGATTGAGATAGTGTGAGGACAGTGGCTCTCCCTGGGGTCAGTGACAGAGACAGTGTGGGGTCAGTCTGCCCTCCGGGGTCAGTGACAGAGACAGTCTGGGGTCAATCTGCTCTCCCCTGAGGCAGTGTGGGGTCAGTCTGCTCTCGCCGGGGTCAGTAGCAGAGTCAGTATGCGCTCAGAGCTGAAAATGTGTTGCCGGAGAAGCGCAGCAGGTCAGGCACCATCCAAGCAACAGGAGAATCTACGTTTCGGGCATAAGCCCTTCTTCAGTGACCGAGTCAGTGTGGGGTCAGTCTGCTCTCGCCGTGGTCAGTGAGCGGGTCAGTGTGGGGTCAGTCTGGTCTTCCGAGGGTCAGGGACACACACAGTGTGATGTCAGTCTGCTCTCCATTGGGTCAGTGACAGAGATACTGTGGGGTACGACTGCTCTCCCGGGGGTCAGTAACAGAGACAGTGTGGGGTCAGTTTGCTCTCCCCGCAGTCTGTGATTGAGATCATGTGAGGACAGTCTGCTCTCCCTGGGGTCAGTGTCAGTGTGCCGTCAGTCTGCTTTCCCCAGAGACAGTGTGGGGTCAGTCTGCATTCACCGCGGTCAGTAACAGAGACAGTGTGGGGTCAGTCTGCTTTCCCCGTGGTCAGTGACACGGACAGTGTGGGGTCAGTCTGCTCTCCCCGAGGTCAGTAACAGAGACACTGTAGAGTCAGTCTGCTCTCCTCGGGGTCAGTGACACAGACAATGAGGGGTCAGTCGTCTCTCCCCTGGATCAGAGTTAGAGACAGTGTCGGGTCAGACTGCTCTTCCCGGGTTCAGTGACAGAGACAGTGTCGCGCCAGTGTGCACTCCCTAGCGTCAGAGACAGAGACAGTGTAGGGTCAGTCTGCTCTCCCCGTGCTCAGTAACAGCGATAATGTGGGGTCAGTCTGCTCTCCCCGGGATCAGTGACAAATAGTGTGGGGTCAGTCCGCTTTCCCTGGGGTCAGTGACAGAGACAGTGTGTGGTCAGTCTGTTCACCCCTTGATCAGTGACAGAGACAGTGTGTGGTCAGTCTGCTCTCCCCGGGGTCAGTGAGTGAGACACTGTGGGGTCAGTCTGCTTTCCCCAGGGTCAGTGACAGAGACAGTGTGCAGTCAGTCCGTTCTCCGCAGGGTCAGTGACATAGACAGTGAGGGGTCAGTCGTCTCTCCCCGAGGTCAGAGACAGAGACAGTGTGGGGTCAGACTGCTCTCCCCGTTGACAGTGTCAGAGACACTGTGGGGTCAATCTGCTGTACCCGGGCTCAGAGACAGAGACAGTGTGCTGTCAGTCTGCTCTCTCCCAGGTCAGTGACAGAGACAGAGTGGGGTCAGGCTGCCCTCCCTAGCATCAGTGATAGAGACATTGTGGGGTCAGTCTGCTCTTCCAATGTTTAGTAACACAGACAGTGTTGGGTCAGTCTGATCTCCCCGCCGTCAGTGACAGAGATAGTCTGGGGTCAGTCTGATCTCCCCGGGGTCAATGACAGAGACAGTGTGCAGTCAGTCTGATCTCCCCGGGGTCCGTGACAGAGATAGTGTGGTGTCAGTCTGCTCTCCCCGGGGTCAGTGTCTGAGACTCTGCGGGGTCAGTCTGCTTTCCCCGGGGTCGGTGACAGTGAAAGGGTGCAGTCAGTCTGTTCTCCCCGGCGTCCGTGACACAGAGAGTGTGGCGTAAGTCTGCTCTCCCCGAGGTCAATGACAGAGAAGTGTGCAGTCAGTCTGCTCTCCCCGGGGTCAGTGACAGAGACAGTTTGGGGTCAGTCTGCTCACCCCGGGGTCAGTGACAGAGACAGTGTGGGGTCAGTCTGCACTCCCCAGGGTCAGTGACTGAGACAGTGTGAGGTCAGTCGGCTATCCCTTGGGTCAGTGACAGAGTCACTGTGGGGTCAGTCTGGTCTCCCCTTGTTCAGTGACAGAGACAGTGTGCGGTCAGGCTGCTCTCCCAGAGGTCAGTGACAGAGACACTGTGGAGTCAGTCTGCCCTCCCCGGGGTCAATGACAGAGACAGTGTGCGGTCAGTTTGCTCTACACGGGGTCAGTGACCCAGACAGAGGTGGGTCAGTCTGCTCTTCCTAAGGTCAGTGACTGAGACAGTGTGGGGTCAGATTGCTCTCCCTTGGGTCAGTGACAGAGATAGTGTGGGATCAATCTGCTCTCCGCGGGGACAGTGACAGAGACTCTGTGGTGTCAGCCTGCTCTCCCCGGTGTCTGTGACAGAAACTCTGTGGGGTCAGTCTGCTCTCGCCGAGGTCAGTGACAGAAACAGTGTGGGGTCAGTCTGCTCTTCCCAGGGTCTGTAACGGAGACAGTGTGGGGTCAGTCTGCTTCCCCGCGATCAGTGACAGAGACAGTGTGGCGTCAGTCTGCTCTCCCCGGGGTCAGTGACAGAGTTACTGTGTGGGCAGTCTGCTCTTCCCATTGGTCAGCAACTGAGACAGTGTAGGTTGAGTCTGCTTTCCCCGGGGTCAGTGACAGCGATTGTGTGGGGTCAGTCTGCTCTCCCCGGGGTCAGTGACAGAGACAGTGTTGTGGTCAGTCTGATTTCCCTCGGGCCAGTGACAGAGATAGAAAGTGAGGTCTGCAGATGCTGGAGATCAGAGATGGAAATGTGTTGCTGGAAAAGCGCAGCAGGTCAGGCAGCATCTAGGGAACAGGAGAATCGACGTTTCGGGCATTAGCCTGAAGAAGGGCTTCCTGAAGAAGGGCTAATGCCCGAAACGTCGATTCTCCTGTTCCCTAGATGCTGCCTGACCTGCAGCGCTTTTCCAGCAACACATTTCCATCAGTGACAGAGATAGTTTGGGGTCAGTCTGTTCTATCCGGGATCACTAACAGAGATAGGGTGGTGTCAGTCTTTTCTCCGCGGGGTCAGTGACAGAGACAATGTGCAGTCAGTCTGCTCTCCCCGGGGTCAGTGACAGAGACACTGTGGGGTCAGTCTGCTGTCCGTGGGGTCACTGACAGAGAGAGTGTGCGGTCAGTCTGCTCTACACGGGGTCAGTGACCCACACAGTGTGGGGTCAGATTGTTCTCCCCGGGGTCAGTGATTGAGATCGTGTGAGGACTGTCTGCTCTTCCTGGGGTCAGTTACAGAGACAGTGTAGGGTCAGTCTGCTCTCCCCAGAGACATTGTGGGGTCAGTCTGTTCTCACAGGGGTCCGTGACAGAGACGGTCTGGGGTCAGTCAGTTCTCTCCTGAGGCAGTGTGGGGTCAGTCTGCTCTCCTCGGGGTCAGTGACAGAGACAGTCTTGGGTCAGTCTGTTCTCCCTGGTGACAGTGACAGAGACAGTATGGGGTCAGCCTGCTCTCCCCGGGTTCAGTGACAGAGGCAGTGTGGGGTCAGTGGAGGAGACAACTTGCGGTCAGTCTGTTCTACACGGGGTCAGTGACCCAGACAGTGTGGGGTCAGATTGCTCTCCCCGGGGTCAGTGATTG
This sequence comes from Chiloscyllium plagiosum, assembly GCF_037043375.1. Classification (NCBI taxonomy): domain Eukaryota; kingdom Metazoa; phylum Chordata; class Chondrichthyes; order Orectolobiformes; family Hemiscylliidae; genus Chiloscyllium; species Chiloscyllium plagiosum. The sequence goes on from NW_028270156.1 coordinate 115,166,391, forward strand.
AGATCGTGTGAGGACAGTCTGCTCTTCCTGGGGTCAGTTACAGAGACAGTGTAGGGTCAGTCTGCTCTCCCCAGAGACATTGTGGGGTAAGTCTGCTCTCACAGGGGTCAGTGACAGAGACAGTGTCAGGTCCGAAGTTAAAAATCCCCAGAGACATTGTTGTGTCAGTCTTGACTCCCCGGTGTCATTGACAGAGATACTGTTGCGTCAGTCAGCTATCCCTGGGGTCAGTGAAAGCGACAGTGTGCGGTCAATCTGCTCTCACCGGGGTCAGTGACAGCGATAGTGTGAGGTCAGTCTGCTCTCCCTGGTGTCAGTGACAGAGTCAGTGTGGGGTCAGTCTGCTCTCCCCGGGATCCGTGACAGAGACAGTGTGAGGTCAGTCTGTTCTCCCCGGTTCTGTGACAGAGACAGGGCGGGGTCAGTCTGCTCTCCCCGGTGTCAGTGACAGAGAAGTGTCAGGTCCAAAGTTAAAAATCACACAACACCAGGTTATAGTACAACTGGTGTTGTGTGATTTTTAACTTTGTACACCACAGTCCAACACTAACATCTCCAAAGTGTATTGTTCGTCTGCTCTCCGCGGGATCAGTAACAGAGAGAGTGTAGGGTAACTCTGCTCACCCCGGGGTCAGTGACAGAGACAGTGTGGGGTCAGTCTGCTCGCCACGGGTTCAGTGACAGAGACAGTGTGGGGTCAGTCTGATCACCCCGGGTTCAGTGACAGAGACAGTGTGGGGTCAGTCTGATCTCCCCGGGGTCAGTGACAGAGGCAGTGTGGGCTCAGTCTGCTCTCTCCTTGGTCAGTGAGAGATACAGTTTGGGGTCAGTCTGCTCTCCCCGGGGTCAGTGACAGACATAGTGTGGCATCAGTCTGCTTTCCTTGGTGTCAGTGACAGAGACAGTGTGGGGTCAGTCTTCTCTCCCTGGTGTCATTGACAGAGACAGTGTGGGGTCAGTCTGCTCTCCCCGGGATCAGTGACAGAGAAAGTGTGGGGTCAATCTGCTCTCCCCGCGGTCAGTGACAGAGACAGTGCGTTGTCAGTCTGCTCTCCGAGGGTTCAGTGACAGAGACATGGTGGGGTCAGTCTGCTTTCCCCAGGCCTAGTCACAGAGGCAGTGTGGGGTTGGTCTGCTCTCCCCAGTGTCAGTGACAGAGACAGTGTGAGGTCCGTCTGCTCTCCCCAGAGACATTGTTGAGTCAGTCTTGACTCCACGGTGTCATTGGCAGAGATACTGTTGAGTCAGTCAGCTATCCCAGGGGTCAGTGAAAGCGACAGTGTGCGGTTAATCTGCTCTCCCCGGGGTCAGTGACAGAGTCAGTGTGAGGTCAGTCAGCTCTCCCCGGGTTCTGTGTCAGAGACAGGGCGGGGTCAGTCTGCTCTCCCCGGTGTCAGTGATAGAGTCACTGTGGGGTCAGTCTGCTCTCCCCGGGGTCAGTGACAGAGACAGTGTCAGGTCCAAAGTTAAAAATCACACAACACCAAGTTATAGTACAACTGGTGTTGTGTGATTTTTAACTTTGTACACCACAGTCCAGCACTGGCATCTCCAAAGTGTCTTGTCCGTCTGCTCTCCGCGGGATCAGTAACAGAGAGAGTGTAGGGTAACTCTGCTCACCCCGGGGTCAGTGACAGAGACAGTGTGGGATCAGTCTGCTCGCCACGGGTTCAGTGACAGAGACAGTGTGGGGTCAGTCTGATCACCCCGGGTTCAGTGACAGAGACAGTGTGGGGTCAGTCTGATCTCCCCGGGGTTCAGTGACAGAGACAGTGTGGGGTCAGTCTGATCTCCCCGGGTCAGTGACAGAGGCAGTGTGGGCTCAGTCTGCTCTCTCCTTGGTCAGTGAGAGATACAGTGTGGGGTCAGTCTGCTCTCCCCGGGGTCAGTGACAGACATAGTGTGGCATCAGTCTGCTTTCCTTGGTGTCAGTGACAGAGACAGTGTGGGGTCAGTCTTCTCTCCCTGGTGTCATTGACAGAGACAGTGTGGGGTCAGTCTGCTCTCCCCGGGATCAGTGACAGAGAAAGTGTGGGGTCAATCTTCTCTCCCCGCGGTCAGTGACAGAGACAGTGCGTTGTCAGTCTGCTCTCCCAGGGTTCAGTGACAGAGACATTGTGGGGTCAGTCTGCTTTCCCCAGGCTCAGTAACAGAGGCAGTGTGGGGTAGGTCTGCTCTCCCCAGCATCAGTGACAGAGACAATGTAAGGTACGTCTGCTCTCCCCAGAGACATTGTTGTGTCAGTCTTGACTCCCCGGTGTCATTGACAGAGATACTGTTGCGTCAGTCAGCTATCCCTGGGGTCAGTGAAAGCGACAGTGTGCGGTCAATCTGCTCTCCCCGGGGTCAGTGACAGCGATAGTGTGAGGTCAGTCTGTTCTCCCTGGTGTCAGTGACAGAGTCAGTGTGGGGTCAGTCTGCTCTCCCCGGGATCCGTGACAGAGACAGTGTGAGGTCAGTCTGTTCTCCCCGGTTCTGTGACAGAGACAGGGCGGGGTCAGTCTGCTCTCCCCGGTGTCAGTGACAGAGAAGTGTCAGGTCCAAAGTTAAAAATCACACAACACCAGGTTATAGTACAACTGGTGTTGTGTGATTTTTAACTTTGTACACCACAGTCCAACACTAACATCTCCAAAGTGTATTGTCCGTCTGCTCTCCGCGGGATCAGTAACAGAGAGAGTGTAGGGTAACTCTGCTCACCCCGGGGTCAGTGACAGAGACAGTGTGGGGTCAGTCTGCTCGCCACGGGTTCAGTGACAGAGACAGTGTGGGGTCAGTCTGATCACCCCGGGTTCAGTGACAGAGACAGTGTGGGGTCAATCTGATCTCCCCGGGTTCAGTGACAGAGACAGTGTGGGGTCAGTCTGATCTCCCCGGGGTCAGTGACAGAGGCAGTGTGGGCTCAGTCTGCTCTCTCCTTGGTCAGTGAGAGATACAGTTTGGGGTCAGTCTGCTCTCCCCGGGGTCAGTGACAGACATAGTGTGGCATCAGTCTGCTTTCCTTGGTGTCAGTGACAGAGACAGTGTGGGGTCAGTCTTCTCTCCCTGGTGTCATTGACAGAGACAGTGTGGGGTCAATCTGCTCTCCCCGCGGTCAGTGACAGAGACAGTGCGTTGTCAGTCTGCTCTCCGAGGGTTCAGTGACAGAGACATGGTGGGGTCAGTCTGCTTTCCCCAGGCCTAGTCACAGAGGCAGTGTGGGGTTGGTCTGCTCTCCCCAGTGTCAGTGACAGAGACAGTGTGAGGTCCGTCTGCTCTCCCCAGAGATATTGTTGAGTCAGTCTTGACTCCACGGTGTCATTGGCAGAGATACTGTTGAGTCAGTCAGCTATCCCAGGGGTCAGTGAAAGCGACAGTGTGCGGTTAATCTGCTCTCCCCGGGGTCAGTGACAGAGTCAGTGTGGGGTCAGTCTGCTCTCCCCGGGGTCGGTGACAGAGACAGTGTGAGGTCCGTCTGCTCTCCCCAGAGACATTGTTGAGTCAGTCATGACTCCACGGTGTCATTGGCAGAGATACTGTTGAGTCAGTCAGCTATCCCAGGGGTCAGTGAAAGCGACAGTGTGCGGTTAATCTGCTCTCCCCGGGGTCAGTGACAGAGTCAGTGTGAGGTCAGTCAGCTCTCCCCGGGTTCTGCGTCAGAGACAGGGCGGGGTCAGTCTGCTCTCCCCGGTGTCAGTGATAGAGTCACTGTGGGGTCAGTCTGCTCTTCCCGGGGTCAGTGACAGAGACAGTGTCAGGTCCAAAGTTAAAAATCACACAACACCAAGTTATAGTACAACTGGTGTTGTGTGATTTTTAACTTTGTACACCACAGTCCAGCACTGGCATCTCCAAAGTGTCTTGTCCGTCTGCTCTCCGCGGGATCAGTAACAGAGAGAGTGTAGGGTAACTCTGCTCATCCCGGGGTCAGTGACAGAGACAATGTGGGGTCAGTCTGCTCGCCACGGGTTCAGTGACAGAGACAGTGTGGGGTCAGTCTGATCACCCCGGGTCCAGTAACAGAGACAGTGTGGGGTCAGTCTGATCTCCCCGGGTTCAGTGACAGAGACAGTGTGGGGTCAGTCTGATCTCCCAGGGGTCAGTGAGAGAGACAAAGTGGGGTCAGTCTGCTCTCACCGGGTTCAGTGACAGAGACCGTTGAGGTCAGTCTGTCCTCCCAGCGGTCAGTGACAGAGACAGTATGGGGTTAGTCTCCTCTCCCCGGGGTCATGGACAGACACAGTGTGGACAGTCTGCTCTCCACGGTGTCAGTGACAGAGACAGTGTGGGGTCAGTCTGCTCTCCCCGGGGCCAGTGGCAGAGACTGTGTGAAGTCAGTCTGCTCTCCCTGGTGTCAGTGAAAGAGAGAGTGTGCAGTCTGTTTGCTCTCTCCGTGGTCAGTGACAGAGACAGTGTTGGGTCAGTCTGCGCTCCCAGGGTTCGGTGACAGAGACAGTGTTGGGTCAGTCTACTCTCGCCGGGGTCAGTGAGAGAGGCAGTGTGGGGTCAGTCTACTCTCCTCAGGATCAGTGACACAGACAGTGTGGGGTCAGTCTGCTCTCACCGGGGTCAGTGTCCCAGACAGTGTGAGGTCAGTCTGCTCTTCCCAGGGTCAGTAACAGAGATAGTGTGGGTCAGTCTTCTCTTCCTGGAGTCTTTGACAGAGACAGTGTGGGATCAGTCTGCTCTCCCCGGAGTCAGTGACAGAGACAGTGTGGTGTCAGTCTGCCCTCCCCGAGGTCGGTGGCAGAGAGAGTGTGGGGTTAGTCTGCTCTCCTCGGTTTCAGTGACAGAGATAATGTGGGGTCAATAGCTCCCCCCGGGTTCAGTGACAGAGAGAGTGTGGGGTTAGTCTGCTCTCCCCGGGTTCAGTGACAGAGATAATGTGGGGTCAGTCTGCTCTCCCCGGGTTCAGTGACATAGAAAGTGTGGGGGCAGTCTGCACTCCCCGGGTTCAGTGACAGAGACAGTGTGGGGTCAGTCTGCTCTCGCCGGGGTCAGTGAGAGAGACAGTGTGAGGTGAGTCTGCTCTCCTCAGGGTCAGTAACACAGACAGTGTGGGGTCAGTCTGCTCTCCCCGGGGTCAGTAACACAGACAGTGTGGGCTCAGCCTGCTCTCTCCTTGGTCAGTGAGAGAGATAGTGTGGGGTAAGTCTGCTCTCCCTGGGGTCAGTGACAGAGACAGTGTGGGGTCTGTCTGCTCTCTCCGGGGTCAGTAACAGACAGCGTGGGCTCAGTCTGCTCTATCCTTGGTCAGTGAAAGAGTCTGTGTGAGATAAGTCTGCTTTCACTGGAGTCAGTGACAGAGAGAGTGTGTGGTCAGTCTGCTCTCCCCGGGGTCAGTGAGAGACACAGTGTGGGGTCAGTCTGCTCTCCCCAAGGTCAGTGACACAGACAGTGTGGGGTCAGTCTGCTCTCCCCAAGGTCAGTGACAGAGACAGTGTGGGGTTAGGTCTGCTCTCCCGGTGTCAATGACAGAGACAATGTGGGGTCAGTCTGCTCTCCACGGTGTCATTGACAGAGACAGTGTGCGGTAAGTCTGCTCTCCCCGGTGTCAGTGACAGAGACAGTGTGCAGTCAGTCTGTCCTCCCTGCGGTCAGTGACGGAGACAGTGTGCAGTCAGTCTGTTCTCCCCGCTGTCAGTGACAGAGACATTATAGGGTCAGTCTGCTCTCCCCAGAGTCAGTGACACAGTGTGTAGTCTGTCTGCACTCCCCGAGGTCAGTGACAGAGATGTTGTGGCGTCATTTTATTGCTCCCCACCCCCTTCTCCCGTAGTCTATGATACAGACAATCATTTGTCTGTGTGCTCTCTTCATGGTCATTGACAGATACAGAACGGGTCAGTCTACTGTCCTCATGGTAAGAGAGACTGAGTGGGGTCAGTCTGATTTCGCTGGGGTCAGTGACACAGACAGTGTGGCATCACTCTGCTCTCCCCGGTGTCAGTGACACAGAGAGTGTGCAGTCAGTCTGCTCTCCCCGGGGTCAGTGACGGAGACAGTGTGAGGTCTGTCTACTCTCCCTGGGGTCAGTGACAGAGACAGTGTGAGGTCAGTTTGCTCTCCCCGGAGTCAGTGACCGAGACAGTGTGGGGTCAGTCTGCTCTCCCCGGGGTCATTGACAGAGAGAGTGTGTGGTCAGGCTGCTCTCCTTGAAACACATTGGGATCAGTTTGCTCTCACGTGGTTTAGTGACAGAGACACATTGTGTTAAATCTGCCCGTCTCGAAGTCAGTGACAAGGACACAATGTTGTCATTCTGCTTCCTTGGAATCAGTGGCAGAGCCGCAGTGGGGAGACCGTGCTCTCTCCTGAGAGAAGTTTAGTTTTGGAACATGGTCAGCGGGAACTGGTTAGATCGAAGGCTCTGTCCCCGTGCTGGATGATTGAATGACACGATGACATTACACTTGGCAGTCAAAAGACAGGTTCGTCTAAGTTCATTCTCACATCTTCCTGCGCCCAGGGGTTAGGACACTATGTGAGGGCTGAGTGGAGACACAGAGGGGCAATGGGTGTGTGATGGAGAAATTAAAGATGGGTCAGTTCAGGGGAGATGTAGCTGCTTTGGGAAGGCAATTAAACAGGGACTTGGAAGGGGGAAGGTGCTAAATTTGGGAGACTGCAAGTTTTGCCAGCGGCTAGGGATTGTGCAAATTGGAGGGGTGGTGCAGATTCAGGACTCAAAGGCAGAAATAGGATAGGAATGAAAGAGGAGGAAGGAGAGAAAGAAAGGGACAGAAGAAGAAGAAAGAAGAAAGAGAGTGTGGAAGAAACATACACAAATGTATAAAGAAAAGGGTTCAGAGAAAAAAAAGTCAATAGAAGGGCTTGTCCGTAAGGGAGAAAGAAAGATAATGGGTTATAAAGAAAGATAGAGAGAGAGAGTTGTAGAAAGTGAGAGGCAGGCAGTGAGAGACCGAAAACAAGAGAGAGACAGAGAAAGAGGGAAAAGGGGAAAATCAGACAGCTGTAAACAGGAGTGAAGGAAAGACGTGGCGAGATTAAAATTGTGATACTCAAAATTTCACTTGGTTGCAGCTCTCTCGATGGTCTCTCACACTCCTTCTCTCCCATTCGGGAAAGACTGTGCTAAAGGGGCTTGCCTTAGGAGGTGCTGATTCAGGAAGTGTTTGTGATTAAAGAATCCAAACTTGGCTTGAGATATAACACCCTCACATGCAGAGGCAGACAGAAACAAATCTTTCATTCAAATAACCTCTCTCCACCCAAGTCCCAGTTTACCCAGTCAGCTCCCAGTTCTCTCTGCCTATTTCATACCTCCCCCAGGGATGGAACACATCCAATATCATCTCCGAGGTGGGAGGGAACGAGGGAGGGAAGAGGTGTGAGGGAAAGCAACAAGTCAATAGTTTCGTCCAGACTGGGTTAAAGGGATATGGTCCAAGTTCTCGCAAATGGGATTAGATTAGGTTGGGATATCTGGTCGGCAAGGATGAGTTGGACCAAAGGGATTGCATCCGTGCTGCATATCTCCATGAGTCCTGCTTTGGATTTTACTGCCCAAGCATGAACCCTGGACAAATTTTCAAATTGATAAAATTCCTTTTTTCTTTGGATTTTCGTATTAACCAATGTAAAAATCTCAACTTGCAATGCCAGGAATCAAACCCAGGTCACCTTCTTGGAAGGCAGCTATACTCACCACGATAGCTCCATCACTGTACACTTTAACATCAACACAATCATCATACACATTTAAAAACTCTGTTATCATGATGAAGTACACACAGAAATAAAAGTGACATTAGGCCAGGTGACAATAACGCATACAAGGAGTTGGATTTTAAGGAGCATCTTAAATAGGAGAGGTAGTGGATACTTGGAAGAGTACAGAGAGGGAGTCCAGAAGCCGCTCTGGTTGATCTTGGATTCCTCCACCACACATCAGCTGCTTCATGGAATGGAACGGATAAAGAAATAGAATGATACCAGTAATTTCAGTGGGAACAAAGTAAATGATTGTTGAATATAAGTTTGCAAACAGAAGACACAGAATTTGTACAGCATATTATTTACTCTTTACAATCGAACCTTTTTTTATAACTTTTGCCCAGATGTCTGAATCAAAGAAGTCAGTGAAGAAGATCTGAGCGGAGTCTGTCGTTGTGTATCCCAATCCGGCCTGCAGCGAACGATGATCCACTCCTCCAGGTCATTTAGTGTTGCATCCTCTTCACTCACTGAGAACTGGTCATTTGGGATTGTTTTTGCGCATATCTCACCTCTTTTTTGGTTTTGCTTTTATTGTTCAGCTTTCTACGAACTGTTGCTCATTGCTAACAGCACTTTACACGACTTTACTCTTTCAGGCTCTTTCATTCTTCTTCTCAGTTGGTGTCATTCCTTTCCCATTAGAAAAGGAGTGTTCTCCACTCTTCCCTTTCCTTTTGGTCCATTCCTCACATGGAGATCTCATTCCATTATCTGTTGCATCTAATATTGGCCCTCGGTAACTAGGGTCTACCCATTAATTGAATTAATTTTATAGCTGGATATTTCACTGCATATTTAAACTGGTCTCTGAATTCTTTTTGAGTCACCATATAAATAAATGCATTTGTGCAACAACTCAGGTTCCGCAGCATATATCCGATTTGGTCAAAGAGAGATTTAGCAGCGTAATTCAAGGAATAGCCAATACTGAAGAAATATAAAACATACAACAGCCAGAGAAGAATGAAGCTGGCAGATATGGCAAAGATTAAAATCAATGAATTCTTTCTGCTCTCCGTCTCTGGGTCATTCTCTGTTTTTTTCAGATCCCTCAGTTCTTTACGAATCTTCATGGACTCGAACATGTGTCTGGCAGTCAGAATGTTGATAAAGAGAATAAAAGTGAATGGCAGAAAAGGTGTTAAAAATTTCTCAAAAGTTCTAAAACTGGCCCACCGATGGTCATGAAAATAACTGGACTGTAAATAACAGTACCATGGTACATTGTTGCTGATCATTCCAGGTTTATATCGAAAGTAGTTGGGAATGTTCTTCAAAGAAAAAAAAATACAAATTGTTGCTAAAACCCTTATCGCAGTTTTCTCTGTGCAATACGTAGTTTTCATCTGATGAAAACAAATAGCAACAAATCGATCAAAAGAAAAAGCAACAGTGAACCAGACAGAACAATCAAGGGTCAAATGGTTCATAACATCGAGAACACTGCAAACAGGAGTGATGTCCAGGAAGCACCGTGGATAATAATAACGTGAAAATGTGTGAAGGAAAAAATAACCAAAAGTGAACAGGAGATCGGAAGTTGCCATGGCCATCAGATAGCGAATGCTGCATGTAGAAAGGTTGCATTTGCCCCGAGCCAAGAATACAATCACCACAAGACTAACTGTACGGGACGAAAAGGAAAAAAGAAGATTTGAAGTTACTAGTAAAACATTCTCCCTGCCCAAGCCCAGACTGTCAGCAATGGCCCAAAGATAATTGTTGTTCCATGCCATATGAAATGTAAAGAACCTGAACCAGAGCAGCAAACTATCTCAAAATGAATAATTTGCACGTTTCAAAGATTTAGGGAAGAATATGAGCAGCAGATTGCTCACAAAAACATGGTCATGTACTCAATGTCTTTTTTTTTACGTAAGTAGCCGCTGATTTCACATGCTTTCTGGGGTACTCAGACTGGGTGGAGTTTCCCATAAGGCCACAAGATCTAACGAGAGATGATGGGATCAGTAGAACACATAATGTGAGACATCTAACACAGATATTGATAGCAAAATTTCTTTGTTTGGTTTTGGAGTCTCCACAGCTTAGATTGCCTACTGACTTGTATATCCACAGTACATGAATGGCAGTGCAGAGCAAAAACCACTCTACTCTGTCCAGGAATGGATGCCCTCCATAATATGGATGAAAAATGATCAGGCATTGGGTACAGGATTACACATTGTGACAATCTGAACCATAAGAGAATTCAGCAGTCATTCCAACCAGAATCCATGCAGAGTTAGCCATGGCAAACTTCCGGTTTAGAAGTCAGACACTTTATCTGGGATTCAGCAAAACTTCCTGCTTGATGTCCAGGATCACGCTCCCAAGCTCCTCTCCTTGTGAATGGAGATCCCTCCCAAATGTCAAGCTCTCAGTATCTTGGAACCCCCATAGTTTAACACGTGCTCTCCATGAAGATCATCAAAATTGTTCCACACCTTCAGAGACTACTTCTGTGGTAGCATCATAGAAACCCTGCAGTGTTTAAAGACATCGTTCGGACCACTGGGTCAGTTGTGAATGTCTGCAGGGCATGTCCACCTTCACTTCCACCCCTATAGATGTGATTTTAAAAAATGGCAGACATGGGGAGAGCTAGCAGACTCCACACCGTCACCCGAGGCTGGAATAGAACCCAGCTCACAGTTTGCTGAGGCAGCAATGTAATCATTACGTCATGATGCCCTTAAAACTCAGTGAATTCAGGGCAGCACGTGCCTCACAGTGCTAGGGTTCAAATCTCACCTCGGGACAACTGTCTGTGTGAAGTTTGCACATTTTCCTGTGTATGCATGGGTTTCCTCCGGGTGCTCCTGTATACTCCCACAGTCCAATGATGAGCAGGTTAGATGTGCTAAATTGCCCCATAGTGTCCAGGGATGTGTAGGTTAGGTGGATTACTCAGGGGTAAATGTAGAGTAATGGGGGAATGGGTCTGGGTGGCTTACTATACGGATCGTTGGTATGGACTTGCGGGGTCGAAAGGGCTTGTTCCCACACTGTAGGGATTCTATGACTCTTAAAAAAAAGAGTTGGGCGGATGATGGCCAAATAGTCTTATCACGAGACTGTTAGTTCAGAGACTGAGTCAACGTTCTGGAGAGCTAGTTTCAACATTCACCATGGGAGATGGTGGAATTTCAATTCATTAAAAATCTGGACCACACAGTCCAATGCTGATTAAACAGTTGCCATTGTCGTGATTTAAAAAAAAAAACACGTTGTTCGCTAAAGTCCTAAGGCCAGGTAATCTGTCACCTGGTCTATATATAACTACAGACTCTTGACTCTTACCAGCCCTCTGGCCAATTAGGGAAGGATGGTAAGTGTGGCCCTAGCGAGCGACTCCAACAACCCTTCAATGAATAATCAAAATTGAGCTCCACATGCACAGCCAAATCACTACTACAGGGTACTGCTCCCTTTCTAGACCATTCTCTGGAATTGGATATCCCCACTCTGAATCCAATTTCACAAATATTAAATGATCCATTGCAGACTTGATCGAATTTTGAAGATAAAGGATCCTCCACATGATTCAGCGCAGTTAACTGGAGTGGGATACACCAATATATCGACCAGTACATAGCACACACACAATATAGGCCACAGGATCTGTCTCCTGGCTTTGAGATCAGCAGGAACTGGGAAACTCATTGGACTCAACAAAATAAGCCATGACATGGATTATTCACTGAGATAACTGATGCCCCAGAATTGGGCAGAACCTCCACACCAAGCATCCAGCCTTTCACATTGGACAGTTCTGTCGCTGTGTTACATACAGAACATTCCCTTTTGACACTAACCACCCCTCAACCGCAGAGATATCCTCTTGTGGATAAGGAAATAGTGATTATTTTTTAAAATGTACTCATGGAAACTGAGCTTCAGTGGCCGAGACAGCGTTCATTCTCCAGCTCTAATTGCCCTTGTGATAGTGTTGAAGATCTTTGTGAACATTTTCATTCACTTATGTACACGAAAACCCACAGTACTTTTAGGGAAGAGATGCAGAATTATTACCCAGCAACAGAGATGGAACAATGATATATTTTCTTGTCAGAATGAAATCTGGGTTGAAAGGGAATTTGCACGTGATGGCGTGTCTGTGCATCTGCTACCGTTGTCCTTCCAGTTGGTGCTGGAAGATATTTGGAGTGTTATTGGTTTACATTTTGGAAGTAATATTAATTTCGGGTCATGTATGTCGTTAATGAAGAGAGTGAGTACTAAATGGGGTGATTGGCACACCATTCAATCAGCTGTTAGTCCTGCACAATGTGGAGCTTTTTGAATGTTGCACTCAGTGTTGCACGTGAGATGCACTCAGCCAGATACCTGGAGAGTTCAATCCGACTGCTGAGCGATGCTTTTTGGATGGTTGTCATGAATTTGAGAGGCAGGCAGAGAACATCTTCTCACAGTCATCAGAGTATCTGAAATACCCCTATTGCCACAGCACTGGTACAGCTGGAAAAGATGATTTTCTTGTCAACGTTTGGCCCAGATTATTTCTGGTAATGCATTCAGTGATGGTAATGTCATTGTAAGCCAATGAAAGATTGCTTGATTGTCACCTTTTGGAGATGGTCATTTCCTGGTGCATGTGGGATGTAAATGTCACTTTAAATGATCAGACGGCTGTTGTCTCACTGTATATGGACATTAACCACTTCATTATTTAAATAGTGGTGAACATTGTGCAATGATGAGCTAACCTCTCTAATTTTGAAATTATTATGAAGGGAAGTGGGTTTATGAAGCACCTTCAGATTTTAGGGCCAAGGTACTGCCATAAAGAATTCCTACAGCAATGTCTAATTTTTTGAAATGGTTGACCTTCAGCAGCCAAAGGCACCTTCACCTGCAGTCAGGATGAAACCAAAAAGAATTCTAATTGAGTTCAGTTTATCGATAGCTCCTTCATGTTAATATGTGTTTATAATGTATTTTTTAAGAGTTGAAATTTTTTTACAGTAATTAAAATTTAACTGTAAATATAGGCTCAACTGATTGAGGAACATACAATCAATCCTTCAGTAAATGCAAGTGAAACAATCCTAAGTTTGGTGTAGTGCAGAGTTAACATGTGTTTATGTGACAAATAACAAGCAATGAATTTGGGCTTCTGGCAGACTCAGAATGCTTGCCTTATCACACTACAGGAAGAGGAAAACTTATAATTCTAGAAATTGGATCCATGGGCTGTGTTAATTAGTGCTACTGAAATTTATTAACATGGAACACTCATTCAGGGTTAGAAACTTAATAACAGGAGAGGCTTGTAGGGTTTATTAAAACACCACGTTAAATGTTCAGGATTCTGGACTGTTAATTCGATGTAATGTTTTCCAATTCAATAATTAACTATGGTCAAAATATTTCAGGAACTAAAGTTAGTTCTTGATTAAGCAGACATTTTTATTCCTGTTGTGATCAGTTTTTTTTTTCTATTTAGTCCCTTATAACTTATTGATTCTCTATCTTCATCAAACCTTTTCCTCCCGAGAAGGACACACATCACAAGGTGGACAGCAACGATCGTTGGAAAATTAACTGTAGGAAGATTAATAAATATTTAAAATTACAGATTGAATTAACAATGTCTCAATATAACCATGTACAGGTGCGAAAGTGTGTGAACATTCCGAGCTCTATATTCATCGTTATTAATGTTCGGATCATAAATTAGTGCAGCCATGTCTCATAAACATGTTCTAACTTTGCTGCAAAATTAGTCAGTACCAAAATACTATATTGGTGAACATACTTTGTCTGTAGAGCATTTAATTGAAAACATTTTGTTGTTCACCCTTCATGAGAAATATCACATCTATCAACCTCCAAAGGGTCATTTCATTTTGTAAACTTGCATAAAACATATCAAACCACATGCGAAGATTTTCCGAGTTGTAACCCATTGTATGCAACTTTTGAGAAGATTTGCAGCTCAGGTTGAGGTTCAGGTTGTACGTTTGCTTGCTGAGCTGTCAGATTTGTTTTCAGAGGTTTCATTACCATGCTAGGTCCCATCATCTGTGAACCTCTGGAGTAGTGCTGGCGTTCTGTCTCGTTTATATTTATGTGTCTTGGTCTCGTAAGGTAGGTCATGCCATACAGTTCCGAAAATGTGTTGCTGGAAAAGCGCAGCAGTTCAGGCAGCATCCAAGGAGCAGGCGAATCGACGTTTCGGGCATGAGCCCTTCTGCAGTCCTCATTTTTTCCTCGAAGATTTTAACCTACTGCGAATCCTCTTGCAAGGATGCCTTCCTTGAAGAAGCTCTAGAAGGGCTCATGCCCGAAAGGTCGATTCTCCTTCTGCTTGGATGCTGCCTGACCTGCTGCGCTTTTCCATCAACACATTTTCAGCTCTGATCTCCAGGATACGCAGTCCTCACTTTCTCCTCTATGCCATACAGTTCCACAGGGAAAGATATTCCCTGTAAAACTTGCAATGGAGATCACGATATTGTCCTATTAATGCTCCAAACTTGATACAATGCCACATTTACAGATGCCCACAGAAAAGCAAGAAACTGTTTCCGACGTTCCTATTTGAGCAGGTACCCAAACTCAGTGTAATTCTACAATGAATCATCCTCCCAGCTGCATGATGTCACAGCAATCCGAGAGTTCAGCCTGAGCTTCGTCATCCCCATTCAATATAATTCATTGCTCAGTATTAAACCTGCACTCAGAGTGATTCAACAGTATACAATATTCCAGTCAATCACAGGATGGTACAGACGGCCAGTGTGCCATAGGCAAAAGACTTTTTCCCTCAGAAGAGGAATTAACCTACCAGGTTAGTTTGGAATTGTGAACTACATAAATTAATATCACAGATACCATCCAGTACAATGCCCAGTAAGGCAAGAGTTAAATGTATCCGTCAAACACAGTACTGGAACAGTGTTCCCGCGGAACAGAGTGAGTGGGATCGTCGGGAAAATTAAAGAGTAAACGTCACGAAAAGAATTAAGAAATAAAATTCAAGACAACCCTTTGCAGAATGTTAGTGCCACAGACACTCAAGTCTTCTGAATTGTAGTAACCTCTGGCATTATCGCAGTAACATATATTCTCTGTAACCTACATTTGCTATTTGCAACCGAACACTGCATTGACAGCATTTGCCTTCAAGGAAACTATTTTGGAATTGAAAAATAAGAACATTATTACATCAAAGGGCTTCATCCACTGCGATACCCCTTTGATGTTAAACATGCTGAGTCAGATATGGCCAAGCCAGCAGTGTTGATGCAGCAGCTCTGACATTTACAATGTACTGTGGGAATGTTCAGTTCGGTGTTATTTTTACGGCAAACACTCATAAAATCCCATGTGCTAACTGGCAACAGTAAGTCCCACGCTGTGAGGTAACAAGCCTCGTACGACATCAGGGTTGACAGATGATCCATATTCTTTCAGCAGTGCGCTGCTGATGGACTATAAATCAATTGGTGACCCTGAAATAGGATGCAAATCATCGAGTCCCTCAATGCTAAACATAGGGTCAACTGTAGGTCAGAACAGCAAGTCTGACATTCACTCCTCATGGCCATATGTTCTTGATCATGTTTGGAGCCTCCAAGCAGCACAACAACATCAACAATCCTAAACCGTCCATCACTGACCTCAAACCAACTTGACTCATATCAGCGAAAAATCCTGCTGTACTACCCAATCTCCACCATTCTGAACTTCTGGACTAGGTGCAATAACAGAGGTTTCATAAAGTTGATGGAGTGCCACAAGTCAGGGTGTTACACCATGGCCTCACAGTGAACCGTCTCAAATATATATGGAGCATTCACCTCTGAAATGCTAGTTCCAACGAAATAATAAGTGATAAATACTTCTGCAAATTGATAGCCAAAGACCGAATAAGAATTCCAAGTAAATGCCAATGGGAGCACCTTCGCATCGACCATTATTTTGGGGGGAAAGCAAAGGACAACAGCAACAAAGGGTAGGATGGGAAACGTCCTGTTGGACAAAGTTGTTTGATCCTCTATGGGAGAGCTGTTATCACAATATTCAAGAGCCGAACGTTTATCCAATTAAACTCTGCACCACAGTACGGTGCATCATTTTCCAAATGGCACCACTCACACGTCTTTCTGATCATCAAACATTTCAACAATAAACACCATAATTGGAAACCTATGCTCAACACCCCTCCCAGTGATATTTCCTCACAAATACTCTGCCCCACACATCCATTGACTGACAAAACACACAAAAGGTGATCGAAGCCGTCTGTCCTGATTGTGACGTATCACTCCATAATTCCCTGCTCAACCCATTCATTCCCCATGTTGTATCTGTGATCCAATTTGAAACCATGTGCCTGAGCAAGATTCAACAATCAAATACATCAAGGAATGGGAAACTCGCGGTGTCACAAAGAGGTGGGTTGTTACAAAACCCATCTGACCCAAAGTAACCTTTGAACTACCAGAGAGAGACAGTGATATTACTGAACACTTTCCAAGACGAGCTCAGCCCAACTTCATCAATGTGGCGTCAGTGCAAACTCGTTCTGCACAGCACAGAGAAATAGACAATGTTACATAGGACTGACTGAGAAGACTTCAAATTGACAAACAACTTGCTTTGCACTCAGTAAGTGAGGACACTATCTTCTGGAAGCAGTATTTGTCTTGTTAAATGGAAATAAAATAATCCGTCATAAAGTGGAAATAATTATAGTTGAAAGCAGAGATTGATACTTCTTAAGGTATTACGAGTCTTACCTGAAAAACCAACGATGCCAAGGATGGTGCAGTACACTTTATCTACCAGCAGCCTTGTCGGAAGCATTTTATTGTTGGCAAAACTATTGCTCCTTTCCCGTTGCCGGCAATCTTCCAGAATTGGAGAATTCAATAAGGATTAGAGCTGACACAGTTCCAGTGACTTTTTTAATATTGTGTGGTATCTCCACTGGGAAAATGTGATTAAACATTCATTTTTTTAAATCATTTTGAACAAACACATTACGACAACAGATTTATTTTAATGACGTAATTTTGTTTTAAATTTAACTTTGTACTTGAATACCCCAAAGACTGGCTTCATCTGATCGTCTTCGGTCTGAAATGTTAATTGCAATTTGTATTCAAACAACAAGACTTGAATTATTTCGCACATGATCATAGCCATCAAAACCTGAATGCTTTTTGATCTGCTTTTCAGTGACGGCCTTCGTTTTGCTGAGGGTATTCTGTCATTCAATACCCCTTGTTATAGAGCTCCTTGCAAGCCGCTATACTGTACAATATTAAGCCCTTGCTTTCCTTGTTAATTTAATTTTGCTACGTATTTGGGAAATTCAATCTGTGAATGAGTATTGTCATACAGAAACTGAAGCTGATACTTAACACACGAAAAGCTGGAATTCATACTTGATAACATTTTCTCAAAACAACGGCAAAACAGAAGAAACTGAGTTAAAACCTGACTTAGAATTCAAGAATGACAGAATCACAGAGAACAGAGAAGGCCTTTTGGCTAATCGTGTTTGTCCCGCCAAAATGACACTAAACCTACCCCATTCCCCCTTTCCAGCGCTGAACTCAACGCTTTGCATGTTATAACATTTGAAGTGTTTATCCAAGTTATTTTTAAAGTTTGTGATGTTTCCCGTCTCAAGTACGCTCTCTCTCAGTTCATTTCAGGCTCCTACCATCATCAAGACAAAAAGTTTATTTTTCCTTCTGTCCCCTACCATATTCCTGCCTTTCAGATTAAATCTCTGTCAGCTTGTTATTGGCACTTCGACTAAGGGAAGCAACTGCTTTCTGTTCAACTTTTCCATGCCTCTCATGATGTTATATTCCCCTATATCTTCTCTACAGGAAAGTAACCCAAGCATACTCAGCCTTCCTCTTCACAGCTACATTTCCCCAGCCCACGCAACATCCTGGTGAACCTCCTTTGCACTGCCTCCAGTGACATCAGAGCCTCGTTATGACGCAGTGACCAGAACCGCCCAAAGTATTTCAACTGTGGCCAAAACAAAGTCCTCTACAGCTATAACAGACCTCCATCCTCTTATAATCAAGCACGTGTCCCGTATTCCTTTTGAACTATAATATTAGCCTGTCCTGCCACCTTCAGGGATCTGTTAGCTAAAGGCTCATGATCGTTCTATTCTTCAAAGCTTCCTAGTTTCCTACCATTCACTGAGTGCCTTTAATGTCTGCCAGAGGGCATCACCTCACATGTATCGGGTTTAAATTTTATCTGACACCTATCTGCCAAGTTGGTCTTTAGCTGTGTGTCTCTGATGGTGACCCGCCAGGCCGGGGTCTGCGCTGGGACATACACACATATTATTCTTTTGTCTTTCTAATTAAAACCTTCAGTTGCATAGATAAACACTCTGCTCATCTCTTCAAACTTCCCACTGAGCAAATACACTAACCCAGCTCGATCAAGAGCAAACTTGGATGGTCTGACAACTGTAAACAGTCAAACCAAGTATTTTACATTCCCCACTTAGTATGTGGGCATTCCTAGTTTCTAGGAATCAAGTTTAAATAAATTAATATTTCAATAAATGATAAATAACAAAACCTAATCCTTTATTTTCTAATTGGAACAGAAGAATCACGTTGGGTTCTAAATCAGCCAGGGACCAAGCCATCACATTGGTTCATATTCAGATCCTTCAGAAATATTTGCATGGAATTGTGTCAACTCCTAACAGGACAAAACTTCAATTCCTAAAAATACAAAATTATAACTCAAATGTTGACCATGAAATCATTATCGATTACCATAAACCCACCTGGTTCACTACTACCCATCAGGGATAGAAACCTGATGTCCTGACGTGGCCTGGGCTACATGTGAATCCAGGCTGACAGCAATTGGCCTGGTGGTGGTTGGTCTGGTGTAAGTGTATCAGTTAATATTTGTACAATCTTTAGCAGCATTCTTCACTCTACAGATATTGATGTACTCGGACAAAGTGAGGACTACAGATGCAGGAGTTCAGAGTCGAAAGTGTTTTGTTGGAAAAGCACAGCAGGTCAGACAGCATCCGAGGAACAGGACAATCGACGTTTCGGCAGAGTTCCTGATGAAGATATTGATGTACTCCAGGGTACTTTGTAACATGCTCCGGGCAACTTACAGCACAGTCAGCCGGATGGCTGGTATGGCATCTCGAGATGCGATTTGATTCTTAGGTTAAACACACCACCAATTGTATTTCTGTGAGAGAACAGCCTTATCTATGATTACATAAACCTCTATAAGATCACCCCTCAGCCTCCGACGGTCCAGAAAAAAAAAACTTCTGCCTATGCAGTATTTCCCACAGCTCAAACCCTCGAATCCCAACAACATGCCTGAAAATCTTTTCTGAATCGTTTCAAATTTCATCACATCCTTCTTACTTAAGGGAGACCAGAATTGCATAGAATATTCCAGAAGTGGCATAATTACACTATGATTGCGTGATATGTCAAATAATATTTTGAGATACTTCCTATATTAAATTATATGCTTATTGGACTCAGCTTTACCGTTCAGTGTGCCCACTGCTATTGTGTAAGAATCTGTTGCTCGAACGATTATTCGAAGTTCATACCTTACAAGAAAATGACTCTTGTGATTACTGAAAACATAGTTCCTGCCAGATTTAACAGGAACAAGTTTGTTGCAAGGTTAAATATTGACACAAACTTATTTTTACTGTTCCGCAAGCTTATGATTTAGCAATTATTTTTCTACTCTATGTACTCCAATAGGATTGTACAACGACTTGTTTATTCCAATCTATCACGAGTCCTGACTCTTTTTATTCCTGGCGTGGTCTGTATCTCTGATTTCTTTTTCTTCTCTGTGATGCTAACTTCATGATATTGCAGAACAACAAATGCTTCTGTCTCATCAAGATTAGATACTGCTTCTGTTCTGAATGTAGATGTCAATACCTTCTTTTGTATTACCCAAGATCCATTGCCTGTAAGTGCAGAATTGGTCGTTTCCTTCTTTTATGTCACACCAGGGCCTCTTGTTGCTATGACGTTTCTGGCCAATGTTTTTGCTTATATTACATTACATCATTTTACTGATGATCGCATGGAACATATAGGAACAGTTCAGCCAAACATTAACGATAACATGTAGAAGGACTACATTTGACGTTTCAAATGCAACGGTTTTAACTGTAGACTTGGAATTAATGTAAATTCCAAAATCCTCAACTGGTGCTTTCCTTGTATACAATGGAATAGTATTTCACGTAATTAATTAAACATTGACCACATATCGGGTATAGTTATAGTTTTGATTTTCCAATCTGTCAGACCTTGAGAGGAATTACAAATTTCAGGAAAATAAAACAGAAATTCCCGTTAAATGGTGAGGTGAGTGTTTATCGATTCGCTGGTCACTTGTCTCGATATCAGTTAATGCACTTTCCAGTTGATCAGCGGGCATGACTGTGGTATCTCTGGAAACGAAATAGACCGCACTATATAAAAAGCAGAGCACTGTAAAGGGCTAAGCAATTTGTACTTAAATTATTAAGTTACCTTCAGATCAAATATATTGCCTCTTTTTGAGTTTTAATATAATCCCAGAAAATAGAGTTGGGCTGAGTGTGATTACTGAAAGAAAGGAAGCAACCTAATGCAGAAAACGAGTCGCTGTATCTAACAAGGTCTATTAGAAAACAGGTTTTTAAAAAGAATAATCATAAATGTAACCAAGACTGGAATTTGTACGATATTAACAAGATATATTTCATTCTAAGCGGGAACGGGGTATTTTGACATACTACTAACTGGATAAAGAGCATCAGTTACTGAGAATGCATCTCCAGTGTTATAAGCTGATCCCAGAGCGAGTTCCACCCCCATTGAGGCAAGGTCCAGCGGATCATAAACATGGTCTGAGGGGAAAGATATGAAGACACGATGTTAGTAGCAGCAACAATGGTAAAAACAATGACTGCAGATGTTGGAAACCAGATTCTAGATTAGAGTGGTACTGGAAAAGCATAGCTGGTCAGGCAGCATCCAAGGAGCAGGGAAATCGACGTTTCGGGCAAAAGCCCTTCATCAGTAATAGAGCCAACAATGACAAGATTTATTAACTATAAAGAGACAAAAGGAAGCAGTATTTATACTCTGTGTCGAGGTCCAGTCTAATATATACCCTTACATGATGTATTAGAACACAAACAGAGGCACACACTTATAATACAAATAAAGTTGTGACCTCGTGCAATACCAAAGGAGGCCCAGTGGAGCTATAATTGATGTGGGGTCTTCACTCATATCGATAGGAGATTGATCTCGTGAAGTAACAACTTTGAAGGGATTGTGGGATTGTGCTAGGGAAAACTGAAAAAAATAATATTTGTGCAGATTATCACTTCTGTCCGGGAACTGATGCAATGTAAACCAAGATAGGAATCAATGTAGGAATTTCTGATACAGGACCTAAATTAGTACAGCAGGGACATATAAGATTAGGGGATATAAGTTTGCGCAGTATTAGGAGCAATAGTCGAGCTGAATATCAGTTGTGGCATGGACAGTTGCAGCAATACTTGCCGATTGTCTATTTCACTGTACATGTCTATAAAAGTAATCAGTGACTTAAGGCCTCTTACAGCAACGCAAGATGAAGTATTGTATACAGAAAAGCAAGGCTGATTTAGATTTACGTCGGAATATTCCAGCGCAATATTAGTCTGTCTGTGCGTCTGAGTGCCTGTGTGTGTGTGTGTGTATCTGTGTCTGTCTGTGTGTGCGTGAGAGAGAGAGTATTTGTGTGTCTGTGTGTGTTAATTTATTTAATTTGTTGCAACTCCCAGTTCATTTCAAATCGTTAAAATAAACTGAGGTTACATTGACCACCCTTTCCCAGAAACTGTGGAAACGGCCCACCACTTCCAAGGCCTGACACCAAAACACAAACAAAACAATGCATGTATATTGAGCAGACATTGCAAGCGGGATATTTGCTCAATGTCCAATCCATTGTCTCCAGCGTTAGAAATGATGGCCTGTGGGAAAACGGTAGAGGCAGACTCTGCCTGTGGGGAATTATATAGGTTTTTCGTATAATTGATGCAGCCCTGGTTTGCAGGATGGACCGTTTCTAAACTGGTTTATAGAGACACCCTAACCATATTTACCTTGCTTAAACTTCTTCAATTAAAGACAGAAAGCGGTTCCTCCCTTTAAAACTACTTTTTTTTCATTTGGAATATGATTATTTTGAATATTCTGAAGTCTCCCCTAAAATGCCTGCTACCTCCCATTCTCTATTAATCTATCTCCTAGCCGATTATGCCATTCACTTCAGTTAGCTTAATTTTCAAGCCGAAACAGTGACCTTTGCTTAAGATTAAAATTCTTGTCTTAGATTCAATCATCCTTTCAAATTGGATGTACAATTGAATCATATTGTGATGGCTGCTACTTATGAGTGCCTTTACACCGAGATTGTTTCATAAATCTTTTCTCTTTAGACAGTATCAATAAGATGGTAATAACATAACCTGCTGTCTGGTTTCACCAGAACATGCAGCTCTCACTCTCGAGAGTCATCGATAACTTTTCATCCATGTTATATTGCCAATCTGATTTACTGTATACAGTCTGGATGTAGATTCATGTCATCTATAATTATTACCATTCCACGATCACAAGCAATCAATATTTCATCATACATATCATGAGGGGGCTGAGAGATCACCTTCTTGGGTGGCTGCTTTCACCTCATAATTCCCATGCCATCATTATTTCATTCAATGTGTCCTAAGCATTGGTTTACTTTGTTACGAAAGCTGCACACTTTCAGATACAAAGATAATATTTTCTTTTCTTTGTAATTGGTGCATTCCAGTCTTCTCTCTCTCTCTCTCTCTCTCTCTCTCTCTCTCTCTCTTTCTGGTTCTTCCTTCCATTTTCTAAGTCTTCTTAACATTGTTTTTGTATTCACGTTTTTGAACTATTGAAATTTCTTCTGCGTTCGAAGTGACCTGTTTAAGAATGACAAGTTGCATCTGAACTGGAAGGGGCCTAATACTGGCGGCGGTAGAATGTAAGCTGGTAAGGGAAGTGGCTGGGACGCAGAGAGATAGTGAGAAAAAAAATCAGTTTGAGGCTGGTACAGTTGCCAAAAGAAGCAAGTCAGTCAAGGCAGGCAGGAGTAGAGTAGAGAACGAGGTAGGACTGATAAATTGGACTACATTTATTTCAATGCAAGAGGCCTCACAGCTAAAGCTAATGAACTCAGGGCATGTTTGATAACAAAGGATTGGGATATGAGACGTGGCTCAGGGATGGACAGGACTGGCTGCTAAATGTTCCAAGTTGTAATTGCTATAAGGGGAATAGAAAATGGGGCAGGCAAGGAGGGGAAGTTGTGCTTTTGATAAGGGATAAAATTATGGCTGCAATTGGGAAGGATATTCCCGGGAGTAATTTTCGGGAAGTTATTTACATGGTACTGAAAAATCAGAAAGGGTTAAACAACTTATCAAGATTGATAGTCAGGAGGAAATTGAGAAGCAAATTTGTAAGGACATCTCAGTTACGTGAAAGCACAGGCATGGTGGCTCAATAGTCAGCACTGCTGCCCCTTTGTGTTAGGGACCTGAGTTCAATTCAAGCCTGGGGCACCTGGCTGTGTGGAGTTTGCAATTTCTCCTCATTTATATGTGGGTTTCTGCTGGGTGCTATGGACTTCTTCCACAGTCCAAAGCTACATGGGTTCACTGGACTGGCATGCACCTCAGGATGTGTAAATGAGGTGCACAGCAATGGGATGGTACAGAGGGATGGATGTGGGAGGGATGCTGTTCAGAGGGTCAGTGTGGATGTGTTGGGATGTATGGTCTGTATCCATACTATGGGGATTCCATTAACATTAAACGGTAGGGGGGTTTAAATTTCCAAACATAGACTGGGTTTGCCACAGTGTTAAGGTTTTGGATGGAAAAGAATTTGTTCAGCGTGAATAAGAGAATTTTCACACTCAGTATATGGAAGTAGGGAAAGAGCAAATCTTGACTTTTCTTGGGGAAATAAAGCAGGGCAGGTGACTGAGATAATGGTGGCGTAGCACTTTTGAGCCAGTGATTATAACCCTATTAGTTGTAAAATAGTGATGGGAAAGTACAGGGCTGAACTAAAAGTTAAAATTCTATTTTGTAGGAAGGTGAATTTTATTTGTATTCGGCAAGAACATTCAAAAGTTGATTGGGAGTGGATATTCGTACATAAAGGGATGGCTGGAAAATGGGAAGCCTTTAAAAATATGACACTGAGATTCCTGAGACAGTATGTTCCAGCAGGGGAAAGGGTAAAAGACTGGTAGATGTAGCGAATGTTGGATGATTTGAGAACTTGAGCTGTTTCTGGTCAAGGAAAAGAAGGAAGCATATCCCAGATTTTGACAGCCGGGATCGAGTGAGTCCTTAGATTCACTAGAAGAGTAAAACGGCAATGGAAGTATATGCAAGAGTTAAATTAGGAGGGAGAAAACAGGACATGAGATAGCTATGAGTAAATAGGGTTAAGGAGAATCCAAACGGATGGATTCTACAGATACATTAAAGACAAAAAAGTGATGAAGGAGAGCATAGGACCCCTCAAAGATCAGCAAGGCCGTGTATGTGTGGAACTTAGCAGATGGGGAAATGCTAAACCAATGTTTAGCATCATTGTATACTGTGGAGAAGGATATGGATGAATAGAGAATTTGGGGAAATAAACAGCGATATCTTGCAAGGTATTTATACTACAGAGGAGGAGGTGCTGGACTCTTAAAACGTATAAATGTGGATAAATCCACGTCCCTGATGAAGTGTACTCCAGAAATCTGTGGGAAGCTAACGAAGTGATTGCTGGGTCTCTTTCTCAGATAGTTGTATCATCGTTAGTCACAGATGAGGCACAGGATGATTGGAGGGTGGCTAACTTGGTGCCATTATTTAGAAAAGCTGATAAGGACAAGCCAGGGAACTATAGACCAGTGAGCCTGACATTGGTGGTGAGCAAGTTGTTGGAGGGGATTCTGAGGGACAGGATTTACTTGTATCTGGAAAGGCACAGGCTGATTAGGGTTAGGATAGTCAACATGGCTTTGTGTGTGAAAAATCGTGTCTCCCTAATTTATTTGAGTTTTTTGAACAAGTGATGAAAAACTTTAATGAAGGCGGAGTACAGTTTGTTGTCTGTATGGACCTCAATAAGGCATTCGACAAGGTTCTGCACGGTGAACTGGTTAACAAGGTTATATCACATGCAATGTAGGGAGAACTAGCCATTTGGATACAAAATTTGCTCAAAGTTGGGTGGCAGAGTGTAGTGATGGAATGTTGCTTTTCGGACTGGAGGCCTGTGACCAGCGGCATGTTGCAAAGATTGGTGCTGTGTCCACTGCTTTTTGTCATTTATGTAAATGGTATGTATGTGAATATGGAGTATATGGTTGGTAATTTGCAGATGACACCAAAATTGGTGGTTTCGTTGACAATGAAGAAGGTTACCTCAGAGTTCAATGGAATCTTGATCAGATGGGACAATGAGCGGCAAATGGAGTTTAGTCTACATAACTGTGAGGTGCGACATTTTGGTAGGGCAAATTAAGTCAGGATTGATATACTTAATGAAAAGCTTCAGAGGAATGTTGCCGAGTAAAGGGAACTTGGAGTGTAAGTTCATAGTTCCTTTTATTTTGAGTCCCACGTCAACAAGTTGGTGAAGGGGCCTTTCATCATGTTTGCCTTCGTCAGTCAGATCATTGAGTACAGGAGTTGAGACGTTTGTTATAGCTGTACAAGATGTTGGTAAGGTCACATTGGGAGTACTGCATGCAATTCTGGTCTCCCTATGCAGGAGAGGATATTATTAAATTAGAAAGTGTGCAGAGAAGATTTTCGAGGATGCTGCACTGAATGAAATGTTAGAGTTATAAAGAGAGGCTGGATTTCCTGAGACATTTCTCCCTGGAGCATAGGAGACTGACGGGAGGACCTTGTGGAGCTCCATAAAATCATGAGAGGCATGGATTAGATAGACAGACAGCAGCGTTTCCCTATGGTAAGGGAGTCTAAATGTAGAGAGCAGAGGTTTAAGGTGAGAGGGGAGAGATGCAAAACAATCCAAAGGGGCAATTGGTTCACATAAGTTTGATGAGTGTCTGGAACAGGCTAGTAGATGTAGCATTCATCATTTTAGAAACAATTGGACAGGTACATAGTTGGGCAATGTCTGGGGAAACATGGACCGAATATAAGTAAATGGGACTAGTTTATTTGTAAAAACTGGGTGGTGTAAATGAGTTGGGGCAAATGGCCTGTTTCTGTGCTAAGAAATTCCATGATTATATGACTCCGTGAGACCCTTGTAATCGAGTCAATCAGATTGCTTGCCTCCAGATCAAACCATTGAACGTTTGTGTTATCAAATTGCTTGTGTCATCAGGTCTATGGTTTAACCGAACATGAAACAGCAGCACAAATCATCAGAATATGAGATCTCTACCTACAGTGTTCAGGGATACTCGCACCAACCAACCTCTCTGCCACATGGCTGAATACATTAACAACCCCTCCTCCTCTGCCAAGTACATGCAAGTCCTGGGCCTCCTCCATCACCACTTTCGAACCACCCGACGTCTGGAGGAAGAACGCCTCATCTTCCACTTTGGGGCCCTCCAACCACACGGCTTCAATGTGGACTTCACCAGCTTCCATATTTCCCCTCTCCCCAATTTATCCCAATTCCAATCTTCTAACTCAGCACTGCCCTCATGACTTGTCCATCTTCCTTCTCATCATCCATTCCACCCTCCTCTCCGACCTATCACCATTACCTCCACCTTCATCTACCATTCGCACTCTTAGCTACCTTCCCCACAGCCCCATATACCTCTCTCTACCCTCTCAGCTCACAAGCCTCATTCCTGATGAAGAGCTCTTGTCCAAGACATTGATTCTCCTGCTCGTTGGATGCTGCATGACTTGCTGTGCTTTGCCAGCTCCACAACTCTGTTGTTCAGACAGTTTAGCCCCTGCAGTATATTCTCTTATTCAATGATGCCGAGGCCATTGACTGCCATCTCCAAATGTTCCATTTCCCATCATTGTCAGAGCACTTCCCAACCTCATTTAACCAAACTCTACTAATCTCAGATTTAAAAGAAAACAATGAATCTGGCAAGAATGGCCGTGGACCGAAGTTACCTCAAGCACTCCTGTATTATTTAGGTGTGGAAATGTTCCTTTCTTTAAATACTGGAATCTCTGGATTCAGTTTACTTCTTTGTGTTAGCCCTGGATTGAATAACTGACTCCTCGATTGGTGTTAGCTGTTCCATGGAATATCGCAAAAAGGTAATTAAATCCCTCCAGAAAACACAGAAGAGGCAGTAACTGTTTAACACCAGGCCTGAACGATAGTTTAGTCACTGGCTTATGCTGAAACAGTATCAAAAGGGAAGGGTAGTGCTCCATGTTCCTATCAAAGACCTTGGTAGGAAGGCGAGATGTGGTCCATTTCAGGCAGCAAATAATTACATTGAAAAGCAGGATCCAAAATACAGTAATTTCATAATTACTGTCAGTCCGATGTGCTGGTGAGAACTGAAGCAGCTGAATTGGATGGATGAACATGTGGCTGGAAAACTGTTTCAGGAGGGCAGACAGTATTTACCGGAGGCATTGGGACCAGCTCAGGAGAAGGTTAGACCTCAGCAAGACGGACAGTTTGCATCTTGTCAGGACTGGAATTAACATCCTCCCAACTTGATTCACTGTTGGGGAGGTTACAGACAAGATTTGGAAGTGGCTTAGGAATGTAACAGGGGTTTTGTTTTCAAGAGCAGGCTGCAATCATATTCGGTCTGTCCCCTCATCAGGATTTGTGCCACCCTTTGCTGAGTCCTAAATTTCTCCGAATCGACACACTTACTATTGTTTCTGTCATTCTTATCTGCCATGTCATTTGATCTAATGCAATTTAATCTGCAACTTGTGTTTCTATCACACCAAAATGGTAACACCTACAGCACAGAGAACATCGAACACTTTCATCGAGAGTTTATAAAACAAGATTTACACCAGCCCAAGAAAACAAGGCAATCAAACTTTGGAATATTTGGAATACGAGTGGGAACATGAAACATAGAAAAGTACAGCACAGAACAGGCCCTTTGGCCCACGATGTTGTGCCGACATTTAATACTAATGTAATATATAATAACTAACCTACACACCCCTCAACTCACTGTTATCCATGTGCCTGTCCAGCAGTCGCTTAAACGTCTCTAATGACTCTGCTTCCACTACCACAGCTGGCAACACATTCCATGCATTCACAACTCTCTGCGCAAAAAACCTACCTCTGACGTCCCCTCTATACCTTTCCCATAATATTGTTGCGGTTTTGGTCGCCAAGCTGAGAGTTTGTGTTGCAGACGTTTCGTCCCCTGTCGAGGTGACATCCTCAGTGCCTCCTGTGAAGCGCTTCTGTGATGTTTCCTCCGGCATTTATAGTGGTTTGTCTCTGCCGCTTCCGGTTGTCAGTTCCAGCTGTCCGTTGCAGTGGCCGGTATATTGGGTCCAGTTCGATGTGTTTGTTGATAGAATCTGTGGATGAGTGCCATGCCTCTAGGAATTCCCTGGCTGTTCTCTGTTTGGCCTGTTCTATAATAGCAGTGTTGTCCCAGTCAAACTCATGTTGCTTGTTATCTGCGTGTGTGGCGACTAAGGAAAGCTGGTCGTGTTGTTTCGTGGCTAGTTGGTGTTCATGGATACAGATCGTTAGCTGTCTTCCTATTTGTCCTATGTAGTGTTTTGTGCAGTCCTTGCATGGGATTTTGTACACAACATTGGTTTTGCTCATGCTGGGTATCGGGTCCTTCGTCCTGGTCCTTTGTTGCCTGAGAGTGGTTGTTGGTTTGTGTGTTGTTATGAGTCCTAGTGGTCTGGCTGTCAGTTCAGAAATGTTCTTGATGTATGGTAACGTGGCTAGTCCTTTGGGTTGTGGCATGTCCTCATTCCGTTGTCTTTCCCTTAGGCATCTGTTGGTGAAATTGCGGGGGTATCCGTTTTTGGCGAATACATTGTAGAGGTGTTCTTCTTCCTCTTTTTGCAGTTCTGGTATACAGAGTGTGTGAAGGAGAGAAGGATGGAGGGATAAGATGTGTGTTTGTAGCTGACTGTCAGCAAACAGATTCCAGGCCCTGTAGACAGGTTTCTGTGATGTGTAAGGGGCAACCCGCAGGCTGAGAGATGCACAGCAAGATCCCATAGACAGTCGGCTGTGGGACCACTGAGGGATTTCCTGTACACTCTGACAGAACACTCCCCAACCACTCACACCACCTCCAGAACAACCCCCAGGCACCCCTCCTCTCACACAGACACACATAGAGGCTGACATTGGAATTCTGCACAGCAAGATCCCATCATCCCATGCTGAGGGACATTGTGAGGGTGTCTGTACCTTCACCATCTACATTCAGAACCACCTCCCACCCTCATGCCTAAATTTGGGAAGTGTGGCCAACTGCTACTGGAAAAGAAAAGGATGAAGGCTGTTCCCGCACAGCAAGATCCCACAGACTGCAACGTGGAAACTGGCCTCCCTGTTAAGTTACCAACAAATACTAACCTCCCCCATTTCAACTCCGGGGCTGGATGGAGACACAGGGAAATCAACCCTCCCCCTACCCTGTCCCGTTACCCTCAGCTCTTCAATAAGCTACGTTCGAATGTGCGCCTGCACATTCCATTGAAACCTCACTGCCCCGTGGTCCTGTCCAAAACACAGATATGGCCGTCCAATGATCACAAAGCCTCACGCAGTCTCAGGACTCCTGACCTACCTATCCTCCCCACCCCCCAAAACAATCGCCCAGAATGGGCTAAAGTTGCAATGCAGGGACCACTGCACAGCAAGATCCCACATGTAGTCTCACTGCGTTCCAATTGGAACACATTTGGAACCCAGACGCTGCACCATCTCTGTGTGTATCTCTCTGTCTCGTTCTCTCTATCCCAGGCTGCCAACTTCACTCATGGGCTGAAATATTCAGTGTCTGAACACTGGAGACCCCCACCTCCTCACCCCCAGCCCTAGTGTCTATTCACTGCCCCCACATCACCCACCCCTCCCTACTCCAGCCCTCTGATCCCACTCCCATCCTTCCCTTTCCATGCTCTCCCTCTCTCCCTCTCTCTTGCCCCACACTCTCTCTGATTCCATCCTCTGTCTCTGAAATGTGGTCGCTCCCGTCATTTTGTAAACCTGACCCGTCACATCGCACCCTTGAGGGTTTAAAATGATGTGACGGTCTGGAGAGATTAAGGGGATCAGGGGACCGACCCAGAGTCAGGAATGATGATGAAGAGAGGGAACGAGGAAGACAGAGAGAGGAAGGCAGAAAGAAAGACCCAGACCATGGACAAAGAGAAAGGGAGGGAGACCCAGACTGAAGGAGGTGCAGAGGGAAGGAGATTGACAGAGCGAGAGAGAGAGAGAGAGAGAAAGAAAATGTAAAATCCAAGCCTCTGTAAACTACATTTTGACACAGAGCAACTTTTTGCAATGTGGGAGACTCTGCAGGTGATTTGAGACACAGCAAGATCCCACAAGTAGCAGGGTGACCGCAGACAGATTGTGTATTTCACTGACACTGGTTAAGGGTTCAAAGATCCTGTTGTTTGACAATTTCAAATCACTTCCCTCTCTCTCTCTCTCTCTCTCTCTCTCTCTCTCTCTCTCTCTCCCTTTCTCTTGCTTCTCTCAGTCTCTGTCTCCACCCTCCCCTTCTCCATCTCTAATTGTTTTCTGTCTCTCTCTAATTTAATCGTGTCCATGGTAATATTTATCTCACCTTTTAAAAGACAGCAGCATTTATATTTGACAATATTCCCTTTTATAAACCGACACTGTTTCCCAGTAGTCCCTGTGCCAGCAATGCTGTGGGCCATTGACGCACAGAGAGATCCCACAGCGTACCCCCTTCCTGCTCCAAAATGTGCTCCAAACCCACTTATCTCTTCAAAACGAGAGGATGGATTTCTTTAGAACTCCTGTTTTGTTTTTTTTTAAATCAACCCCTCCTTCCCAGGATGTAATTTTGTGGATGGTACTTTTTAGAAGGAAGCGATTGGAGCTGGGTGGTGACGGGATATTGAAGAGCCCCGTTCTCTCCCCCCTCTCCCAGATCCTGTCTCCCTTTCCCAGCCCAGCTACAAAGACACATCTTATCCCTCTATCCCTCCCTCCTTCCCACACAGTCTCTCTGTACATCTTGTGTTCTTTTACCCCTTTGTCTCAAAAACAATCACCTTGTGCTGCAAAAATTTCCATCCCCCCACTTCAAATAACCACGAGTCATATTGCTGTGTGTGGGACGGTTGAATTGTTTAAAAATCAACAAAAGAAAGCTGGAGAGGGTGTGAGAGAGGGGACAGAGAGAGGGAGAGAGAGAGAGATCCCCTCCCAGATACTCAGGAATTGGGCCAACCTGGATCTTCTTTACGTGATTATCACATTTGGTCAGCCTTGCTACAATGTAGGCCACTCTGCAGGTGATTTGAGATACAGCAAGTTCCCACAAGTAGTATTACTCTGATATTAGAACAAGTCTTTGGAGAGAGTTTCTCATTTATGGTTTAATACCCTCCTTGGGAAGTCCTGTCGGTCAGACACTCCCTGGGGATTGATGTGTTTGTGTCAAATCCCAAGGCCCCAGTTACTTTAGCCCCAGGCTTCAAACCTGTTTAAAAATTCCCTCCAGTCTGAAACCCTCATTACCCTCTATCCTGTCTCCTGTCTCTGAGCCAATGGCGTACTCATTCTGTTACTAACCCTTCAGTCTCAACTCGATCCCACAAGTAGCAGTGGGACCACAGACATATTGTGTGTATCACTGATGCTGGTTGAGGGTTCAATTCTGGCTTAAGGATGACAAAGATCCTGCTGTTTGACAAATTCAAACCACTTCCCACTTTTTCTCTCTCTCCACCCTCCCCTTCTTCATCTCTAATCTTTTTTCCTTTTCTCTGATTTAACCTAGTGGATGGTAACCTTTTAAAATACTGCAACATTTATATTTGATAATATTCCCTTTGATAAACAGTTTCCCAGCAGTCTCTGTGCCAGCAATGCTGTGGGCCATTGACGCACAGGGAGATCCCACAGGATACTCCCTTCCTGCTCCAGAATGTGCTCCAATCCCACTTTCTGTCCAACAAGAGACTGTGGCTATCTTTGAGACTCCTGTTTTTTAAAAAACAATCACCCCCTCCATCCCAGGATTTAATTTTGTGGATGGTACTTTCGAGAAGGAAGTGATTGGAGCTGGGCGGTGATGGGATGTTGGAGAGCCCCATTCTCTCTCACCCCCTCTCCCAGATCCTGTCTCCCTTTCGCAGCCCAGCTACAAAGACACATCTTATCCCTCTATCGCTCCCTCCGTCCCACACACATTCTCTGTCTTTGTCTGCATCTTGTCTTTTTTTACCCATGGGTCTCAAAAACAATCACATTGTGCTGCGAAATATTTCCTTCTCCCCCACTTTAAGTAACCACGAGTCACACTGCTGTGTGTGGGACGGTTTTATTTGTTTTAAAAATCAACAAAAGAAAGCTGGAGAGGGTGTGAGAGAGGGAACAGAGAGAGAGAGAGAGAGAGAGAGAGAGAGAGATCCCTTCCCAGATACTCAGAGATTGGGCCAACCTGGGTCTTATTTATGTGATTATCACATTTGGTCACCCTCCTTGCAATATAGGCCACTCTGCAGGTGGTTTGAGACACAGCAAGATCCCACAAGTGGTATTACTCTGATATTAGAACAAGTCTTTGGATAGAGTTACTCATCTAAGGTTTTAATTCCCTCCTTGGGGAGTCCTGTCTGTCAGACACTCACTGGGGATTTATGTGTTTGTGTCAAATCCCAGGGCCCCGGTTATTTTAACCCCGGGCTTCAAACCTGTTTAAAAAACAACAGTGCCCCAAACTGACAGGAGCCAGTTAACCAGAGGCCCCTAAATTCCAGGGTCCCCAAAAGGAGATTAATCCTTGGGGTAAGTAAACACTCGACCAGGCCTCAGGACGGTGTCCCCTCTGGAGAAAGGTCTCCTGATCCTAAAGTTTCTCTCTTTGAATCTTCAAGTGGCCCGTGGCAGGATAGAGACAATATTAGTTGAAAGGCAAAGATTGAAAATCATTACAGAGTGATAGCACAGCAAGATCCCCTCTCAGTGACACAATCTCTCAGCAACATCCAAACACAAACACATGGGCAATGAGCTGAGTTTTCATGCTCAAGCGTTGGAAAAACGTTGAAATGATGGGTTAGCTAATTAAACCCCTTACTGCCTGCAGTGACAGCATTGGGGCAGCAGGTGCACAGCAAGATCCCACATGCAACAATGCAGCAGCAGCTAATTACTCTGATCATTTTCCCCCCTCTGTGATGCTGCTTCAGTTTAATAATTTCCTGTCACCCCAGAATCAAACATTGCAACGGTTTCACAATCTCAAAATGCCTCTTCCTCTTGATCCCGTTCTGTTTCCCCAGCTCCCTCAATTTTTTTAATCTTTTCTCTCACTCTCTTTCTCTCACTGCAAAGTTTTCTCATCCTGCCCTCTCGATAACCCACCTTACTCTGACTTTATGACAAGTCTTCAGAGAAGGTCAGATCATTTGGGTTTTAATTCCCCCTTCAGGCAGTCCTGCTCTCAGATCCTGGGAATTGATATACTTTAGTAGCAGGCTTCAAACCTGTTTTTAAAATGACAGGGCCGCAATCCGACAGGAGTCAGTTAACCAGAGGCCCCTAAAACCCAGGGTCCCCCCCAGAGAATATTAAACCTCGGGGTCAATAAACACACAACTCAGGTCAGCCCCCACAGGGTACAACCTGTCAACCAGGCCTCAGGCCCGTGCTCTCCCTCTGGAGGTTGTTCTTTCCCGGCCTCGAACATTTTGGATCTTCACGTTGCAGATTTCCAAAGAAAGTTTCTTCAGGATAAAAGACAGAAAAGATTAGTTGAAAAGGGGAGCGAGAGCATTTTGAAGGAAAGTTACACAGCAAGATCAGAGTTTAAAAACACCCATGCCCATTCCCAATATATTAATGTATCTAACACAGTCAGCAATTAGGATGGAACATGGTGTGGGAGCAGATCTTACCAGGGGTTTGTAGTACGATCGTGAGGGAGAGGCATCAGATTATTACACTTTGCAGTGACCTGGGATCAATTGCCTTTTACTGAAAACAGCTCCTAACTTGTATGTGCCTGTCGCTCCCTCCAATCTGAAACCCTCATTACCCTTTATCCTGTCTCCTCTCTCTGAGCCAATGGCGTATTGATTCTGTTACTGACCCTTCAGTCCCACGGGCACCAATTTTCCTCACAATTCCAATTGGAGACCTTCTCTCATCCACGTGAAGGAATTGGACTCTGACAATTCCATTTACACTGTCTCCCATCAATCTTCAGAGGAACCATATCGCAGAGGTTAAACAGTGTCCCCAGCAAACACTCCCAGCGCAGAGGGAGCACAGAGCTCCATGCAACGTAAAGCTCCCATTAAACTGTCCCCATTTAAATCTCCAGGGTAGGTAGAGGATGGGGATAGATACAGAGTAAACCCCCCTCTACACTGCAGAATTTCAAATTCCCAGGCCATTTTGAGCTAGGCGTTAGGTATTGATTAAGTCTCCCACTTTCCCCATCCTGTTCACATCAAACTCAATCAGGATACCTCCGTCACTGGGTTAGATACAGAGTATGTGTATGTTTGGATTTCAGCCCCAATTCAGTTGGTGATGATCACGGCCTTGTTAAGTGTGTTTGGGAATGGGGAGGGAGCTGCAAGCAGAGTGATGCTGGGATAGTGATGAGCATAGCTGCCTTCCAAGCATTTGACCTGGGTTTGATTCCCAGCCATCGCAGTGTTGTGGTTTGTCAGTAGCCTCCTAAAGGTAAAGCACTGGGATAAATCGAGGAAATAAATCTTTCATTCCGTGGTAAAACGGATCTGACAGATTGCTCCTTGCTTTTCCTGGTGATCGTTTCTGTGAATTGCAGTGTGGGACCGGGCAGCAGTGCTCGGCATCTCAGAAGCTTTCCCCTCTGCTGCTTCCCATTTCTTATTGAAATCTTGGTTGCAGCACAAGGATGGGTTTGTTCTGTTCGAAAAGTGAGAGACTGCTCCCGTCAGGAACCTGAAATAATTACAGAAGCCGCTGGAAACACTGAACAGTTCCAACAGCTTCTGTAGTGGTGGGGAGGGAGGATTAATGTGTCAAATCTACGCAAGGATAAAATAAACTCCAGCCTCAAAACAATCAGAAATTCTGACTCTGCAAACATCTTTGTAAATCTTTTCTGAATCTTTACAAGTTTCACAACATTCTCCCGATAGCAGAAAGACCAGAATTGTATGGTTTGGAATATTACTATATTCGAATATTTGCTGTTTATGGTTAAATAATGTTCATTTAGATAAGTTTTCCAATCGAGTTCGGTTTGTGCAATCTTTCTTTCTTATATTTGTGTAACAACGAGAGTGTGGAGTAAGATGTGTTTTGATTCAAGCCTGGCAGTTTGACCAATCGCATTATAACGCCTTACACTTGCCTTCAGGAAATCAAGAAAAGGGGTCTAGATCATTTTCTTAAGGCAGAGGAGTTTGGTCTGGTTCATAACATCCTCAACGTCTTCAATACATGTCCCCACAGCCCTGAGCAATGATGTTTACAGATTAATGGAGGATACACAGACACATTAATTGCTATTATCTTGGACAGGAGTCATTTGGGAATGATACTCCTCAGACCGTCTACTCTCAGCTCGGCCAAGGATAAAGGCCAGGAATCCGGCACAATTGGGAAACAGCCCATTTCCCGGGAGACTGAGAGGTCATTGACAGAGCGGGAGCTGGAGAGTCAGGAACAGAATAACAGGGACAGTCCGCTCTGTTCACTGACCCTTCACCCCTCACTGAATCCAATGCCAGGAATGACTGCTATTGGTCAGACTGACAGAATGTGATCAGATACACGCACTGTCCTTCCAAATCATCAATATCGCCCAGCTCCCACCCTGTCTCAACTCATCTGCCCCTCTGCCATCTTCAATATTTTAATCGGGGCAGCATTAAGCACCATGCTTTGAGCCGAGCTGTCTTACCTTCAGTACTCTGTCTCTAAACAGCTCCAATTCCCCGATCACTCTCCGGTTTAAGATGCTCCTTGACATCTGCTCCAGTGAATGATGTAGACCGTCACTTGATCCAATGTCCTTTCCGTTGGTCAACGTCTTTGGGTTTACAAACACAGTCCTGCAGATCCAGGAGAGCTGAACCCCAACATGGAGATTGCTGTAGAAACTCGGCAGGCCCGGCAGCATCTGTGGGGAGAAAGCAGGTGGAACCTTTCAAATCCAGTGATTCTTCTTCAGAACTGAGGAATTCTGCTGCTGATGCTGCCAGACTTGCTGAGCTTCGCCAGCTATTTCTGTTTTTATTTCAGCCCCAAATCAATTGGTGATGATGCCAGTGTTATTAAGTGTGTTTGAGAATAGCGAGCACCCAGCTGGCAGGGCGATGGGGGTATAGTGGGTAGCATTACTGCCTACCAAGCAGTTGGTATGGGTTCAGTTCTCAGCCATCGCACGGTGGCATCTTTGAAGTGATGTTCAATGGAAAACCCCGAGATGAAGTCAATGAGATCCATCTATAAGAAGTTTTCCAAACGTTTCAGGATGGGATACCAGCTGCTGTTACACTTCCAGAGCTGGCAAAACTCTGAGAGTTTCTCTAAATGGTTATTTCAACAGGGAGTGATTAATCCAGGAGAGTCAGCATGGGTTTCTCAGTGAAGGCTGTACCTTTCTCAATTTGAGAGAATTTCTTTGAAGGAAAAAAGATTGATCGATGGACAGAGTTTTTGTGATGGGGATAAAATGGATGATAGGAATCGTGCTGCATTTGTGTGTCTGGAAAAACTCAGTGAGGAGAGCTTAGACGCTCCGATCTAAGCTGGTTCAAGCATTCTTCAGGCACAACGTTGATTGGGCTTCACTGAGACAAACCCGAAACGCCGTGTGGCTGCTTTCCGTGCTGTCATCTGTCTCCAAGTCCCTGGCTCGATCTGACAGTGTGTTCAACAAGGGTAACTGACAGGTTACATTGATTATGGTGAAAGGACGGACTGGTGATGCCTGGCAAAGGAACCAATTGTCAATGAGGAAATAGGATTTGTTACACAACCTGTCCAACACTGACATTTGCATTGTCCTTTTTTACCATAGTCAGGTTAACTCAGGGAAATAAAACGGGGAATTACCGGGAATTAGAGCGAATTCAATGAAAGGTACGTGGTGAAATTAGCCAGGTTGTCACTGCAGAGAACCCTCACAAATACATGGAATCTCCTTCTGTGCTCCCAATATGACCTGACCTGACAAACATTTCTGAGCCAACACTGATGTCAGCAACTACTTATGAATTGGGGCCCTGAAGTACTTGAGGATATGCTGCACTTATTGTGTCGCATATAGACCTAAGCACCGAGCTTTCCAAAGGATGTGTGAACACTGCACAGCTTTAAAAGAATTGTTCCAGGAATGTTGATAGATTGGAGAAGCTGGGCATTTCTGTTTCGTTTGGAAGTGATTTTATTAAAAAGGTGTCCTCAAAATTGTGGGTCATCTGGCCCAATAAAATGGAGTTAAGCTAACCCCCTCCCAGAAAGGAGGAAGGCAAACGGAGATTAACCAGCATCTCTCTCTCGCGTGCTCCTTAAAGTAGGAAGGAGGAAATGTGCTGCTACCAATACAACAGCACAAACACAGATTCACGCAGGAATGTGAGAACACTGGGTTTATGAGATCCACTGCACTGACTAACCAAGATCCATTGCAGTTCATACTTGCTGCCATTTCCAATAATTCCATCCCTGAAGGTAGCCTCCAGTCTAAGATGCAATTTAGGAGTTCATAACATTTGACTAAGGGTGATCATGTAGTAAAGCAATGAAACAGGGGAGATTGATAGGGGGCATCATTTAAAAGTATATTGTTATAAGGAGCATAGACAGCAGGGAAGGAATTATGTTTTCCCCTTCGTGGTCAGGTAAATGACCAGGGGCATAGATACAGAGGAGCAGGGGTTTGAGTTTTCCATCGGAAGTGTTGGGACAATGTGGAACTTACTTCCTGTCAAGGTAGGAGAAGCAGATCCCTGATAGCATAGAACTCTTTAAATGTGCACTTGTAATGCCCGGGTTATGGACTTAATGCTGGAAAACTGGATGAGAATTCCGAGGCAATTGTTTCAAGGATTCTATCGGGAAAAGTGCATTTTTATTTTCTGTGCTGTAAGTCTCTATGTCTCAAAACCTTCTCCAACTCCCAGCTGGACCATTATCTTTTCAATCAATACTTCCCCCAGAGCCATTGACTCCAACAATGATCCTGACTACAATTATCCCAAATTCTGTTACTGCTCGGGGTATCTTTTTGCTTTTGTAGCATCTCTGCCATTTCAGCAACTTTCCCAGTGATGCAGCATTCCATGTCAGTACCTTTGAAATTGTAGCAACCGACCCCCCCAGCCCCCCCCCCCCCCCCCCCCCAAGCCCCAACATTGAGCAAGCCGTCCTCAGGCATTTCGCGCTGTTCAGCTATAGACACCATGCAATGGGTCTTGCCTCACAAGGTACTCCATTGGCTCTGCTAATGGACAAAGCTACTCTTCCATCATCTCTGCCGTTTACCTTTTTTTTCTCAACTCTGAGTTGATTTGATATAATTTATTATTATATTGTCACGTTTACCTCGGTATTGTGGGGAAAAAAAACTTGTTCTGTTTGCAGTGCAGTGAATATTCCATGGAAAGACATAAAGGCCACCGGGTGATTGAACAGAGTGAGGAATACAGAGGTACAGCTACAAGGAAGGTGCACAAGAAGCAAGATCAACATGAGGTTTACAATTTTAGCGGTCCATTCCGAATTCAAATAACAGTGGGGAAGAGGTTATTCTTGAACATGTTGTTCTGTGTGTTTATGGTTTTTATCTCCTGACTGACGGAAGAGATTGGAGGAGAGTTTAACCGGGGTGGGAGGGTCTTTAATGGTGTTGGCTGGCTTTCTGTGGCAACAAGAAATGTACATTCAGTCAATGGATGGAAGGTTGGCTTGTGTCTGATCTAGCCTGTGTTCACAACTCTCTGTAGTTTCTTATGGTCCTGGTCTGAGCAGTAGCAAAGCACTTTGTACATTTCTGTTTGATCACATGAGTTTCATTCCCTCTTTACTTCCTTCCATCTACTCTTAAAGCACTACACAAACATATGTAGGTGGGACTGAATCTAATGTTCACTTCTTTCAATTTCGGTACCTGTCAAGAAGAAATCTTCTTTAACACTGAAGTTACAGTGTTACAGTGTATGCCTGGACAGTTTATTTTTGCTGAAGGTGCACTGGGGATCCGACCGAGTTTCTCCACAACACCCAGTTTAACTCGATTTTCCGCCTTCACAAACGTCCTGTACATGTTGAGTGCTCAACCGTGCAGGTACCCATTGAAAGTAAAGAATCCAGTGTCAATTCACTGCAGTTATCTTCTTGGATGTTATGTGTTGATAACTGAGGAGAATTAGTGTAGCTTTGCCGGGGTTGGCAATGGTATCTCGTTACTGTTCCCTCTATTTTCGTGCATCCACAATGTTGGTTCAACCAACAGGTTCTGCCCTTCATTCCCCATCATATTTACAGATGGTTGGGATTGACCAGATTTACAACAATCCCACTCCCCTCATCTTTCATTGAACTTATACAGTCAGCATTTACTTCTGTCTGGAATTCACATTTTAACACCATGCATTATCACTGCCGAGGATTATCATCCCTTTGTAGTTGAACCGCATCTGCCCTCAAACCGACCATAAAAACTTTTCCCTCCCTTCCCCAATACCCCTTTTCACTTTCATGACAATTGATTTAAATCTGCCCTGTTTTGATATTTCAGCACTCTGATGATTTGTTTTCCTCCTCATAAATTAATGCAAGGACTCGCTGTAGAGAGTTACTTCACTTTTCAGAAGATAGGGTATGGCCTACAGGTGACTCCACCGAAGGGTAATTGAATCTGAAATGTCCCTTCGCAATTAGCAATGGGTAATAGATGCTGACCTCACCAGCAATGCCCACATCACATGAATGAAAAGAAAAGAGTGGTCCAACTTTTAGTACATCCCTATCATGTGGAGTCATCCAATTCATATTATCCAGCTGTGTGGACTGTTCTTCAGGGAATCATTGCTGCATGTGGTGTAAATTCACCCTTCGAAATGTTACATGTTTTGTTGGTAACTTTCATGACTGGTATCCTGGATTCCATCTGCTATGCACCATCTGACTGTTTCTATTCAAGCGAAAAACTGGCAAGTTACAGTTTTGCGATTTACATCACAATTTTTTTGTGATGACTGGCTGATCTTTATTGCTGTTGTAGCAACAATGCAGATTGCTTGTAAACTTATACAGAAAAGAGTGATCATTCATATTAAGCCATTTACCTGTTATCCTTCTGCTTGCAGTGAATTTCGTGGCTATCATGATCCTATCCCAGGGAGAGTGTGGCCTCGCTACCTGCACAACACGCTATCTGGCGGCCATGGCAGCAGCAGATCTACTGGTCATTATCAGTGAGGTCATACTGAAGCAATTTCGTTATTATTATTATCAGTATGTTTCCTGGACATCACTCCTGTGTGCAGTGTTATCAATGTCCTGATCCGTGCGTCCATAGACTGTTCTGTCTGGTTCACCGTCGCATTCACCTTCGATCGGTTTGTCAGCTTTAGTTGCCACAAACTGAAAACTAAATATTGCACTGGGAAAAATGCATCCACAATTCTCTCAATAACCAGTATTCTGCTTTGTTTAAAAAAATGTTCCTTGGTATTTTAGATTCGAGCCCAAAACGATAATCAGGAACATACCATTTTACTGCAGGAATAAGGGAAGCTGCTTCACTGACTCTCGCTGGATTGGCTTCCGCTCATTTGCTGTGGCTCTAACCCCACTGGGGCCATTCCTTTTCGTTGTGTTCCTCAATGTTCTGACAATCGCACGCATTTTATTTAAGTCAAGTCAAGTCCGTAAGGGACTGAGAGGTCAGAGTAAGGAAGGGAAGCAGGTTGACCCCGAGATGAAGAGTAGAATTAAGGCAGAGATTTTACTCTTCCCCATATCCGGAAACTTCATCCTTCTCTGGCTGGTATATGTTTTATATATCTCAGATGAACTTAACTAGTAATGACTATGACATCTTTGAACAAGTTGGGTACATGCTGCGCAATGTAAGTTGCTGCACAAACACCCTTTTTTATGTGGCAACTCTGCCCAAGTTCAGGGCTCAGTTCAATAGAGCGGTGAAATATCTAGTTTCCAGGCTTATTGAACTATTCACTGCATAAATCTGACAAAAGGTCAAAATCCCGTGGGATTTTGAAATCCCATGGAAATCCCGTGGAAATGACCACGGAGTACCAAAGGCAACCCTTCTAGAGATGCAAATCTGTCAGAGAGATCAGAGAAGATAGACTATTTAGCAGACTTCAAGAGAACCGAAATAAGATGAGAGTAAGGACACAGGTTTCCCAATTCAGGGAGCAGAGGTCATATTTCTGTCCTGAAAGAAGGTCACTGGACCCGAAGAATTAACTCTGATTACTCTCCCACAGATACTGACAAACCTGCAGAGTCTTTGCAACAATTCCTGTTCTGTTTTGGTTTAACATTTTGGGAAACAGTGTGAATGAGCTGGAGACACTGTCCAGACTAAAGGTCAGTGGAGAAAAGGAAAGAGCAATGATTTTCTCAAGACAACGAGGGGAAAGTAGCAGGAGCAGGGTCTCTGTTTCCTCTGTGTCAGATGAATTGATCCAGAGTGTCAACTCCAGCTCTGCTGCTTCAGCTTTCAGCTCTTTGCATCCGAGAAAACAAACAACATTTCTGTTTTCAAAATGAGAATCCATGTAGATGCTGGACTGTTTTATTTTGCTTCAATAAAACCATCCCAATTATTCATGTCATTCTGATTCTCCCAACAGTAGCTGGCACTGGGGGTATTCTGTTCTCCAGCTGCCTCGTGAGAGTGCTCGGGTGATTGGGAAGTGGGGGAGATGGGGAGGTGGAGTGGGATAATCTAGACAGATTATATCCATAAACATGATGATTGCTGTCATTAAGTAAATCAGTCCAAGGAGCCTGTCTAAAGTATTGGGAGAAAAGCTGGAGACAGTTCCAGGAACTGAGTCTACATTCAGCACAGGGGTCAATGTCATTGCTTGATAGCAGATCACCTACTGGACACCTTCCCAGGAATTGTCTCAGAAAGTTCCCAATCTCAGTTTTAAATCCGAGCTTTTGGATAACTTCGAACCAGGTCTCAGCATCAAGTGTGTTTGTTTGTGTTTAATTACTGCATCAAGCCACATGCTGTTTAAATCTTCCTACACCCTGTTCTTACACCATTACTGGAAATTTCAGAGTCAGACTTGACATGTTAACCATGGTTTTATTGTCAGTCGGCTTCATGTCGCTGAAGTGTCTGCTATCCATTAGGTAACTCCATGTGTTTTCCATCTGAACTGCGCTGTCTCCAGCAACATCTGTGTTTCATATTGGTGTTGCCTTCAAATCTGTATTTTAAAGTTATCTTGCTATAAGATATGTCAATGATTTCACCCAACCTGAAGCATCCATGAGTGTGTACGGTCTCTATCTCTGTAAGTACCTCCAAACCGGAAACGTTCCCTGTTTCAGGAATCCATCCCAATAAGCAGCATTGGTCTGTACAGCCACCTAGCAACTCATTCAGAGTGGAAGAGAGTCAATGTGAGAGCCCCAGTGATGCTGTGTGTAGAATGTGTTACAGAGTGATTGTGTGACAGAGGATCCAAAGGGATATTAATATCTTCAATGAAAGGGAAAATCTGGCCGAGAGAGTTTCACAGCAGACTACCTCCCTGTCCTTATACGGTCTGCTGGAAATAACTGACAGTGTATCATGTGCCCTCCTCCTCATTGACTCCACTATCAGTTACATTTCTGATACCATAAATCCCTCTGGATAATGATATTAAATAACTTCTCACTATTTTCAACCGAATCATTCTATTTATTAATTCTGTTCCTCCTACAAACGTGAACCACATGTTGTCATTGTACCATCCTCCACCACTTCCTCTGACAGCTCATTAGCTTC
Source organism: Chiloscyllium plagiosum (assembly GCF_037043375.1). Taxonomy (NCBI): domain Eukaryota; kingdom Metazoa; phylum Chordata; class Chondrichthyes; order Orectolobiformes; family Hemiscylliidae; genus Chiloscyllium; species Chiloscyllium plagiosum. Next base: position 115,209,411 of record NW_028270156.1, read on the forward strand.
ACTCAGCAAGTCCCGGGGATGACAGGGCTGTCCCATGAGAGGTTGGTTTATCTGGGCATGTATTCAGGACAATGAGAGGGGGATCTGATGGAAATGTATCCAATTCTAATGGTTGGAAAGACTAGATACAGGGGGTTGGCTATATCACCTGGGCGGGTATTCTCAGAACAAGCATCATGGTCTCTGGACATGGGCTCACCCATTTCTAATAGAGAGGAAGAGAATTATCTTCACACAGAGTGATCAACCTGAGGAATTCTCTCCCACAGAAGGCTGTGGAGCACAGGTTACTGGGCATATTCAGGAAAGAAATTGATAATGTATTTTTACAGGTTAAAGATATCACAGGGTTTAGAGCGAAATTGGGAATGGAGCAATGAGATAGAGACTCAGACATGATCACACTGAATGGGAGAGCAGGCTGGAAGGGCTGAATGTCCTCTTCTTGCTCCTGGTTTCTGTGTTTCTGTCAGTTTAATGTCCTCCTGAAAAGCTCATCCTGAAAATTTTCAGGGATTACATTGGGGAAGCACATCAGGAGGTGCTGCATCTTGACATTTTTTTGCAGAGAAGATGAACAGTCAGTCTGTGGGTCAACGTGCTCCACAGGATTCCTGATACCGTCTCAGTGAAACAGTCACAGGAGCGTGGAGTCAGGAGCATTTTATCCAGAAAACAGACTTTTACCAAGTGTCACACTAACAAACTTCGGATTCAAAGTTTGCATTCTCTAGAAATAAAGAAATAGATTTACACTTAAGCAAACCTCCTGGACCTTGTGTTGTTTGTGTGTATTTGTGAATGAGTGACTGTGTATGTGAAGGAGCAAGTGTGACTGTTAGGACGTGAGTGTGACTGAAGAACTGAAAGTCTGTGGTTGAGTTTGTTTGATTAGAAATTGTGCTTGAGTGTGAGATTCTGAGAGATAGGGAGTTTGTAACGCTCTTCTGTCTCTGTGTGTGTATGTATGTGTGTCAGACTGAACATGTATGTGTGCATGTGTGTGTGAGCACATGTTCATGTAAGAGTTTGTGGGAGAGACTACAGAGGTAGCTTTAATTTGCAATCTGACCCAGGGTTTCCCCTGATTTGGGAGTGTTTGTGGACAGATCTGTATGCTTTAAATAGCCATATTCTTCCTAGACCCTGGCAGTTGTGGGTGAGAAAGTGTACAGGAAAATGTACTCTGCCTCTAACCCAGTGATAGAACTACGCTGTGTGTGTTTGATCGAGACAGTGTTGGGAAAGGGGCTGATTTAGTCACTATGTAACCCCATGGTAAACATGGCCTGGGTGTTTGAAAAGCTGCAGTGCAGACAGAGTTTTACTCTGCACTCAACCCCATTCTCTACCTAAATACAACCTGAAAGTTGCTGGAAACGCTCAGCAGGTCTGCCAACGTCTGTGCAGAGAAATCAGCGTAAAGGTTTCAGGGCTGGTTCTGAGAAAGGATGAGCGGATCTGAAGCAGTAACTCTGATTTCTCATTCACAGATGCTGCCAGATCTGCTGAGCTTTTCCTGCAACTAACTGCTGGGGTTTCCTCCATCCTCTCCCTCCTCTATAAACTGCTCTTCTCAATGAGCGTACAGTCTTTGTTATACTGGCATCAGCTTGCTGACAACATATGAAAGTTTAGTTTCTCACTCAGTCGCAAGTAAATGAACACAGAATCCCTCCAGTGTGGAAACAAGCCATTTGGCTCAACAAGTTCTCATCAACACTCCAAAGTGCTTCCAACCCAAGCCCATTCTCTTGTCCAATTACTTTACATTTTCCTGACTAATGCACATCCCGGAACACTATGGGCAACTTAGCATGGCTGATATTAGCTAAAGTGCAGGAGGAAACCACAGCAAGCCCATGAAGACACAGGGAGAACAGGCAAACTCCACACAGACTGGCCCCACCAATGGCTGGAATTGAACCCAGGTCCCAAGTCCCATGACACAATCGTGTTAACCACTGAGCCACCGTGCCTCTCCAACACTCATGCCTGGGATTGGGAGCAGGGATAGAGAAAGCTTCAGTTTACTTTCTGCTACATTCACTTTCACCAGAAATAAAGATTTATGCAGTGCAGCGGTTCCATAAGGCAGCTCCTTCCCAACTTCTCAAGGGCTGATGGGAATGGGGGATAAATGCTGGACCCAGCCAGTGATGCTCACATCCAGTGAATGAACGAAAACAACATCACTTTGCCTTCCTGATAGTTTGCTGCCCCTGCAGACTAACTCAATGAGATTTGATATCCCAGGACACGCAGATCCCTCTCTAACTCAGAGTCCTATAGTATCTTCCCATTTAAACTAAAGTCTCTGTCGATTCTTCCTGACAAATATCACACTATTCACCTTATAATGTAATGGATAATGCTTTACCCACTCACTTACCGTCTCTGCATCGCCCTGTGTGAGGGCAGCTTACTTCTCCTTCACAATTTATTTCACCAAGAAAATACTCAATTTTAAAATCAAAGACGGTCTTGAACTGATGCCAGTTGGAAATCCCAATATCCTTTCGTCACTCTCTGTCCCTTGGTCAGTGTGTGTCTGCCTGACCCTCTCTGCTCACCCAGTAATCTGTAAATTGCCACGTTCATCCTTTTGGAGTTGCTTCACGGTGTCCATACCCCCCTGTACAATCACAGCAAGGCTTCCTTACCTCCCTAGTCCCACGCCCTGATCATAAGTGGCAAACCATCTGAATATTTGTAGACAGCATCACATTAGCTTTCTGTGATTTGCGTACAAGGATCAGGAAAATCATGTTGAATACTGAATAAATACTGGAGTAAAGGAAGAATTCAACCCAAAACACATACAGAGTTATGGGGCATGGAGTGACAAAATAGTTTTTCAAACATTAAAGCTCTATTTGTCAATCCCTGGATGTCAGGTGAACACACAGGACATTCACATACCTGAGTCAGGCTGAATGCTCACTTCCCCCCAGACACTGAGAGGCTCCTGTGTCACACTCTGGATTGGAATCAAACACTGTGTTTGGGAACAGGCCATGGCACATGGGATTAGGACGACTGTCCATGTGGATGTTCAGAGCCAGCAACTTACAGGGAATCAAATAAAGAACTTGGTGATGAATTTTCTGGAGTTGTTCTGTTTTCGTTTAAAATGTTGACGCTATTGCATCACAGTCGAGACAGAGAGAGACAGAGAGAGAGACACAGAGAGAGAGACAGAAACAGAGAGAGATAGAGAGAGAGACAGAGAGAGACAGAGAGACAGAGAGAGACAGAGAGAGACAGAGAGAGAGAGAGACAGAGAGTGGTGACAGTTCAGAGTGAGTTAAATTTGGATCACTCCTCAGATTACCCATCCCTTCAAATGTTTGGTAGGGACATCATCGAGGCAGCTTTACACACTGCATTTAACCCTTTGCTTTCACTTGAATTCACAGCTTCCTGTGTTCTGTTTTCAAGGCTCCATTTGTCAACTCAGCTTGTAATTGCTGGTATCCCTTTCAGACTGTCCTTCAGCCACTCAGTGACATCCTAGACCCTGGAACCAATGAGCAATACAGTGCAGTACAGGCCCTTCAGCCCTCGATGTTGTGCTGACTTTTGAAACCAACCTGAAGCTACACTAGTCATCTAAACCACACTACTCAATTAATATTCATATGTTCATGAAATTACCATTTAAATGCCTTAAAGTTGGCGAGTCTATTACTTTGATATACACTTTTTAAATACAGAATCCCTGTGGAAACAGGCCATTCAGCCCAACAATTCCACACCAACCCTCCAAAGAGTAACGGATCCAGACCCATTCCCCCTACCCTCTATTTACCACTGGCTAATGCATATGAACTACACATCCCTGAACACTTTGGGCAATTCAGCATGGTCCATTCGCCTAATCTACAGATCTTTGGATTGTGTGAGGAAACCCACGCAGACACGGAGAGAGTGTACAAACTCCACACAGACAGTTGCCTGAAGTTGGAAACAAACCCGAGTCCCTGGCGCTGTGAGACAGCAATGCTAACCACTGAGCAATGACACCACCCTGGGGCGTTCCACGCTCTTACTACTCTATGTAAAGAAACTACCTCTGACATCTCTCCTGTATTTATCACCCGACTGAAAGCTATGTCCCCTAGGGCTACCTATCACCATCCGAGGAAAAAGGCTCTCACTGTCCAACGAATCACATGTTTCTATTAAGACATCTCTCAACCTCTCCTCTCTCACAAAACAGCCTCCAGTCCCTCAGCCTTTTCTCATAACATCTTGCCTCCATACCAGGCAACATCCTGGTAAACCCTGCCTGCACCTGTCCAATGCTTCCACATACTTCCTAAAATGTAGCAACTAGAACTGTAAGCAATACTCTGCAGCCATACCAGAATTTTGTACCGCTGCAACATGACCTCATGGCTCTGAAACTCAATCCCTCTACCAATAAAAGCTAACTCACGGTATGCCTTCTTAACAACCCTGTCAACCTGGCTGGCAACTTTCAGGGATCTATGTACATGGATCTCTCTGATTATCCACACTACCAATGTAGTTAACATTGGCTCAGTACTCGGTATTCCTGTTATTCCTTCCAAAATGAATCAGCTCACACTTTTCGGCATTAAACTCAATGTGCCAGCACTCAGCACAGCTCTGCAGTTAATCTAAGTCCCTCTGTAAGATCTGACATCCTACGACACTGTCCACAACTCCACTGACCTTCGTGTCATCGACAAATTTAGTAACCCAAACTTCTACACTGTCATCCAGGTCAATTATAAAAAAGACAATTAGCAGTATCCCCAAAACAGATCCTACTAACTGAGCTCCTGGATGAACATTTCACATCAACCACCACCGATCTTCTTTCAGCTAGCCAATTTCTGATTCAAACTCTAAATCCCATATCTCCGTAGTGCGTCACAGGTTGCTTTGTTTATGAGAAAGAATTAGAGAGGCCACTAGCAGGTGGATGCTGGTATAGTGCTTAGCATAGCTGCCTTATAGGCAGCTCATGTGAGTTCGATTTCCGGCCATCGCAGTGATGGGGTTACGGAAGAGAATTTTAAAGGTAAGGCCCCAGGATAAAACCAGAACATAAATGTATCACTCTGTGGTAAAAGTGATCTGTCAGATTGCTCCTTGCTTTTCCTGGCAATGATTTCTGTGAAATGCAGTGTGGAACCGGGCAGCATTGCTCGGCATCTAGGAAGCTTTCCCCTCTGCTGCTTCCCATTTCCTATTGAAATATTGGGTGCAGAACAAAGATGGGTTTCTTTTGTTCGCAAAGTGAGAGAAAAAGGGGTCTAGACCATTTTCTTAAGGCAGAGGAGTTTGGTCTGGTTCATAACATCTCAATGTCATCAATACATGTCCCTACAGCCCTGAGCAATGATGTTTACAGATTAATGGAGGATACACAGACACATTAATCGCTATTGTCTTGGACAGGAGTCATTTGGGAATGATATTCCTCAGACCATCAACTTTCAGCTCGGCCAAGGATAAAGGCCAGAAATCCGGCACAATTGGGAAACAGCCCGTTTCCCGGGAGACTGAGAGGTCACTAACAGAGCGAGAGCTGGAGAGTCAGGAACAGAAAAACAGGGACAGTCCGCTCTGTTCACTGACCCTTCACCCCTCAGTGAATCCAGTGCCAGGTATGACTGCTATTAGTCAGACTGACAGAATGTGATCAGATGCACACATTGTCCTTCCACATCATCAATCCCGCCCAGCTCCCACCCTGTCTCAGCTCATCTGCCCCTCTGCCATCTTCAATATTTTAATCGGGGCAGCATTACGTGCCGTGCTTTGAGCTGAGCTGTCTTACCTTCTGTCCTCTCTCTCTCTAAACGGCTCCAATTCCGCACGATCCCTCTCCGGTTTAAGATGCTCCTTGACATCTGCCCCAATGAATGAGGTAGACCGTCACCTGACTCAATATCCCCTTCCGTGGGTCAACATCAACTGTATTTAAAACAAGGAATTGCAGACACTAGAGTGCTGACAGATAACACAGATATTACTGGCGAGATTTAGTAGGAGAGGCCTCATTTGTGAGGAGAACCTCTAGAGTCCAAGGATTGTCCTTCAGAACGGAAGGAATCTGATGCTGATGCTGTCAGACCTGCTGAGCTCCCCCAGCAGTTTCTGTTTGTATTTCAGTCCAAATCCATCTGGTCCTGATCACGGCCTTGGGAATAGCTTGACAATTACTGGGAAAGGGTTGGACATGTCTCCTTCCCACCAGTTAACCCGGGCTCGAACCCCTGCCATCGCACTGTTGCACTTTGAAAGCAATCGTAAACGGGGAAAAACGCCGAGATGGAATGAATGAGATTGAACTCTCCAAGGTTTCCCAAACATGGCCATATTAGGAGGGCAGAGTGGGTCCCACCTACTATTACATTCTCAGAGCTGGGGAAAGGAGGTTTAAACGCTCGGGGGGACCATATCAATCATCATTTGAAGATGGATTGATAAACCACAGGCCAGTGAGCATGGACCTAGTCAGGGAAAAACGTGTATGATGATCTTGACAGATGCCCTCCAAAGGAAGGCGATGACCGATGGAAGGAGTCCTTGTGATGTAAATCCACTGGATTACAGGATTAGTGCTCATGTACCTGACTGGGATAGTTCAGCTGAGACAATATGTACTGGAGAAATTCCCCAAGGTTCCTTCCAGAGCAGCTTCCAGACCCACAGCACTATCTTGTGGAACACTGAACGCAGCAGATACACGGGAACGCCACCTGTTGGCAATTCCACATCAAGTCACTCCCCACCCTGGCTTGGAAAAACATCTCAGTCCCACAAGTGCCATTGGTTGGAAATCCTGGAACTCCCTCCCTTACATCATTGTGGGTTTATCTGCACCAAATAATTGGCAGCAGTTCAAGGCAATAACTCATCGTCACCTTCACCAGAGCAATTATACCTGTGTAATCCATGGTGACTGAGCGGCACTGACCCAAACACATTAATGAATCACAAAATAAAGCTCAGTATTTGGGACCCGTGTGCTCCAGTGCTGAGGTTCTGAATCAGTTGGGTCTATATTCTAGAAAATTGAAAGGCGATTTCGTTTCAGTGTCTCAGATTGTGAAGATGCTTGAGAAGGTAGATGCTGAGAGATTAATCCTGTGGGTCTGGGAATCTGAAACACGATAATACAGCCTCAGGAGTTGCGGGAAAAGCTCAGCAGGTCAGGCAGCATCTGTACAGAGAAATCAGCGTTAATGTTACAGCATCCACAGTTCATTCGGGTTTGATTGACACCCTCTCAGAGTAAGGGGCAGGTTATTTGGGACTGAGATGAGGAGACAGGGCTTCACTCTAAGACCTCTGAGTCTTTAATATTCTCTCTCCCTGAGGATTGTGGATGCTCCCTCACTGAGTACATTTCAGATTGGAATATACAGATAGCCGGTGTCTCAGGGAGTCACGGGGTATGGGGAGTGGATAGGAAACCGGATTTGAAATCTCAAACCAGCTATGATTGGATTCACTGCCAGAACAGACTGAACAGTTTAAACAGGCTGTATGGTCTCCTCCTGCTCACATTACCAGAGCTCTGAGATGTTTACTGAACTTATTCCCAATCCCTTTGGATTTGGTTCCATGACACCGTTTATGATTAAATCTCTGCAGCCCCCACCCTATTACAAACCATCTCATTCTTTCTTCACCGTTACCCGCATTCCAATTTTTCAGAAATCATTACTTTTCTAACTTCCTTCCGCTCTGCTGAATCCCCTCACCCACATAACACACGGGTTAACCTTTCCCTTCTCCCTATAGATGCTGCCTGACCTTATCAGATTTCTCAGCATGGCCTGTGTTTATTTTAGAGGGTATGACATCTCCCTGTTCCAGTTCCTGTGAGAGGATACATTCCCCAATCCGACTTCTTGATATTCCGTTTGTTCACAGAGAAAAGGGGGAACGCTCTGTCCAAATTCATAACATGCACAGAAGAGCATCAATATATTGTGTTGGTATAAATAATAAAACATCTTAAACCAAATGAAATCCCTGAAGAAATGGAATGGTGCAATGGGATCTGTAAGGGGCAGGAATTCAATACACCCTCCCCCTGTTGTTATTCGGTGTGATGCTCCTGACCCACCAATACACAGATCTGATTGAATGCACAAACAAACCCTTTCCATCCATTTCATTCAGATTAAGGTCAATAACAGGAACAGATTAAACAAGATGTAAACTGTGATGAATGTTGCATGTAGGGAGACATGTTACAGTAGTGTTTTTACAGCACTGAAAGTAGGCTGATCGGCCCATCATTCAAACGCTAGTCTCACCACCTGGACTTCCTCTCTAAACCTCTACAATTTCCCAGATCCCTGTCTGATTGAAGACTGTCTGTGTGGAGTTTGTGCATTCTCCCCGGGTCTGTGTGGGTTCCCTCCGGGTACTCCAGTTTCCTCCCACAGTCCTGAGATGTGCAGGTTAGGATGGATTGGCCATGCTAAATTGTTCATAGTGACCAGGGATGTGGAGGTGAGATGGATTAGCCATGGGAAATGCGGGGTTACAGGGAGAGGGTAGCGGGGGTGGGTGGGGGTGTCTTGGTGGGGTGCATGATGGGCTGAATGGCCGGTTTCCTCACTGTAGGGATTCTATGATTCCATGCCCCTTCCCATCTGCCTCTATGGATGAGGGAGACTATCACCTTACCCAATATCCCCTTCGGTGGCTCAACGTTTGCTTTGTTTCCAACAAAGAGCTGCAGATGCTGCAGATCTGAGAGACAGCGCAGAAATTACTGGGGAAACTCAGCAGGTCTGGCAACATCTGTGGGGCGGGAACCTTTCAGATCCAGTGATTGTTCTTCAGAACTGAAGGCTTCTGATTCTGGTGCTGTCAGACCTGCTGAGCTTACTCAGCAATTTCTTGTTAGGATTTCAGCCCCAATCCAGTTGGTGATGATCACGGCCTTGTTAAGTGTGTTTGGGAACGGGGAGGGAACTGCTAGCAGGATGATGGTGCGATAGTGGTGAGCATCGCTGCTTTCCAAGCAGTTAACCCGGGTCCGATCCCCGGCCATCGCAGTGTTGTGGTTTCTAAATCGATTTTTAAAGGAAAGCCACCGGGATATAACCGGGTCTGTCAGATTGCTCCTTGCTTTTCCTGGCGATGGTTCCTGTGAATTGCAGTGGGAAACGGGCAGCATTGCTCGGCATCTCGGAAGCTTTCCCCTCTGCTGCTTCCCATTTCTTACTGAAATCTTGGTTGCAGCACAAGGATGGGTTTGTTTTATTTGAAAAGTGGGAGACTGCTCCCGTCAGGAACCTGAAATAATTACAGAAGCCGCTGGAAACACTGAACAGTTCCAACAGCTTCTGTACTGTTGGGGAGGGAGGATTAATGTGTCAAATCTACACAAGGATAAACTAAACTCCAGCCACAAAACAGTCAGAGATCCTCAGTTTTACAAACATTCATATAACATTTTTCTGAACCATCAATTCACCTTAAACCCATTCAATGTGGAATAGCATCTTTCTGATTCTCACTTTGAGAGATGACCCTCAGTGAGCTCCTCCACCATTCTTTCCATTTCACTGGGGAGCCACTATCCACAGTCTCCAATCAAATGACCTGAACTCAGACACACAGAGATCTTAAAGAGTGATACAATGCAGATAGGAAGTTTATTCCATTTCTGTTTCTGAGTCCAACCTTCACTCAGTTGAGACAGAGTCAGGTATTCAAGGCTCAAACAAGAGCTGGATTCTGCTTCTGGTGATTGTCTTCATTCAGTGAGAAGGAGGGCCGTGGGCCGGAAGGAGCTCATCATTGTGCTTCGGGTTTTCTGCTCAGTCTGCAGCATTGCAGGCATTGGGAGCAGGGCAGCGGGAAAGGTACCTCGTGTGGACTGAAATAGGAATTTCCACACATTGTTCCAGGCCAGTTACAGAGCTCCAGGAATTCTGAATGAGGATCTGAACAATGCATTGATTGAAGGAGGAGGATCAGGGCAACAGGATAAAGCTGATGAGATTAGCAGGATTTCTCGGTCTAACTCTGTGCCATACTTTATTTTCTGCTTCACAAATCTACAATCCGGAGCTGAACCCACTCAGAGCAACATAAGCTCAGAAACAAATAATTCAGTCCAACACATCCATGCCGAACTGATATCCGATGTTAATCTCATCCTATTTGTCAGAATTTGGCCCATGTTCCTCTGAACCCTTTTTAATTCCTACACCCACCCAGATACCTTTTAAATGTTGTAATTGTACCAGCCTCCACTACTTCCTTTGGCAACTCATGCACACAGTGCCCTCTGCGTGAAATATGTTCCCCTTAGGTAACTTTTATGTTTCCCCTCTCAACTTTAACATATGCCATCTGCTTCTGGACTCCACCACCAGAGGGAGATCACCTTGCCTATTTACCCTGTTGAGGCCCTTCATGGTTTTGTGAACCTCTATAAAGTTACCCCTCAGCCACTGACGTTCCAGGGATAATAGCCTCAACCTATAAAGTCTTACCCTCCAGCACAAACCCTCCAACCTTGGCAACATCCTGGTAAATCTTTTCTAAAAACTTTAAAGTTTCACAACGCCCTACTTCCAGGAGGGAGTCCAGAATTTCACATTATATACCAAAAGTGGCTAAACCAATCCCGTAACATGACCTCCCAACTCCTTTACACAATTAACTGAGTAATAAAGACAAAAATGCCAAACGCCTTCATTCTCCTATTGAAATGTTAGTCCACCTTCAACGATCTATGAAGCTGCACTCCAGGTCTATTTGTCTAGCAACACACCCAGTACCTTGTCATTCAGGGTATAAGTCCTGCTCTCTTTTGCTTTTCCAAAATGCAACACCTCATATTTATCTAAATTAATCTCCATCTGCCACCCCTCGGCCCCTTGGCCCATCTGATCAAGATCCCGTTTTAATCTGAGGTAACCATCTTCACTGTCCTCCACACCTCCAATTTTACTGTCATCTGCAAACTTACGAACCATTCGTCCTATGGTCACATCCAAATCCTTTATATAAATGACAAAGCAACAGTGGACCCAGCACCGGTCTTTGTGGCACACCGCTGGTCACAGGCGTCCAGTCTGAAAAGCAACCCTCCCCCACCACCCTCTGTCTTCTACCTTCGAGCCAGCTCTCTACCCAAAGTGTAATTCTACTGCCCCAACATACAAGTTTGACAATATGACACCAGTCTCAAAAGTACAACGAGAATCTATTCCTGATGACAACAGGCGGGTCAGTTTCCCACCGGTGCTGTTTACACTTGGAATATACCTGGAGCAGAGCAACACAAACCAACTAGAGAGAGTGGCTTTGTGTAAGGAGAGTCAGTGTGGAGCTAAAATTCAACAAATCTGGTGGAATAAAATAAAAGATTAATGAAGGTAAGGACCTTCAATCTGGTTCACAAATTATTACTTAAGAGGCTGGATAAAAACTGAAGTTATTGGAAGAAATGGCTCAAGCTCACCATGGAGAATTAATGTGCTAAGATGGAAAAGTGCTGAGTGATCATAAATTACTGCAACTTGCAAACAGCAGAATTAAAATCCAATTTCCTTTTTTCTGCAAGGATGAATATTTTAATCATGTTGTTCTCTATATATGAATGATACAGACGGTTATTTATTATCGAGACAGAAAAGACAATTAATATTTTCTTTGACATCTAACTTGGATTTGGAGAAGATACTGTGGATGATAACGGCCAACAGGATTGTTTGCACGAACAGGCGAATAATCATGTCTCCAGTAAATAGCAGAAGGTTGTGGAGGGAAATGAACAGACTGAAGCCCGCTGTGATGGAGTTTGGCATAAAAGACTAAAGAGAGACAAACTCGCCCGAACTACAGAGTTTGAAATGTGAACATGGATCGAGTTGCCTTGGTGTTCATGTGCACTGTGACAAGATCTGCTGAAGGGGGAAATAGAAAACATGTAGGATCTTAAGCATCACAAATGACCCATTGAATAAGGAGAAAGAAAATGCATATAGGGAAAACTCTGCTGTTCCTGGGGATCTTAAATCTAACCTCAGCAGGTCAGGCAGCATCTGTGAGAAGGGAACCAGAACCCATTTCTCCCATAGCAGTCTGCAAGGCACCAAGTGAGCTCCCTGATCTGATTAGGCCTGTGCTAATTAACACTGCACACAGATATTAATCCAGTGGGTCAGTTTCTTAGTTAAACGCGAGGTCCTGAGAGTAACGAGGCAGAAGCTTGTATGTTGTTCACACCTACATGATCAGTAAAATGGTACCCTGCCCGTACCATTGCAAACTCAGCTTCAGCTCTGACCATATTTCCTGAAACCCAGCATGGGGAGGAAACACTGCCTCCTGGTCTTAGGTTCTTTGCTGTAGGATAAGGTGTCACTTCCTGTGAGCTCCCTCTGACAACTCCATTGCTTTCAGTTTCTCTCACATTATCGGCTTTCTGCTCCTTCTGGTTTCATGGTCTAGTCACACTTACCAAAGCTGAGGCTCCTGCTAAATGGTAAAATCTGGCTCGGGCATCATTAAATAGAAGAATTAATACAGGGATATGAGTAAATGGGAGACTTGGTGGGAATCAATAAATGGGAGATTCGGTGTACAGTGCCATTACATTGGAAAACTGCTGTGAGTGTCAATATATTCGGAAATTAGAGCAGTGTATGTCTAAATTGGGGAATAGGGGCAGGGAACCAATAAAAAAAATTGCAAGCATCAGTTAATCAGAGATTCATTTCAGTGCATCACTAAATGAAAAAAATGCAGGACATTAATAATTGGAGAATTCATGCAGGTGCCATTAAATTCGAAGTGTGAGAACTGGGGCAGGATAACACTCAATGGGAAAATTGGTGCAGTTCCAGGATTTGCACAGGATTGGAAAATGGGAGAAATAGTCATACAGTTGTCGAGATTTACAATACACAAACAGATCCTTCGATCTAAGTTGTCCATGTGTCTATTTAAGAATTCCGGCAGCGCTCCACTAAATTGGACAATCATTGCAAGGGACTACTTAATGGGAGAAGTGGGCAAGGGCTTATCAAAATGTGAGAAATGTAACAGGGAAATAGTCAATAGAAGAATTAGTACAGGGGTATGAGTAAATGGGAGATCTGGTGCACAATGCCGTTACATTAGAAAATTGGTGGGAATGCCGATATATTGGAAAATTGGAGCAGAGCATATTTAAATTGGGGCATAGGGGCCAGGGAATCAATGAAAAGAAATGTTGCAAGCATTGGTAAATTGGAGATTCAATTCAGTGCATCACTGAATGAAAACAATTCACCAGGGCATCCGTACGTGGAAGAAGTGTTTCAGGGAACACTAAAATCGAAGGAATTGATGGAGGACATTAATAATTGGAGAGTTCATGCAGGTGCCTTTAAATAGGGCAGGATAATACTCAATGGGAGAATTGGTGCAGTTTCAGGATTTGTGCAGGATTGGTAAATGGGAGAAATGGTGCCGAGCATCGGAGCCATAAATTGAGTCGTACAGTCATAGAGATGTATAACATAGAAACAAATGCTTAAGTCCGACTTGTCTATAACTCAATTTTAGAATTCTGGCAGCGCTCTACGAAATTAGAGAATCATTCCAAGGAAATACTAAATGGAAGAATTGGACAAGGGCTTATCGAAATAAGATAAATTGGAACGGGGCATCCGATAACGGCAAATTGGTGCAGTTAGCACCAAATGGGAGAGTTTCAGTTTAGCAGAAAATGGGAGAATTGATGCATTGTAGGACTAAATGGGAGAAATGGGACAAGACAATACTTGATTCGGGAATGGGAGTCGGGTACCCATTAATTGGCGAGGGCATCATTCAATATGAGGATTGGTGTAAGGCAAAACTGAATGGAGAACATGTTCAGGACGTCAGTAATTGGGGGAAATGGTGCTAAGCAACACTGAATTGGGGAATTGGTATGGGGTAACAGCAAATGAAAGCCCTGGTGCAGGGTGCTGATAACTTCGACAATTGGAGTAAATGGGAGAATATGGGCAGTGAATCAGTAACTAGGACAAATGTTGCAAATGATTAGTGGTCCAGATTCAATACAGTGTATGATGAAATGTGGGAGTTGATGCAGTTCACCACGAAAGGGAAGATATGTGCAGGATCGGTAATTTGGAGATCAGCTGCAGGGATCGCAAGATTAGAAAGTTCTGTCAGCTGACTATTAAATGGGAGAATTGTTGCAGGGAAATACTGAATGGAAGACCTGGTGCACAGTGGAGATAAATTGGGGAATTGGTATATGGCAACAGTAAATGGGAGAATTAGAATAGCACACCCTTAAATGGCAGAATCGGGCTCGAGCATCAGTACATGGAAGAATTAGTACAGGGATATGAGTAAGTGGGAGATTTGGTGGAAACAATAAATGGGAGATCTGGTGCACAGTGCCGTTCCATTAGAAAATTGGAGGGTGTGCCAATATTCTGGAAAATTGGAGCAGAGCATATCCAGATTGGGGAATAGGGGACAGGGAATCAACAAAAAATAGAAATGTTGCAAGCATTGGTAAATTGGAAATTCAGTTCAGTGCATCACGAAATGAAAAAAATAATATCAACAGGGCTTCCATACATTGAAGATGTGTATCAGGGAACAATTAATGAAAGGAATTGGTGCAGAGCAATATTAATTGGAGAATTCATGCAGGTGCTATTAAATTATTAGTGGGACAACTGGGGAAGGATATCCTCAATGGGGGAGTTGGTGAAATTCCCGAATTAGTGCAGAATTGGTAAATGGGAGAATTGCTGCAAGGAAGCGGAGCACTAATTACACCCTTAGAGATGTACACACGGAAAAAGACTCTTCAGTCCAACTTGACCACGCCGAAAATTAAGAATTCTAGCAGCTCTGCGCTAAATTGCACGAAACTATTAAATGGCAAAGTTACAAAAGGGCTTATCGAAATGTGAGAATTTGCAACAGAGCATCAGATAATGGATGAATTAGTGCAGTTCAGCACTAAATGAATGAGTTATGCTGTGTTGCACTAAATGGGAGAATTGGGGCAGGACAATTTGGGAGATATAGAGTAGGGTATCGCTAAATTGGGCGAGGGCATCAGTCACTGTGCAACACTGAGTGGGGACATTGTTCAGGAAATCAGTAATTGGGGAAATGGTGCTAAGCAACACTGAATTGGAGAATTGGTGTGGGGTATCAGTAAATGAAAGACCTGGTGCAGGGTGCTGATAACTTCGAGAATTGGAGCAAATGGGAGAACACGGGCAGTGAATCAGTAAATAGGACAAATGTTGCAAAGGACTAGTGGTCCACATTCAAAACAGTGCACCACGAAATAGGGGAGTTGGTGATGTTCACCACTAACTGGAAGATATGTGTAGGATCGGAAATTTGGATATATGCTGCAGGGATCGCAAGATTAGAGAATTCTGGCAGCGGACTACTAAATGGGAGAATTGTTGCAGGGAAATACTGAATGGAAGAACTGGTGCACAGTGGAGCTAAATTATAGAATGGGTGCATGGCACCAGGAAATGGGAGAATTAGAGTAGGGCACCCTTAAATGGTAGAATGGGGCTCGCGCATCAGTAAATGGAAGAATTAGTACAGGGATATGAGTTAGTGGGAGATTCGGTGCACAGTGCCATTAATTAGAAAACTGATGTGAATGTCAATATATTAGAAAATTGGAGCAGAGCGTGTCTAAATTGGCGAGTAGGGGCATGGAATCAATAAAAAGAAATGTGCAAGCATCGGTAAATTGGAGATTCAGTTCAGTGCATTACTAAATGAAAACAATTCAGCTTGGCACCCGTACGTGGAAGAGGTGTTTCAGGTAACAATTAAATGGAAGGAATTGATGCAGGGCAACAATAATTGGAGAATTCAGACAGGGGCTCTTAAATTGGGCAGGATAATACTCAATGGGAGAGTTGGTGCACTTTCAGGATTTGTGCAGGATTGGTAAATGGGAGAAATGGTGCAGAGCAGCGGAGCAATAAATAGAGTCATACAATCATAGAGATGTACAACATGAAAACAGACACTGCAGTCCAACTTGTCTATGACTCAATTTTAGAATTCTGGCAGCACTCCACGAAATTTGAGAATCATTCCAAGGAACTACTAAACATAAGAATTAGGCAAGGGCTAATCGAAATAATATACGTTGGAACGGGGCACCCGACAATGGCAAATTGGTGCAGTTAGCAACAAATGGGACATTTTCAGTTTTTCAGGAAATGGGAGAATTGATGCAGTGTAGCACTAAATGGAAAAATTGGGACAGGACAATAGAGTCATAGAGTCTTAGAGATGTAAAGCATGCAAACAGACCCTTCAGTCCAACCTGTTAATGCCGACCAGATATCCCAACCCAATCTAGTCCCACCTGTCAGCACCCGGCCCATATCCCTCCGAACCCTTCCGATTCATATACCCATCCAAGTGCCTCTTAAATGTTGCAATTGTACCAGCCTCCACCACATCCTCTGGCAGCTCATTCCATACACGTACCACACTTTGCGTGATGAGGTTGCCCCTTAGGTCTCTTTTATATCTTTCCCCTCTCACCCTAAACCTATGCCCTCGAGTTCTGGACTCCCGGACCCCAGGGAAAAGACTTTGTCTAATTATCCTATCCATGCCCCTCATACTTTTGTAAACTTTTATATGGTCACCCCTCAGCCTCCGACGCTCCAAGAAAAACAGCCCCAACCTGTTCAGCCTCTCCCTGAAGCTCAAATCCTCCAACCCTGGCAACATCATTGTAAAAATACTTGATGTGGGAATGACAGTAGGGCACCCTTAAATCGGGCGAGGGCATCATTCAATATAAGGATTGGTGTAAGGCAAAACTGAATGGAGAACTTGTTCAGGACGTCAGTAATTGGGGGAAATGTGCTAACACTGAATTGGAGAATTGGTGCCGGACATCAGAAATGAGAGTCCTGGTGCACAGTGGAGCTAAATTAGAGAATTGGTGCATGGCACCAGGAAATGGGAGAATTAGAGAAGCGCACCCTTAAATGGTAGAAACGGGCTCGGGCATCAGTAAATGGAAGAATTAGTACAGGGGTATGAGTAAATGGGAGATTTGGTGGAATCAATAAATGGGAGATCTGTTGCACAGTGCCATTACATCAGAAAATTGGTGGGAGTGCCAATATATTGGAAAATTGGAGCAGAGCATGTCTAAATTGGGGAACAGGGGCCAGGGAATCAATAAAAAGAAAAATTGCCACAAGCATTGGTAAATTGGAGATTTAGTGCACTGCATTACTAAATGAAAACAAAAATCCGCAGGGCATCCGTACGTGGAAGATGTGTATCAGGGAACAACTAATTGGAAGAAATTGATGAAGGGCAACAATAATTGGAGAATTCATGCAGGTGCCATTAAATTCCAAGTGGGAGGACTGGGGCAGGATAATCTCAATGGGTGAGTTGGTGAAATTCCTGAATTAGTGCAGGATTGGTAAATGGGAGAATTGGTGCAGTGAGGCGGGGCACTAATCACAGCCTTAGAGATGTACAGCATGGAAAAAGACCATTCGATCCAACTTGTCCATGCTTAAATTTAAGAATTCTGGCAGCTCTCCACTAAATTGGAGAATCATTGCAAGGAACTACTAAGTGCAAAAATTGGGAAATGGCTTATCAAAATGTGAATATTTGCTAAATTGGTGATTGGCAACAGTAAATGGGAGAATTAGGGTAGCGCACCCCTAAATGTTAGAATCAGTAAATGGATGATGAAGAACAGGGATATGAGTAAATGGGAGCTTTGGTGGAATTTGGGCAAGGGCGTCAGTCAATATGAGGATTGGTGAAAGGCAAAACTGAATGAAGAACTTGTTCAGGGCGCCAGTAATTGGGGGAAATGTTGCTAAGCAGCACGGAATTGGAGAATTGGTGTGGGCCATCAGGAAATGAGACCTGGTGCATAGTGGAGCTAAATTACAGAATTGGTGCACGGCAACAGTAATTGGGAGAGTTAGAGTAGCGCACACTTAAATTGTAGAATCGGGCTCGGGCATCAGTAAATGGAAAAATTAGTACAGAGATAAGAGTAAATGGGAGATTTGGTGGAAACAATAAATGGGAGATCTGTTGCACAGAGGAGTTGCATTAGAAAATTGGTGGGAGTGCCAATATATTGGAAAATTGGAGCAGAGCATGTCTAAATTGGGGAACAGGAGCCAGGGATTCAATAAAAAGAAGAAATGTTGCAAGTATTGGTAAATTGGAGAGTCAGGACACTGCATTACTAAATGAAACAAAAAATCAGCAAGGCATTCGTACGTTGAAGACGTGTGTCATGGAACAACTAAATGGAAGGAATTGATGCAGGGCAACAATAACTGGAGAATTTATGCAGGTGCCTTTAAATTCTGAGTTGGAAACCTGGGGCAGGATAACACTCAATGGGAGAATTGGTGCAATTCCCGGATTTGTGCGGGATTGGTAAATGGGAGAGTTGGTGCAGGGAAGCGGAGCCCTAAATAGTGCCTTAGGGATGTACAGCTGCTAGATCTCCCACAACAGTGACTACACCTCACAAGGACTTCAGTTGCCATGAAGCACATTCAGAAATCCTGAATGTGTGAAAAAACATTTATAAATACAAATCAAGCCTTAGCAATGAATAAAAGACCCAAGAACAGGGCAGGAAATGGTAATCTATCGGTCTCATCTCACCGGAGAGAAATCAGGGGGAAAAAAAACTATGTTTTTGATGTGATTGATACATGAACAATTAAAGAGACAATTTACACCGAATGAAGTAAGCCACTGCTGACAGAATGAACACAGTTCAGTTCTGGATGCAATAACAGCAGAATACTATCACATGTTACCTCACTGGAATGTGTGTGTCACCATAGTCTTACCAGACCATGAGGGCTGCTCTCTTCATTACAGAGAGAAGTGACTCATGGTGATTTGACCAAAGGTCCAGACCTCGGGCTAGGGAAGAATTTTGAGAACGAAAGTCCTTCAGGGTAATCTTAAACTGGTAATGAGAACTGAACTCACGCTGTCCACATCACACTGCTCTGTAAACCAACAATACAGCCAACTTAGCTAAACTGATTCCCCCTAACTGGAGTGTCACATGTGGGGATGAATAATTGAATCCCTTGCTACACACAGTGCAGGTGAACGGCCTCTTCCCTCAAAGTGTTTGTTGATGTTTCATCAAATCATTGCTACTCATAAAGCTCTTCTCACATTCAGAGCATTGACATGTTCTCTCATTGATGTGAACAAAGCCATAGCTGCTGAGGTTGGAGAACTGAGTGAACCCCTTCCCACACAAGGAGCAGGTAAAAGTTGTGAATGTGCTGGTGCTCACTGAGTACAGATGACGAAGTGAATCCCTTCCTTCACTCAGTGCAGGCGGACAGTCTCTCTCTCTAGTATGGCCACGCTCGTGTATTTGAAGCTTTGCTGATTTAATAAATCCCTTCTCTCACACAGAACAGATGATTGGTGTCTCTCCAGTGTCAACTCAACGGTTGACATTGGGCTGCACTGGGAATTTTATTCCTTCCCAAACAGTGCAGACAATGCTTCTCTCCCGATGATGAAAACGTTTGTCTGACATTAGGCTGGATCCCCAAGTGAATACCTTCCCACACATGGAACAGCTGAATATCTTTTCCCCCATGGGAACAGGTTGATGTTAAATTATGGCTGAAAAATGTGTTGCTGGAAAAGCGCGGCAGGTCAGGCAGCATCACAGGAATAGGAGAATCGACGTTTCGGGCATCAGCCCTTCTTCAGGGATGAGGAGGTTGTGCCAAGCAGGCTAAGATAAACGGTAGGGAAGAGGGACTTGGGGGAGGGGCGCTGGGAATGCGATAGGTGGAAGGAGGTTAAGGTGAGGGTGATAGGCCGGAGAGGGGTTGGGGCGGAGAGGTCGAGAATAAGATTGCAGGTCAAGAAGGCGGTGCTGAGTTCGAGGGTTGGGACTGAGATAAGGTAGGGGGAGGGGAAATGAGGAAGCTGGAGAAATCTGCATTCATCCCTTGTGGTTGGAGGGTTCCGAGGCGGAAGATGAGGCGCTCTTCCTCCAGGTGTCGTGTTGCTGTTTGAGGACGTGGCTGAAGAGCTTCAGGGCAGAGGAGATGACCTGTGGGGCGGGGGGGGGGGGGGTGTGCAGTTAGAGAGGGACTCACTGAGATCCTTGTAGAGGGAGGAGGAGAGCTTCTTCAAGGAAGGCATCCTTGCAAGAGGATTCGCAGTAGGTTAAAATCAACTAGCAGAAAGTGAGGACTGCAGATGCTGGAGATCAGAGCAAACAAATGTGTTGCTGGAAAAGCGCAGCAGGTCAGGCAGCATCAAAGGAACAGAAGAATCGACGTTTCCGGCATAATCCCTTCTTCAGGAATTTGGAGGGTGTGCCAAGCAGGCTAAGATAAAATGCAAGGAGGAGGGACTTGGGAGAGGGGCGTTGGGAATGCAATAGTTGGAAGAAGGTTAAGGTGTTAAATTATGACCATTGAGTTGAAGATCTTTACACATCTTAATTTTTTTTTTCCCCCACAGTCAGGGGAAAGGTCTCTTGTCAGTGTAAACCCACTGGTGTTACATGAAGCTGGATGATAGAGTAAATCCCTTCCCACACATAGAGCAGGTGAACAGTCTCTCCCCAGAATGTCTGTGTCGATGAGTCTCCAGCTGGTCTGGGGATTTGCAATCCTTCTCACAATCCAGATATTTCCATGGTGCTGATCTCCTCACATATCTCCAAGTTGGATAATTTGTTGAATCCTTTCCCATAAACACGACATATTTATGGCTTCTCTGTCTGTGGATTTTTAAAGAATGTTCACTGGATAATGTTAAATAATTTCTGCAGTCAGTTCAGTGGAACACTCACACTGTTGTGTGTGCGTGTGTGCGTCTCTGTGTGTGTCTGTGTGCGTGTCTGTGTGTGCGTGTGTGTCTGTGTGTGTGTGTGTGTGTGTGTGTGTGTGTGTGGTGTGTGTGTGTTTGTGTGTGTGTGTGTGTGTGTGTGTGTGTGTGTGTGTCTGTACTGGCACTTTACCACTCACAATGTTTTTTTGAAATCTTTGCTTCCAGACATACCAGATAAACATGTTCCCTTTATGTCCAAATGAATTAAGTGACTCTTTTGGATCTATATATCATGTTTGATTTGACTCAATCATCTTCAATTCTTTCAATCTATTTCTCTGTGAAATGATTTTCAAATATTATTGTGGTCCATACAGGGTAAAATCTCAGAACAAACAAAGCCAATTTCAGAAAGACATCCTTCCTCTATTCTATACCTCCTTCCAAAGAAATGATCCAATCACATCAAAAGATGTAAGAAGTCCCATCAAAAGCAAAAAGGAACCTTCCTGAATAAATCAGGTTGTTGTTCCAACATACATGAGACAATGTGTGCCCTGAGGTACAAACCTGTTGTGGGATGTACCTCGCCAACTGGTGGACAGTACAGTCCTCTATCCAGAAGGATGTTACACAAGAGATGATCCCCTTTGCTGCTACTGTACATCAGTGGGGAAGAAAGGGAATGGGGAAGGTTGTTGGCAATCAAGAATGCTGTTTAGTTCCACATGTTGACAAGCTTCTTGTTGTTGAAGCAGCTTTCAACCAGGCAAGCGGAGAGGATTCTGTAACACACCGGACTTTCGTCTTGTAAGGTGCGCAGTCCGGAGGGGAGTTGAGTGCTGCAAGACTTTTTGCGTCTGCCCTGATGTTGTATCAACTGTAGTTATATGGTTAGTTCTGTTCAGTTTCTGGTCAATATTACAACCCCCGGAATGCTGCTCATGGAGGATTCAACAATGGTATTGCTGTGGATTTTCAACAAGGGATACTCGGATTTTCTCTTGTTGAAGAGGGTCTTTGCCAGGCACGGGTGTGATACGGCTGTTACTTGCCACTTGTGCAGATTTTAGATCCTGGCCATGTCTTGCTACATATGGATGTGCATTTTTTTAGCTACGTTGAGGTTCAGGTTGTAAGATTGTCCTCAATGAGAACAAACCTACCAGCTCAGCGAGCAAATTTACAACCTGAACATGTTGGATATGTGCTACATCAGTATCGGAGCAGTTGAAAATGATGCTGAATATTGTCCAATCATCAACCAACAACCCCGCTTCTGAAGGGAAAGTAACTGACAAAGCAGCTGAAGATGGTTGACCCTGAGACTCCATCCTGAGGAACTCCCTTCGAACTAACAAGGCCGGGATTCTCAAGGCCCACCTGCTTCACAAGTGTGACATGACACGTTTGAACAGGTTTATTAAAAACGTCACCAGCAGAAAAAAAAACAGGGATTCATGTAGACTGCTGTTTGTTTCAAAGATCACCTGAGTGTGAAGCTGTTATAAAGCTATCACCCAGGACACTGGGTCTGAAGGAGATGCACACAGGACTGGAATGGTTCACTCTGTTTCTCTGCTCACATTCCTGCCAGACCTGCTGACTTCCTCCAGCAATTTCTGATGTGATTTGGATGTGAGCATAAGAGGTACAGTTAGTAAGTTTGCAGATGACACCAAAATTGGAGGTGTAGTGGACAGCAAAGTAGGTTACCTCAGATTGCAACAGGATCTTGACCAGATGGGCCAATGGGCTGAGAAATGGCAGATGGAGTTCAATTCGGATAAATGCAAGGTTCTGGATTTTGGGAAAGCAAATCTTAGCTGGACTTACACACTTAATGGTAAGGTCCAAGGGAGTGTGGATGAACAAAGAGACCTTGGAGTGCAGGTTCATAGCTCCTTGAAAGTGGAGTCGCAGGTAGATAGGATAGTGAAGAAGGCGTTTGGTATGCTTTCCTTTATTGGTCAGAGTATTGAGTACAGGAGTTGGGAGGTCATGTTGCGGCTGTACATGACATCATTTAGGCCACTGTTGGAATATTGTGTGCAATTCTGGTGTCCTTCCTATTGGAAAGGTGTTGTGAAACTTGAAAGGATTCAGAAAAGATTTACAAGGATGTTGCCAGGATTGGAGGATGTCAGCTATAGGGAGAAGCTGAATAGGCTGGGGCTGTTTTCCCTGGAGTGACGGAGGTTGAGGGGTTAACTTACAGAGGTTTACAAAATTGTTAGGGGCATGGAAAGGATAAATAGACAAAGATTTTTCCCTGGGGTGGGGGAGTCCAGAACGCGAGGGCATAGGTTTAGGGTGAGAGGGGAAAGATATAAAAGAGACCTAAGGGGCAACCTTTTCACGCACAGAGTGGTACGTGCATGGAATGAGCTGCCAGAGGAAGTGGTGGAGGTTGGTACAATTGCAACATTTAAGACGCATTTGGATGGGTATATGAATAGGAAGGGTTTGGAGAGATATGGGACGGGTGCTGGCGGGTGGGACTAGATTGGGTTGGGATATCTGGTCGGCATGGACGGGTTGGACCGAAGGCTCTGTTTCCAGGCTGTGCATCTCGATGATTCTCGTCTCAGGTTTTCAGCATCTGCGTGAATCACCCTCAGGCCCCGCCCCGTGACGTCACGTATCCCTCTGCGCATGCGTCCACTTTCCCGGCCAAGATGGCGGCTGTTCAACTCAGAAGTGCAAACCATTTACCCACAAGTTATTTTTCAACGTGCTCGCTTCTCGCTGGAAGGGTTTATTCTTGGTCTGAATCCCTCTGTCCAGCTCCTGCAGCCTTACCGTCTGGAAAAGCGCGTCTCCCCATTTCCCACGGAGACAAACGCGGCACTGCGGCTGCACTGCCCTCGCCTGTAGTGAGTATAGAGGGTATTCATCACCGCGGGGAATGCTGGGTAGGTACTCCGCCATTGAGGACATTAACACAGAAGATTAATTCTGTTCATTAATAATTTTCTCTTTCCTGAATTACAATCTTCTGAGATCCAAATAATCTTTGGAAGAACAAAATTGGCGGTTAGAAAAACATCTTAAAATTGGATGCATCTCTCAAATCTCTCAAATCATCTCTACAACATAATCTTGTTATTAAAATACGAGATCTCTCAAATCATTTTGTAAATTCCCGTCCTGAACTGATGGTGGTAGATTTTGGAAACTCCTTTAACAGGTGGATGTTTAATACTCAAGCCAAGAGATACATTTGTTTATTCTGAATGTCTCTCAAATGTTTCTTTTGTCATCTCATTTTACAAAATCGTAGAAGGAATGAAAACTGAAGTGTTTCTCTGATGCCAGTTCTGTGATAACTTCTCAGCTACAAGCTCCAGCCAGAGAGTTTACATGATTCAGAGGTGAATTTTTTTGTGCGTTCATCTATAATTCAATAGTTAACTTGCTGTGGTTCATTGGTTAGACCCTAGTGTGATCCCTTTACTGTGGATGTGAATCCATGCCCATGCATTATTCTGTTTCATCCCTGTCCTCCATGACAATCTCTTTGTCATTGTCCAACCTGCGCTACCTTTAATAATGAGTATTTTAACTCTCTGTGACAGTTTATTGTTATTTCTTCCAGTTATGGTCAAACGAGAGCTTCATCACTGCAGGCCACTGAGGTATGTGCTGTTAATTTATTCCACTCGTATGTGTGGCCTCCCTCACATACATCACTCAGACCCTGCTATGCTCCTTTTTGCTTTCATTCTTCATGTTCCCTCTTACACACACTATTCCCTTCCCTGCTCATACACACCCGTACCTAACCCCCCCATGGCCTTCCCCCTCCCGTCGCCTTCCCCTCCCGTCACCCTTCTACCCCCGTCACTCTTGTACCCCTGTCACCCTTCTCGCCCCCGTCACCCTTCCCCCTACCCCGTCACCCTCCTCCCCATTGCCTTCCCTCCCCATCGCCTTCCCACCCGCGCCTTCTCCCCCATTGCCTTCCCCCATTGCCTTCCCACCCCATCACCTTCTTCCCCATCGCGTTCCCACCCCCTATCGCTTTCCCACCCCCATTGCCGTTCCCCCATCGCCCTTCCCCTCCATCGCCTTCCCAATCGCACCTTCTCCCCATCGCCTTCCCACCCCATCGCCTTCCCACCCCATTGACTTCCCTCCCTATCGCCTTCCCACCCCATCGCCTTCCCACCCCATTGACTTCCCTCCCTATCGCCTTCCCACCCCCCATCGTCTTCCCACCCGCGCCTTCTCCCCCATTGCCTTCCCTCCCCATCGCCTTCCCACCCCCATCGCCTTCCCACCGGCGCCTTCTCCCCATTGCCTTCCCCCCATCGCTTTCCCACCCCCCATCGCCTTCCCACCCCCATCGCCATTCACCCCCATCGCCTTCCCACCCGCGCCTACTTCCCCATCGCCTTCCCACCCCATCGCCTTCCCACCCTATTGCCTTCCCCCCCCCCCCCCCCCACATGGCATGGAGACCAAGTCACCCTCTGGGACAGGTGGAGAGGGAGGCAGTGGGGAAAGGGGGAGAGAGAGAGAGAGAGTGTGAGGGACAGATTGTGGTGAAGGGGGGATAGTGGTGAGAATAAAACCCAGTGAGAGAACAAGACAAAGATAATGAAAGTCAGAAAGCAGAATAAACAAATACCTGGTTGGGGGGGGGGGGAGACATAAGGACAGAGAGAGAGAGAGAGAGAGAACTGACAGGGAGAGAGAGAGAAAGGAACAGACGGAGGGAGAGGGAAACGGCCCAGGGAGAGCGAGAGGGAGAGTGATAGAGAGATTGGGAAAGACTGAACGATTAAATAATTCCAGGAAAGAGAGTGAGGAGGCAGAGAGTTGTAGAAAGGAAATCTCCGGGGGAACGTGAACAGGATCGAGATGGGAAGGATGGAGAGAGATGGGGATTGAAGGAAAGATGTAGGGAATGGAGAGAGGGAACACGGGAATGAAAATGAGAGCTGCAGTGAGTGACGGAGGCAGTATCATCTGTGGGATCAGACTGTGCACCAACTCCCTCTCTGCCCCTTTGAATCTCCCCCTCCAGCCCAGAGCTCACTACTCATGGAAAAATCACAGAGACTGCCTGAACCCCACAATTCTTTTCCGTTTGTGTCTGTGTCTGTGTGTGTAAATGAACAAGGAGACAGGACAGTTTCTGATTATTCTCTCTCTCTGGTTCCAGCTCTTGTCTGATGATTCTTCACGGCAGAATGATTGGATTCTCTCTGTCTCTGCATCGTCCGAGTTTCAGCTTCCAGATCAAATCTCCTCCTCAGGGGGAGATACTGTTGTAATGTAGGCCCCACTGCAGGTAGTTGAGACACTGCAAGATCCCACAAGGAGCATTACTCTGATATTAGAACAAGTCTTTGGATCGAGAAACAAAGCTCACACACTTCAATAATTGCAGTCCGAGACAAAATCTGAATCAGTAGTGTCCTTTATTTTACTCTTGCAAGTGGGTGTGATGTCCAGTGTCTATGCGAGAAGGGACATACACACCCCAAATTCAATTAATACACAATATTTGTATAATTTGGTTTCTTTTGTTTTTCATTTCTCCTCCCCTGTTTACATCCTCCACTTCTCTAAGACCGGCACCCATTACTCCTGTTTATCTCTTGCCTTATCCGGCCTTTGTCTGTGACAGAATGCTTACATCTGGCCTCACAATGCCGTTTGACCTCATCCCGCTGTAGGTCATTGTTAGGCATATTCTTTCTTCACCATTATCTACTCCCTCCATCTGTACCTTCCCCTACCATACTGACCCTTATGACCATTTTAATTGGGGTTTGTTCCTGTGTCTTTGTAAAAGTGGGAAACAGATGTTTATACCTACTTTTTGTACAGGCGTATCTAGCTTAACTTCCTCCCCTGACAGCATCTTATCTATTCGCCTGTAATATCTACCATTGTTTTGCTGTCACGTCTCATTCTTGCATACAATTTTAGCTAATACAAAAACAATTATGTATTTCCTCCACATTGTTTCCATTCTAGTTGACTCAGCTCTTGGCTGAAACAATTACGCACTGGTGTGAGTTCATTTACTTTGTATAAGTAATTAGAATTGCAGAAGTAACACTATTTTTCCCACATCCCACAATTTCCCCTTTTTCTTTAATTACCATTTGTTATCTTCTGCACTTTTTCTTTTAAGCATCGCCCCCGAAACTCGCAAGCATCATTCTGGAGATTTCATCCATCTTGGTCTCACTCATCTCCTCATTATTTAGTCGATAAAGTTCCTCTGCCTGATTCCCTTTTAGGGGCATCTGTTTCATCAAGGCTGTTTCATTCAGTATTTGGGTGAGCCCTCGTATTCAGGGTATGATACAACAGCCAATGGCCACCAATACCCCGACTACTACTATCAGGGAAGTAAAGATAGAAACCACCCCCTTCCATTTTCTAAACCATCTTTTCCTTCTCAAATGCCAGGGTAAATGGAATTGCCAATTGTACAATTGCACATATCCCTCCCCAATCCGGAGGTAGGGTGGGTCTCAATACTTTGCCTCCACAGTACCACCACAGATCCGCTCGAGGAACCTTTAGCGCTGAGTAGTTCCCTCCCTTCTCCGTTTCGGTAACATTCTTAATCTATGTACATAATTTCAGCTCCCCCCAAATCTCTCGACCGATTTCTACCTCGTCTCTGCACACACGATGTGTGATTTCCAACTGCGGTGGAAAATGTGAAGGAGACTTTTGCATCTTTCTTCTCCAAGGGAGGGAACATCAGAGATAGGGAGGTACAATTCCTGTCATTCCATGCAGTCTCATCCTGATAGAGGGCTATCATATATTTCATGCCCTTCCTATCCCAAATGTTTCATTTAATTGTATCTCATAGGTGCCCCCCCCCCCCCCCCCCCCCCCCAGAATTCCTTCGTGCCATGTGGTTTTCTTTATTGTTAGGTATATTGGGTTACACTTTTTATTGGGACAATCGCGAGCTGGTCGGAAGGGGGCCCAGTGTACTGTGACGAGACCATTATACCAAGTACCATCCCCAAAGCCATCCCCATAGGACTTAAGATGTATCTCAGAGCTGCGGTACTGTCTCTGATTATCTAAATCCCCACAATTTACTAAGCTGCATGCATCAGCGTCTATTACTTGTGGATTATCAGACTCAGGAACCGCTAATAATACATATGAAAATGATATTTGACAAAATCCCTCATAAGCATTCCCAGTATTCTAAACATCATGCTGAAGCATAAAAAGACTTAATATGCAACCTTACAGAAATAATCCCCCGATCGCATCACCACGGTGTAATCAGTTACTCAAAGTCTCTTTAGTCTGAGTTTCAGCGGGTCTTGAATTGATTCAGCTGTCCAGACTTCTTCCTCAACTGGAGAGTCCACTGGCCCTTTGATCCGAGTGTAGTGAGTCCAGCTTTCCTCCGCCATCCTTATTGCCGTCTCGGTAGTCAAGAGCCTGGTGTGGCCCTTCCCAGTCCGGCTGCAATTTAGTCTCTATCCATGATTTTACTAAGACCCAATCGCCCGGCCGGATGGGATGAACGGTGAATTCAAAGGGTGGAGTCTGTGCCAATAAACCCTGTTTCCTGAGGAAAGACAAAGAGGAGGACAAGCCCAGTATATACTTCTTTAAAAACAAATCTTTAGTTTCGGGAATTGGCAATTCTCCATTCGTTCCCAGATAAGGTAATCCAAATAAGGTTTCATAGGGGGATAGTCCCAAATCTTTCCTTGGGACCGTTCAAACTCGTCAGAGAGCTATAGGTAAACATTTGGTCCAAGGGAGTCTGGTTTCTACTTTCAATTTAAAGAGCTGTAATTTGAGTGTTTGGTTCATTCTTTCTTTTCCTGAGGATGGCAGGTGCCATGGAGTATGGAACTCCTAGGAAATTCCCAACCGTTTCGTTATCCCCGTAACATGAGTTCCTTGGTCAGAATCTATGTTGTTCACGAGCCCATATCGGGGAATTATGTGCTCAAATATTGTTTTAGACACCCCACTCGCAGTGGGGGTAGCTAGGGGGTATGCTTCAACCCAACGAGATAGATGATCTACTATGACCAGCATATATTTTAGTCCTCCTACTCTGGGTAGTTCCGTATCATCTACTTGTATACTCTGGAAGGGTCTCAATCCCGGGTCTCTTCCTCCCGGGGTCTGTTTTCTCAGGACTTTCTTATTTACCTTTGTGCATATTATACATCCCTCACATATGTGTTTAGCAATTGTAGATATTCCTTTACATCCATATTCCCTAAGAACTAAATCACACATTCCTTGTACTCCCCAATAGCTGCCTTGATGTAGGACAGCCATAATCTCTCGCATCATCATTTTGTTTAACATTTCCCTTCTATCAGGTAACATCCATTGCCCATCTGCTGTTTTTACAGCCCCAAACACTTTCAATTCTTTTTCTTCTCTTTCAGTAAATATAGGAGCTTCCGGGGATCAGGAACAGTAGGTATTAGGGAATGAATCAGCACTCCTTGTGGGTCCAGGCCTACTTCCTTAGCCACTTCATCAGCTAATCTATTCCCCCTAACTTCTGGTTCATTTCCTTTCTGATGACCATTTTCATGAACTACCACTATTTCTCAGGGGAGTAATAGGGATTCCAAGACCCGTTTAATCAACTCCTCATGTGCTAATTTCTTCTCCCGGCTATTGATCAGTACTCTTTCCTGCCATATCTTTCCGAAAGTGTGCACAACACCAAATGCATATTTAGAGTCACTGTATGCTGTTCCCTCTTTATTTTCTAATGCCCTAAGGGCTCTTTCCAATGCATAGAGTTTGCAGGTCTGAGCTGACCACCCATTCGGCAACCTTCCTGCCTCCACCACACTATCTTTCGTCCCGTCTACAACTGCATACTCATTATTTCTTTTCCCTTCAGTCTTCCGGGATGATCCGCCTATAAAAAGTCAGGTTCCTGCATGAAGTGGAACATCACTCAGGTCCATGCAGACCTTATTCTGGTATTCTATAATGTCAAGGCAGTCGTGCCCTGGATTCTGAGGAGAGTCTCCTTCCCCTTTCCAAAGAAAGGCAGCTGGATTTAAACAATTGTCAGTTACCAACACTAGATCATCCTTTTCTATTAATATTGCCTCATATTTCAGAACCGGCGAGTCTGTCAACCAACGCCCAGCTTTTTGATTTAGGATCGTTCTCACTTGATGTGGGGTGCTTATTATTAGAGCTCCCCCAAATGTAACCTTCCTGCTTTTCTGCACCAAAAGTGCAGTGGCAGCCCCAGCCTGCACACACTCAGGCGACCCCCGGGATAATGGATCCAATAGTTTCGAAAAATAGGCTACTGGCTGTTTCATTCCTCCCCACCTCTGGGTTAATACTCCCAAAGCCGCTCCCTTATCTACGGAAGCAAAGAGGTGGAAAGGTTTATCTAGAGAAGGTAAGGCTAACATGGGGGCATGGATCAGATCTCTTTTGAATTCTTAAATAGTTCTTTTTCCTCTTCTTCCCAACTCAGACACTTTGGCTCCTCCTCTAATAGTTTGAGATATAATTTATTCGTCTTTTGAGCATAAGAATCAATCCACAATCTGCATAATCCCGTTAAACCCCAAAAAATACGTAATTCCCGTTTGGTCCTGGGCAGTGGAATCCCCAGTATTCCCTCGAACGTTTCCGGGCTTATCTTTCGCTTTCCCTCACGAACTAAATGTCCCAAGTATTTCACTTCTCGCTCCACATATTGTATTTTGTTTTTAGATACTCGCAGTCCCTGCTGACCCAGGAAATTCAATATTTTTAGTGGCTTCTACTACTCTTTCTCTTATCTTTCCTGTTACTAAGAGGTCGTCTACATACTGCAAGAGGATAGTTCCCTTGTGGCTGCTAAATTTCTCCAATATTTGTTCTAACATCTGTCCAAATAAATTCGGGGATTGCATAAACCCCTGGGGGAGCGCGGACCACCGGTATTGTTGTTTCTGTCCTGTCTTGGGATCTTCCCATTCAAAGGCAAAAAAATTCCTACTTTCCTCCGGCATGCGAAAAGCCCAAAGGGCATCCTTTAAATCTATCACACTAAACCATTTTTGGTCATGAGGGATCTTACTTAATAACGTATTTGGCACCACTGGGTGCCTGACCTGTTCTATTCGATTCAATGTTCTCAAATCCTGCACCAATCCATAAGTTCCATCGGTTTTTCGCACTGGTAGAATTAGGATATTGTGAGGAGACATACATGGCTCCAACAGTTCATCTCTAGCCCCTCAATTACTGGCTGCAGTCCTTGTTTACCTTATATGGAAATGGGATATTTTCGCTCATAAACAACGTTCGCTTCCATTTTTAAATTTATTTCTAGGGGACGGATTTGTATTTTTCCACGATTCCCTTCTCTAGCCCATATAATAGGGTCTATCTCTCTCTCTCCAAATCTTCTGTCAACATTGCCATTTGTACAACTAATTCTTTTTCCTGAATTCAAATCTCCAGTCCTAAGAGGATAATTAAATCTCTCCCGAGTTCGTTACTTCCTATATCAGGCATATACAACAGTTCCCCTGTGACTGTGTTCTTAGGACCTTCTATCATCATAGGTTCAAATACTGGAACGGTAAATCCTTCCCCGTGTTGACATTTCTACTTTCTTTGGTTTAAAATTCAGCGATGACCGTGCTACCCCCGTATCTACTGGGAAGACTACCTCTTACCTACACGGTCCCACCTTCAAGTTTATCAAGAGTTCCTGCTGGGTCCCCGGGGGCAGGAACCCCTGACAACCCTATTCTTCATCAAAATTCATAAGCGGAATTGCCCTTTCTTCCGTTTGTAGATCAGGACACTCCCGCTTAAAATGCCCGAGTTTCTGCAATAACATCATCCTGCCTGTGGAGACTTCCATCTCTGCCCCTGTCGCCCGAACCCTCCACCAAATGCTCCCCCTTTTCCTCTCCCTCTTCCTTTCTGTCCTACATGCTGCCACCCACCGCTCCAGTTGCTCACTATTGGTTCCATTCTTTTCTTAACTACATCATTAATCGTAGCTACCATCATTTTTTGCCTTCTGTTTTTGTCTCTCATCCTCTCTCTTCGCAAACACTTTCTGTGCCTCTCTTAACAATTTATCTCATGGTGTTTCGTTCCTCCCTTCTATCTTCTGTATTTTTCTCTGTGTCTGGCCATGCCTTTGTCACAAAATATACTTTCAAAAGACCCTGTGCCACTGGGTCCTCAGGGTTCATTCCAGAATATTTCCGCATTGAGTCTCTTAATCTTTGCAAGAAAGCTGGGGGTGTCTCATCTTTCTCCTCTTTAACTTCAAAGGCTTTAGTCAAATTCTGCGATTTAGGAACTGCCTCTCTTATTCCTTTTAGAATCAGGTCTTTCAATTCCATCATTTCTTCCCTATGCTCCGGGTTTAGATTTTCCCACTGGGTGTCTCTGAGCGGAAACTCCGTTTCTCCCTGTCCAGTATCCCCATCCCCAATGGGAAGTTCCCTGTCCCATATTTTAATGGCTGCTCCTGGCATAAGTCCCCTTTCTTCCCCAGTAAATAGTACATTCAAAATAGACATTAGCTCAGTCCACGTATACAGACTGGGCCCCAAGGATTGATTAATTTGTTCAGACAGCCCTACCGGATCCTCAACCAGGACCTTCATCTTTTTAAATGTTCTGACCTCCCCACTGGTGAGGGGGCACTTACAAACCCAATCTCTTTGTCCCCTATTGGTACCTCCCGAAGGGGATACGTCGAAATTCGTCCCTTTTTTGTTTTTGTTTTTCCCCCTTAGTCTTTCGTTTAGATACTCCAGAGGCCTCCTCTACATCTACTTTATCTTCCCTTCCTTTTGTTGCGGATTGAGGGTCGGGAACAACAACATCCCCGTCCACCGCCCCTTCGTTCTCCTCTTGTGGGTCATCCGTTCCCTGTCCCTGTCTGTCTGTCTCTCCTCCTTCCCCATTTTCACCTAATCTGATTTTATGGTACGGGGGGCGGGAGTGCAAGCAGGCAAAAGGATCCCAGGGACTGGGTGGGGCAGAGGGGGAATCCTTTGTCTTTACTACCATCATTCCCAAACTGCCCTTCCAACAGGACGCATAGTCCACCTATTCTTGACTAAAAGTTTTTTTGTCTTCACGTACAAATCTAAATACTGACATACCCAATCCTCATCCAAATCATACTTTGGCCAGAAGACAGCTGGATGAAGGATTGGTTCTTTGGTCCATACTAAACAACAATATTTAATCATTTTCTTTTTATCTTTTTCCCTTGTACAATTGTTACTTGTCCATTCCCTCAACATCCTCCCAAACGGACTTTCAGGAGGAATGTTACCAGGGACTTTTTCTTCCTTTACTCCGTGTCAGTTCAACTTACTCTGCCTACCCCCCATTTCTCGGGGCCCTCACCAGTCCCTCAGCGATTAAATACCCCTTTAACCGGCCACCAAGTTAATACTTGAAAGTCAGTTTTCTGACGTTGGTCTGTGCACAGAGTTGTCTGGCCCCTTTTTTCCATGTTTTTTATCGACCTTCTTTCACTGTATGATGCAAAAGTCTCTCTTGTGGGATTCGTACCAGGCGCCCAAGGGAGCGGACAAAACCGGGACAAGAAACCGCTCCTCAATTGTGAATGGGAGGCATCTTCCCATTGTCCAGGGCCAACCACACCCCCCGGTGATGGAAGAATATCCCGGACGATCCCCCAATTATGAGAAACTAAGCCTCGTCAGTTCAATATATTCAATGCGAGACAAGATCTGAAGCAATCAGTATGTTCATTATATGCTTGCAAGCGTGGTGCTTGAAATAGACTCACAGAGTTTAGCAAGTACATGGGATTCACTACTCCAAACCTGGTGCCCAATACTATTGTTTCTCTCTTGCCTTAACCGGCCTTGAGCATAACAAAGTACAGGTTTTACTTGGCCTTTTCACCACATCCTGGCTATGGTCAACTGTTAGGTATATCCTCCTTCACTGCGATCTATTTCCCCCACTTGTGACATTTCCTCCCTTTCCCTAACCATAATGAACCTTATGACCTTTTCATTGGGGTTTGTTTTTTGTTTTTGCAGAAATGGGAAACAGATGCTTATAACTTCTGATAGTACAAGCATATCTGGCTGAACCTACATCCTCACAGCACCTTCTCTATTTGTCTGTATCATTTACCATAGTTTGCAGACACCTTTCATTCTTGTATGCACATTTTAGCTAATATGAAAACAATTATATATTTCCTTCACATAGTTTTCATTCTTGTTGACTCAGCTCTTGGTTGAAACAATTGTACACTGGTGTGAGTTCATTTACCTTGCATAAGTAATTATGATTGCAGAAGTAGCACTACTTCACCTGTAACCCACAGTTGGTAGTGTAGTGAACAAAGAAGAACAAAGAATACAGAAAATGTGCAGACCAGGAACATGCCCTTTGGACAGCCGAGCCTGAGCTGGTCCAAATAAACTATCTAAACATGTCGCCCAATTTCTAAGCATCCGTATCCCTCTGCTTCTCACTTACTCATGCATCTGTCCAGGCGCACCTGAAATGAATCTACCATGCCTGCCTCTACTACCTCTGCTGGCAACGCATTCCAGCACCTACCACCCTCTGTGTAAAATACTTTCAATGTCTATCTCCCTTAAACGTTTCACCTCTCTCATTGAACGCGTGACCTCTCATTATTGAATCCCTCATCTTGGGAAAAAGCTTATCTCTATCCACCCTGTCTGTACCCTTTATGATATTGTAGACCTCAATCAGGTCCCCTCAATCTCGTTTTTTCGAATGAAAGCAGAAGTAACCTACTCAACCTCTCTTCAGAGCTTGCATCTTCCATACCAGGCAACATCTGCGTAAACATTCTCTGCATTCTCTCCTAAACGTCCACATAATTTTGGTAATTTGGCGACCAGAACTGTACAGAGTATTCTAAACGTGGCCGAACCCAAACTCTTGTACAATTTTAGCAGGACTTGCCTGCTCTTATACTCAATGCCCTATCCGGTGAAGGCAGGTATGCCATATGCCTTCTTGACCACTCTATCCACCTGTGCAGTCACCTTCAGGGTATAAAGGACCTGAACTCCCAGATCTATTTTCTCATCAAGTTTGCCCAAAGCTCTTCCGTTTACTGTATACTTGGTTCTGGAAGTAGACTTCCCAAAATCATCACCTCACAATTGCTTGGATGGAACTCCATTTGCCATTTCTCCGCTCAACTCTTCTGTCTATCTATATTCCCCTTCATTCTTTGACAGTCCCCTATATTTTCTGGCTACTCCAGAAAATCTTTGTATCATCTGCAAATGTAGTGGCGTGATACTGGGCTAGCAACCCTTGGAGATTGGAACATGGCAGGTGTTCATACCATGCAGCAAGGAATCATGTTTGGATGCTTGTTTCCATTGAAGTACCACTGTTTCCTTATGTAGATCAATAATTCAAACTTTTTTATTCGGAGTCATGATTTAGAAGTTTACTGACGATACATAGTCGTTCAGTTGACTATGATGAACAATGTCAGGGACCGCAGGGATGTTTCCATCAGGTGGAAAGGAAAAATGGCGAATGGAATTGAATCCAGACCAATGAGTGGGAGTGAATTTGGGGAGTTCTAACAAAATCAGTGAGAATTCTGAGTGGTGTACAGGAACAAAGAGATCTTGGAGTGGACATTCACAGATCCCTGAAGGTTGTTGGACAGGGAGATCAGTTGTTCGAGAGGCTTTTGGATATTTTCTGTTGTTGACCACAGACTGTGGATGATATTCGATCTTTAGTAACCGCCAGATTAGGAAACAACTAAAGGAATGAGTACAAGTCTGGTCCATGCAATAATCTACATTTTTAAAAATTGAAAGATGAAAGCTAGAGGGCTGAAGTATAAATCTTTGCCCACCAAACTACTTCACCACTCAATGAATTTACCATTGATTCCCCTCCAGGTCATGCTGGCATGTGCCTCAGAGGGTAATTTGCAAATGGTGAAGTTTCAGTGCATCTTCAACCTTGTCCTTATAGGCGGTACAGTTTTTGAGCTTTGAAGGTTCTGACAACAAAGCCTGGATGACTTACTCCAGTGAATCTTCCATGTGGTGCACTCTGCTGCAATTGTGCCTTAGCAGTTAAGGGAATACATATTCAGGTGTTGAACAATGTACAGTTAAGTGACTGCATTGTCGTGGAGAGTGCCCAGTTCCTTCAGTGGTATTGAAGCTGCACCCACCTAGGCAAATGGAGAGAGTTCTGTTAAACATCTAATGTGTGCGTTGCGGACGATGTAGGCTTCACGGTGACGAGAGTTCAGTTAATAATCAAACAAAGTCGACCCACGGACAGGTTTTTGTCGTCAACTTCTTTATATGGGCGGTCAGGTTCCATTTCTCCTAAATACTAGCTCCCAGGACGATTACACGGAAGAATTCAGTTACATTGAAGCCATTGAATGTCAATCGAATATGATTAGATTCTCGTTTGTCAGAGTTATCTTCGCTGCATTTGGTCCTTCTGTGGGTCAATCCGATTCTAATCGTTTTCTGATTCAAGTTCCAATTCCCATCTGCGCCTGAAATTTCAACCCGTTTCCTCGCCGAAATTTCTCCACCTGTCTTCATAATATATAAGGACGCTGTTAGGGACAGGCAGACTTACTAACATGTTGCTAACTCTGTATACAGTAGAACTTCGTGGAATGATTGGTTAGGCTGGGATTATTCTCCTTGAAACAAAGGAGGTGGAGGGGAACTTTATAATCACATAATAACATGTATAAATGTTCAATATTCGTGGGATCTTGATAGGATAGATACGGGTAGGTGGCTTGCCCTATGCTCTGAGGAGAGCACTAGAGGACATAATCTCAGAATTGGATATTGCCCATTTAATTCAGAAATGAGGAGTAATTTCTTTGCTCAGGGGTCAAAGAATCTGTGGCATTTTCCAGTAACCGCTGTTGAGACTGTGGTTGGGTATTTTCAAACTGTGCCTGGCAGTTAATCAGAAAGATGATTAAACTTTGTCGAGCTAAGTGAGCAGAAAGGAATTCAAGATTATCAGATCAACTATGCTAAAAATCACACAACACCAGGTTATAGTCCAACAGCTTTAATTGGAAGCACACTAGCTTTCGGAGCGACGCTCCTTCATCAGTTGATAGTCAGGTAACTATCACCTGATAAAGGAGCGTCACTCCGAAAGCTAGTGTGCTTCCAATTAAAGCTGTTGGACTATAACCTGGTGTTGTGTGATTTTTAACTTTGTACACCCCAGTCCAACACCGGCATCTCCAAATCAGATCATCCATGAGTTCGTTAAATGGTTGAGCAGACTCCTTGGGCTGAATAGCATACTTCCACTTGGTTTAACATTTCGTCTAACGCCTTATTTTATTCATAAGTTCAGAATTGTGAGGGGATGGGATGAAGTGATAGAAAAGGTATATTAAACAGATCAGACAGATCAGGAACAAGGCTCATAAACTCAGGAATAAGAAATGTCCTGTGACCTGGGGATAACAAATGACACTGGGCACAGCACAAGTGGCTGTGTACAGAAGCTGTGATTGCTCGATCTTATACAGTTGGCAACTCAGTGATCATGCTGGATGATGGATCGTTGTATGATTCACACACAGCAGAAATTTGTGAAAGAACGAAATGTTTGTTTCATTGGAGAAATTTTCTGCGGTTCCAATTCCGAGTGGCTATTTGAAATACTAATCAGATCTTTGTGTGAAGTGTTAGGTTAAAATACTCATGAACAACCCCACTGGATAAACTTGTGCTCCCGATCTATTGTGATTTTTTCTCTTTCTTTCGATGTAAATTCATAGAAAGACAAAATGGAATGTAGGGCATAAAGAAAAATGCGTTCCTTCTCATTCCACCAATTTCATCTACAATTGAATAGAATGACTGCTCTCACTCTTCATTTCGAATTTAATGTGGTGTCGATTATTTGTGAATCTCCCGTGCAGTGAAGGGCAAGAACAAGATTCTCGATCCAGTGTATACCAGAGTGTGAGGTGCAAAGGAAAACTGCTAGAGCGGTGCGTAAAGTTAGCAACAAGAGTGTGACTGGAACCCGTGAATGTGGAGCACAGCGGTATAATAACCCACCACCATAATCTCTCGGTCTCCTCTGCACATTTTGTAGTGGGGTGACATGTGACCTCATCAGGTTACATGTGGTGAACGTCATGGATGAGAAAGTTCCAGAGCGGAATCGAATCCACACCATTGTGTTTCTGCTTTCACTAGAATTATAATAACAGCAAATTCCAATAAATGGCCATGCTGGTCAGAATGAATAGCTGTCATGAATACATTCTGAGTCAGAACTGAGTCAGAATGAAACAGGACAAGAATTTTCCGTCATATTTACACCTACATCTGACTCATAATTTCTTCAGTCACTTTCTCTCTCACGTGAAGAAGCAGTCATGGTGAGGGAAATAAAGGCGATGTTGTCGCTCAATGGCCTTTCTCATATGGCTGAACCTGAATTGGATTAAATCGCAAGAAATGCTGATTTATTCGTTTCATTTTAATTTTGCTGAAACCTCACAATGTTCATTGTAATAATCAGAACTGAATTAGATATATCTCATTGGAACGATTAATGTTGTATTCAAATTTGCTCCGACTTTATTTCAGCTTAAGGAAAATACTGCTTAGAAAAACAGAGGGTTAAAGTGCAAAAGAAAACCCACCAGTTTTGTTGCTCGTTGCTTTGGCAGATTTCACCGAGTATTAAATGGACCAAACATCATGGTGTTTGTTCTCACATCCTTAACGCATGTGATGAAAGCAGGAAGTCGATCTCCAAGCCACTGGTCACTTCCTAATCATTCCGTAATATCTTCCCTTCACAATAAATAAAAATACACTCAGTTCTATTTACAATGCTTTAGGTGGAATATTACGCCAAATTTTTCAAAATGCAGAGTTTTGGAACCGAATCTT
The DNA here is from genome assembly GCF_037043375.1 of Chiloscyllium plagiosum. Lineage (NCBI taxonomy): Eukaryota > Metazoa > Chordata > Chondrichthyes > Orectolobiformes > Hemiscylliidae > Chiloscyllium > Chiloscyllium plagiosum. The sequence goes on from NW_028270156.1 coordinate 115,248,215, forward strand.
ATTCAGCTGCACACATTAAAGAAATTTCTTTACATTTGAAGTCAACCAACTTAGACATTGTTTCCCCGCAATTTCCGACCGACTACACCCCGCCCCTACACCTTTACCGAGCCACACGCTGTCTCTCTCCGTGTGAAATTTATTCCTTGTATGTACCAAATGTGCCTTTTCAAATATTTTGAAAAACAGATTCTCGGAGTGACAGCGATTCTGTTCTCATAATTTATTTGTCCTTCAAAGGTTTTATCAAAGGTATTGAATACCTGACATCTAGATGTTTACTTACTTGAAAGAGGGAATTTTCCACCTATTTACTCTGTCCAAACATTTCATAACATGAAAAAACGCACAAAGTCTTCCTTGCTTCAGGGATAACTGTTCTCAATTTTCCAAGAAGACAAATGAATAAAATCTCATACACACTACACCCCCATCAGCATCTTCTCTAATGGCTTTACACCCCAGTAAACACCGTCACTATCAATTCATAGATTCACAGAGTCCTACAGTGCAGAAAGAGCATTTCAGTCAATCGAGCCCGTGTCGACTCTCTGAAGAGCATCTCACCCAGACCTAGCTCCCCTCCCTATTTCCTTATATTTCACCAGAAGAAGGGGAATCCCTCCCCCTTATGATTTCAAATAAACCTGTTGGAGTATAACCTGACGCCCTGTGACTTCTAACTTTATTCCTGCGTTACCCATGGCTAATTCACCTAACTTACTTAATTCACTCCCTGGACACGAGAGGGCAATTTAACTTTGCCAATCAACCTAACCCTCCCTCTGAACAGCAGTGCGAATTACTGAGACAATGTTCCATCATACTGAGCAAATGCTGTATCATTTTTTAATGGTTTTCTACCCTGGTAAAACTGATCAAAACAAATGAACCCAAATTCAATGTATCGAAACGCTACTCTGTCCTTTGCAATTTCATTCGTGCTGCGGGAAATGTTTCTGCACTCATATTTGAATGCGATTATGTTGTTTCTTGCTTGGCTTCCTGCTTCTAGTAAACACTTCAATCCTGAACAAGTCTGTCAAATGCTTTTCATTCCAACACAGTCACAAGGTGAAGTTTGCAGAAGTCACGTGTTTGGCCGTTCACTGACACTCTGCCTCCCTGAGAGCTGCAGTCCTTCCCCAACTTTATTCAGGCAGCACTGTCCTTCGTGTGATATGCCCCATCGAGAATGGAAGGACAAGTATCAATACCCGCACTTGGGAATGGAGCGACAGTTTTAAAACGTTTACACTGTCCCCAGCGGAAAAATTGAGCCTGTGACAGGCGGGGACACTAACCATTATACTACCGTGGACAAGAGTGTAAAAGGAGGCCCTTCAACCAAATGTGGCCACACTTGTCATAAACAACTGCCTAATGAACTGAATCCCATTTCAGAATGCTTACCCCACAGCCTTATATATCTTGGCATCAAAAGTTCACATCTGAATATTTATTCAAGTTATAAGGGTTTCTGCCGCTCTGAAAAATGCAAACAGTGTATTCCAAATTCCAACCACCCACTGGCTATTAAAGCTTTTCCGCACATCTTCTCAAACGTTTCTGCCTTTCTCCTTAAATCTCTGACCCCTGCTGATCGATCCCTCCATCAATGGGAAACTCGTTCAGTCAACCCTGTCCATACCCTAACTCAATCATGTCTATTATACATCTGCTTTGCACTGCGACACACATCACTCTGTCCTATCTTTCTTCACAACCTTAAATTCTTCATCCCAAACAGTATCCCGGTAAATATCTCCTGCAATTTTCTCAGTGTGATCACATCTCTGCTATAATGTGACTTGCAAAACAGCACACAACACTCTTGCTAGAGCCTAATGAGCATTTGTTTTAAAATTTCTGGATTAGTATGAGGGCGATTCTGGCTAAGCAGAATTTATTACCCATTTCGAATTGCCCAGAGTGCAGTTGAGACTCAACCATATTGGTATGAGTCTGAAGTCACATGCAGCCCAGACCAAGTAGGAATAGCAAATTCCATCCCGAAATGACATCAGTAGAACAGATTTTTTTTCAACAATTGTCAATGGATCTATAGTAGTCATTAGATTCTTACTTGCAGATATTTTTTAAATCCAAATTTGACAACCATGACATAGTGGGATTCAAGCCTGAGTCCCCAGACTATTACCTCGGTCTCTGGATTATCAATCCTATGAAATTATCACAAGACCAACGCAGAAAGCCATAAAAGCTGATATTTTCCAATAAAATGTATTTTCACCAAAACTGCCCTGGGTATTTTCCATGAGCCTGACGCTCCAATTGTCTCTGGTCTATGTCAGTAAAAGCTGCTACATGGGGATTGATTTCACAACCGCGGTATCCAAATGGATCGACTTGTTTGAAGCTCCCGATGGTGGGATTGGGGCACGTTCACCCAACAACAGTCACCGCAGCAGCAGCACAGCAGAACAGTATGAATGTGAAAGAGAGTGATAGATGGTGCATTGCCTCAGAGAAATGGGAGGAGGGACGGAAAGGAGGTTTAATGATCGTGGGAAGGAGAGAAATCTCCGACAACGGCTGTGTTTGAAGATATGAAACGCAGAGATGTGAGACAGCGGAATTTGAAGGTAAAACAATTAATTTCTTACCGTGTGTCACAAAAAGGACAACGGAGAGAACACTTATTGCCGTGATTTGGTTTAAAGTCGAGGTTACTGTGGTCACAATGCAAAATACCGACAACCACGATCACAGTAACCACAGAACAAGATGCTTGCAAGCAGCAATAAGTATACTAGCAGAGGAAATGTCCAGAAGAACAGCAAATGTACAATATCAGTACTCAGCGAACAGTGATAGACATGTGGGAACTGAGAATGAGCTGAATCTTTCAGTTCGATGCCCTCAGAGGCTGTAGAGATCCCTTGAGTGAGAATGTTGAAAGATGAGATTGATCGATTTCGACAAAATATCAAAGTCTTGTGGGACAGTACAGGATATTGTTGAAATGTATGCTTCAATAGCATTTTAGCTTAACATCGGCACAGCCGCCTGGATCCAACCGGAAATGGGGATGGGAATGAGTGCGCAGAGTTACTATCTGGCTCCAGTGATGCAATAGGTGAGCGTGCTGTCCTTCTATGATGGTATAGAGGCGCAAGAAATTCCTCGGTTGAGTGTGCTCCTGCTCAAGGGAATGGTTGTCCCCGTTTATACTACCATAGCGATTTCCGGTGCATCTTTCTAAGACAGCTGAGTGGCACAAGAGGAGCGTGTTGAGCCCTTAACTTTGCAGTGGTGGGTTTAAAAGATGATTTTGCTATTTGGATCTGTGTTTCCGACACTGGCGGTGGCAGCTACATTTGCTCGCATCAGCTCAATATCAGTTTCTTCCACATAGTCAAGACTTCAACCTGGAGATGATATTTTGGGGTGATAGTTGGGGTGATATTTTAAATTAGTCATCCTTGGCGACTGGAACACTGAAACGGTGATGTTAAAGTTCGACGAATAAAACCTGAAATACATGCCTGACCTCAGGAACAGAGATCATGACTTTAATTTCCTGCAATCTCATTCATTCATGTCCCTTATGCAGGGGATTCTACCATCTTCACCCAGTCCTGCCTACGAGAAACTCCAGGACCAGAAAAAAAACATGAGCTGACCCTTAATTCAGGAATCCCCATCATGTGGGGAAGCATGCTTGTCGGCCCTTCTAGTCCACACGGTACATCGGAAGCGCATCCCAACAGACCCCAGGGTATTCCCTGTCCCATAAGCCTGCATTTCCCATTGTTGATCCCTGTAACAGGCACACCTTTGATCAGAGGGAGAAATAAAAACGCAAACACACAGCGAATGTGCAGACTGCCCACAGACAGACACCCGAGGCTGGGATCGCACCCAGATTTGTGGTGTAGCCAGGCACCAACGAACGAGGGGCGAAAAATAAATGTTGTCCTGACCAGTAATGCTCACACCCTGTGGGTGAATGAGGAAGAATGAAAACACATTAACAACATGGAAAACGGGATTTGTACCTGTGTGGACACAATTTGAAAGGATCGTTCAGCCTGTGTAGAAAAAAGGACACTGATACCGCAGAGAAGGCAGGGCAATGTGGGAACTGCTGGAAGGGATTCAATTAACCACAGAAATGGAAACTCATTTAATCACTAACACTGGGGAGAGACCGTTCACCAGTCCCGTGTGTGGGAAGGGATGACTGATGAAACAACCTCCGAGACTCCAGCAGGATTACATATCCCATCAGGTGTTCGATTATGCTGTCAATGCTGCTGTTAATCCCAACCAGCTATTTGTTCCATAGCGTCAATCATAGAGTCATACAGCATGAAATCAGGCCCGTCAGTGCAACCAATCCATGCTGAACGTACTGCCAACTAATCTAGTCCCATCTGCCTCCTCCTGTATCCGTCGAGTGGTTATAATGCTCTTGTAGTTTTATTACTGTGTCTTTAATCCAAAAACCCAGGTAATATTTTGGGGACAAAGGGTTCAGGTCCTGGCATGACAGATAATGGAGTTTGAATTCAATAAGCAACTGGAATTGAAGAGTCTCGTGATGACCCGAATCAGTTGTGTGGAAAATCCCATCTGATTCACTCATGCCAGTTCGGGAAGCAAACTGTCATATTCATCTGCTCTGTCCCACAGGAGACTCCAGATGTATAATGCCGCGGTTGACCTTTAAATGTCCTCTGGAAAATAACTGACGTACTAGGCATGAATAAATTTATTTTAAAAATCCCGCTTTCCCATTCATGTTTGGAATCAATTGTCCATTAAATGTTAGAAACGTACCCTCATCCATCACTTCCTCGCAAGTTAATTTTACATGTAAAACACTTTCCCGAAAAAAAATGGCTCACATTACTTTTAAAAAACATCTCTCTCTTTTCGTAATAAACATATGCCCTATCGCCTTGAAATCCTATCCTGGGAAAAGGCAGCTATCGTTAACTTTAACTTGTCTCTCAATAATTCATAAACTTCTGTCAGTTCGCCGATCAAACCCCTAACCTAGAGTGAAAACAGTCTCAACTAGGCGAAAGTGAGAACTGCAGATGAGACATCGGAGTCGAGAATGTTGTGCTGGGAAAGCACAGCAGGTCAGGCAGCATTTGAGGAGAAGGAGAATCGACGTTTCGGGGAAGAGCCTGATGAACGACACTTGCGCGAAAAAAAATATTCTCCTGCTCCTCGGATACTGCCTTACCTGTTGTGGTTTTCCAGCACCCCGATCTCGAATCTGAAAATAGTCTCAGCCTATCCAGCCTTTCATTATAACTCAAACCTTCCACACACGGCAACATGCGTGCATACTTTTCTGAACCTACTCCAGCTGAATAATATCATTCCTACAACTGGGCGACCAGAACTGGACATAATATTCCAGAAGAGGCCTCATCAATGTCCTGCAAAGCTTCAACATAACGTCCCGACAACTATACACAAAGGACTGGACAATGAAGGGAAGTATGTTAAATGCCTTTGAACCATCTTGTCTGTAGGTGATGCAAACTACAAGGAATTATACACCTGCATCCCGAGCTTCCGTGTTCTCCAACACTATGCAAAGCCCTACTCTTGTTGTTGTACAAAAATGCAATACCTTCCATTTATCCAGATTGAACTCCATGTTACATTTTTAAGTACAACGACTCATTGGATTAAGATCCTTTTGAAACTTAGAAAATCTTCCTCACTGTCTACAATTCTGGCGTCGCCTGCAAACCAACAAAGCATGCCTGCAGTGAGTTCCACTGTTTTCTCATAAATATCAATGATTCATATTTACTTGTAGTGGCCGTGATTTAGCAGCGTGCAGATCATACAACAGTTAATCATGCAATTAACCATGAGGAAGAAAGTTGCAGATTGCAGGGAAATATTAAACAATTGGAAATGAAAATGGTGAAAGCAATTCATTCCAGGCAAGTTGGTGATAGTGAAGCAAGTTCAAACTTCAAACCAGCCGCCCTCGCTCCAGTTGTGGCACTCTGCTGTCTCAGCAAGATGCACTGTAGATTGCTATAAACGGGAAAAAAAATTCCCTTCTGCTCCGCCTTTGACCCGGAGCACTCCCAACTACGGAATTACTTGCGCCTCTAAACCGTCATAGAAATGCCGTGCATTCACCGGTTGTGTCACTGGAGTCCCCGAGTATCTGTGCGACCTCATTCCTATCCCGACTTCCAGTTGGATCTTCGTAACTGCGCCACTCAATTCCTCTGATTCTGGGGCTGGGAATTGGGGCTATGTGGCAGCAGTGGTTACTGCCTTGTGGGCGGGGGGGGGGGGGGGGGGGGGGACTGGTAAGTAGCCGATGTTAAAATGCATTACTATTGAATCATAAATTTCAACAACACCTGCACTGCCCCCGGAGTTTTTGATGTTTTGGAAAAATCTATTTATCTCAGCCTTCCCCATATTAATGATGGAATCACCACAGCCACTGGAGGAACCGATATTAAACTGTCAGCCCATTTGAGTTCCCACGTATCTGCCACTGTTCGCTTAGCACTGATATTGTGCATTTGTTGCGCTGCCTAACATTTCCTATGATACTGTACTTATTGCGCGCTGTCAATGTGTACGTCTATGGAATGTCGTGATCGTATAGTGGTTAGTACTCTGCGTTGTGGCCGCAGCAACCTCGGTTCGAATCCAAGTCACGACAGTAATTGCCCCAGTTTTTGTGAAACACAAAGGAATCAGTTGTTTAAACATGGTAATTTTCTCCAAGGTGATGATTTTTTTCCCTTCAAATTCTGCTTGCTCACATCTCTGTGTTTCATACGTGAGAATTCAAATCCACCCGTTCTCAGAGACTTCTCTCCCTCCTTCGATCACTAACTGAACGTTCCGTCCCACACCCCCATTTCATTAATTTAGAGATGCCGGTGTTGGACTATGGTGTACAAAGTTAAAAATCACACAACACCAGGTTAGAGTCTAACAGGTTTAACTGGGCACTAGTTTTGGGAGCGCTGCTCTTTCATCATGTGGTTGTGGAGTCATTTCCTATTTCATTAAAGCACTGCAGAATCTAACACTGACTCTGACATTGACATCATTCAGTCACTGCTGTTGCGGTCACTGTTGCTGGGTGAACGTGCCCCAACCCCACCATAGGGACCTGCAGACCAGTTGCTTCATTTGCTTACCGCTGTTGTGAGGCCAATCCTCAGGTAGCAGCTTTTACTGATATGGACTTGCGATTATTGGGAGTCAAGCTCAGGAAAATGACACAGGACAATATCGAGGAAAAGTGACTTCATTGAGAAAGATTAGTTTCACGGGTTTTCTGCAATGGCCGAGCGCTATTACCACTGGACTGTTAATTCAGACAGCAAGCAAACGAACCAGGGACCCAAGTTTGACTCCAAACATGCCAGGTGTTAGAATTGAGATTCAATAAATATCTGGAATTACGAATCTAATAACACCTATAAATCCATGGTCAACTGTTGAAAAAAGAAAACCATCGGGTTCAATGACGTCTTTTGAGGAAGGAACCTGCCATTCTTACCTGGTCGGGCCTCAATGTGACTCCAGACTCACTGCAATACGGTTGAGTGTCAACTGCCCGCTGTGCAATTAGGGATCATAATCAATACTGCCGAGTCAGCGATGCCCTCATCCTGTAACAGAATAGGGGAAAAAAAAGTTAATTCGGCTCTAGCTAGATTACTGTGTGCAGTTCTGCAATTCACAGTATAGCAATGATGTGATCGCACTGGGAACATTGCAGGAGAGGTTCAATGGGATATTGTCTGGGCTGAAGAGTTTCAGTTATGAGGATAGATTGGACAGACTGGGGTTGTTTGTCGCCGATCAGAGGAGATTGGAGAAGATATGACTGAGATGTACAAAATAATGAGGGATATGGATAAGATAGACTGAAAAAAGCGTTGTTATTGATGGAGGGATCGAACACTGGGGCCAAGAGATTTCGGGAAAAGGCAGAAAGTTTTGAGTAGATGTGCGGAAAGGGTCAGAGAGGTGGAAACCCTTCCAACCTGAAAAAAATTGAGAAGTTAATTTGTGATGCCAAAACATATAAGACTATAGGCTAAACAATGAAAAACTTGATTCAGGTCGTTAAGCAGTTGTGTTGGACAAGTGCAGCCACAACAGGCTGAAGGGCCTCCTTCGATGTTGTTGTCCTCCACAGTATCGTGGTTAGTGTCACCTCCTGTCACAGGGCTCAATTCTCCACTGGCGGCATCGTAAAAGTTTTAAACCTATGGCTCTGTTCCCCAGTGAAGGTTATTAATGCTTGGCCTTCCATTCTCGATGGGACATGTCACAGGAAGGACAGTGCTGTCTGAATCAGCTGGAGAAGGACTGCAGCTCCTGGGGCAGAGAGCGTCAGTGAAAGTGCAAACACGTAATTCTGCAAACTGCACATTGTGTTTGTGTTGCAATGAAAACCATTATATAGAGTTGTTCCTGACTGATGTGTTTACTTAAAGAAGGAATCTGAGTAAGGAAAAAGAGTAAACTCATTCAGATCCGAGTGCAGAAACATTTCCAGCAGCACTAATGAGGCTGTACAGCGTAGAACCGCGTTTGAATGCATTGAATTCGGGTTGACGGGGGCAGCTTGCTTTCACTAGGCGGAGTTACCAGTGTGTAAAGCCGTTACACATGATACAGATAGTGTTCAATGTGATGGTACATTTGCTCAGTGGTTCGCACTGCTGTTAAGTCTATAGGTTAGGTGGATTGGAAATGCTAAATTGCGCTGATGTGTCCAGGGAGTGAATTCAGTAAGTTATGTGAATTAGCCATGGGTAACGCAGTGATAAGGTCAGCAGTCACACGATGCCAGGTTTTATTGCAGCAGGTTTATTTGAAATCACAAGCCAGAGGCCTGCGGTGATAGAGAGGGGAGCTAGGTCTGGTTGAGATGCTGTTCAGAGTGACCCTGCAGACTCGAATGGCTGAATTGTACTTTCTGCCTTGTAGGGAATCTGTGATTCTATCAGAGAGGACACTGCCAGCGTTTACTGGGGAGATTAGGCATTAGAGATGATGCTGACGGCGTTTAGTGGGGATGGCATTTTAGTTATTTGTGTTTTGGAAAACTTGAAACTGAACCAAGGAAAACCGAATGCAAGTTTTCCAGGGTATGTGAGGTTTGGAGAGAGTAAATAGCTGGTAAATTCACTATTTCAAGTTCCCAAATTACTGAACGTCACGGTTTCAAAACCATCGATGAAGGACAAAGAAATGATGGGAGCAGAATTTCTGTCACTCAGAGAATCCGTTTCCAAAATACGTGGAAAGGCACATTTAGAGACACACAAGCAGTGAGTTTTACCAGGAGAGAGACAACCTGTGGCTGGGTAAAAGTGTAAAAGGTGCGAGGGAACAATGTCTAATTTGGACGACTTCAGATATAAAGAAATATCGCAAACGTATGCAGCTGAGTAAGATTCAGCAAAAGAAAACCTCAGAGTTTTGCAAGATTTCTATTAATATTTCACATGAAGCATTATAAATGGAACTGAGCAGATTTTGTATATTGTCAAGGAAAGCTATTCCATAATGTATAGGAAGTAACCAGTCTCTTAGCGATCGATTTCGTGCTTTAATCCCATGGTTTAAAGGTGAGAGGACAATCGCCATGATGTTGGGTTCATTTGATATCCACTGAAATCTGCCAAAGTAACTGAGCATCAAAACTGGCATCTTGTTTTGTAATTTAAACTTCTGTTTTCTCATCAGTATTTTTTTAAGCTGGAATGAATTCGGAGCAAAATTCAATACAACATTAAACATTTCAATCATGTAAATGCAATTCACTTCCGATCATTCCAATGAACAAAGTGAAGTTGCAGCAAAATTAATAAAATGAAACGAACAACACCGCATTTCCGGGAATTTTATCCACTTCAGGTTCATTCATTTGAGAAAGTCCATCGATCTAAAACATCACCTTCACTTCTCTCTCCGTATATACTTCTTCACGTTAGAGAGAAACTCTCTGAAGAAATTATGCGTCAAGACTAAATGATTGAATGTGACTGGAATTACATGTTTGCTGGTTCATTCTGACACAGTACCGACTCGGAATATATCAAGGACAGGGTATTCCTTCCAAGGACGAGGTCAATTCCTTGGATTTTGCTGATATTATTATTCCGCTGAAAGAAGAAATATAATGATGTGGATTCGATTCTGCTCAGGGAATTTCTTATCCCCGAGGTGCACCATATGTAATCTTGATGTGGTTATATGTGAGCCCCTTTTCCATGGACTTAAGTGGCCCAGCGTTTAACGCGACAGGTTGCTCTTTCATTGTGCATGTGTGGATTTGAATCCTACTCTGGCTGTTACTTCTATCAAACGCAGCTGTGGTTTCCCTTTGTACCTCGCATCTTTAGGATACACTGGATGGAGATTCTTCCTCTTGTCCTTCATTGCATTGGAGATTTGTGATAAATTGATACCTCGTCAAAGTCGAAATAAAGCAATTTGATTCTGTTGTAAGTTAAAATGGGATAATGAAAAGGAGTGCAAACGTTTCTTTCCTCCTTTCATTTCATCTTGACTTTCTATGAATTTACTTCGAATGAAAGTGAAACAAATAAGGAGAGATTGGGTGCAATAATTTATCCAGTGGGATTGTGAATTTTACTGTAACATTCCACACAACTTTCTGATCAGTATTTCAAACAGTCAATTGGAATTGGAACCACAGAAAACTTTTCCAATGAAACGAAACTTTCATTGTTTCACAACCTTTTGCTGTGTGAGTCATACCGCGATCCATCATCCAGCATGACGCCAAGTTGGCAACAATATTAGATCCACCAATTTTCTTTAGCAATCACAGCGTCTGCACATACCCATCTGCGGTGTGCCCAGTGCCATTTGTTGTCTCCAAGCCACAGCACATTTCTTGTTCATGAGCTTATGAGCCTAGTTCCTGATCTGTCTGATCAGTTTGGAAACCTTTTCTATCACTTCATCCCATCCCCTCAGAATTCTAAATTTATCAATAAAGTAAGGCGTTAGACAAAATGATGTAGGATTGGAAGTGGGCCATTCAGCCCATCGAGTCTACTCCACCATTCAATGAACTCATGGCTGATCTGATAATCCTCAACTCCATTCTCCTGCATTGCCCCGACAAAGCTTCATCGCCTTTCTGGTTAAATATCTGTCTGTCACAGTTGAAAATACAGAGCAACTCAGCCTCAACAACAGTTTTGGTCAGGAGTTCCACGGATTCAGTGCCCCTGAGCAAAGAAATTACTCCCCATTTCTGAATTAAATTGGCAATATCTAATTCTGAGTTCATGTCCTCTGCTGCTCTCCTCATACCATAGAGGAAACCACCTGCCGGTAACTATGCTGTCCAGATCCCATGAATATTGAACGTGTATAAATGTTATTACATGATTATAGAGCTGCACTCCGCCTCCTTTATTTCAAGGAGAATAATCCCAGCCTAACCAATCATTCCACGAAGCTCCATTTTCTCCAGTGTTGACAACATGTTCATTAATCTCTGCTGTCCCCTGCAGAATCCTTACATATTATTAAGGCAGGTGGAGACATTTGTGCGAAGAAACGTTTGAAATTTCAAGCACAGACGGGAATTCGAACTTGAAATCAGACAGCGACTGGAATCAGATTGGTCTACACATGGACGAAATAGAGTAATGATAACTCTGACAAATGAGGATCTAATCATATCCCACTGACATTCAATGGCTTTACTGTAACCAAATTATCCCGTGTAATTGTCCACAGAGCTAGCATTTAGAAAAATAAACAGATAGAAACTGGCTATACAAACAATTTGACAACAAAAACATGTCCTTTGGTAGTCATTTTTTGATTATAAACTCAACTTGTGTCTCCGTGAATCCTACATCGTTTGCAAGGCACAAATGAGACGTGGAACATAACTCTCTCCTTTTGTCTCAATGGGTGTAACTTCAGTAACACTTAAGGAACTGGACAAGGTCCACGACAATGCAGTCACTTAATTGTACCCTCTTCAATACCTGCAATATTCATTCTCTTCATTCGAGGAACAATTGCCACAGAGTGCACCAACTACAGGATGTACTGGAGTAAGTCACATGGTCATATTTGACAGAACCTTCAAAGCTCAACAGCTGTACTGACTATAAGGACAAGGTTGGAAGATGCAACGAAACGCCACCATTTGCAAGTTCCCCTCCAAGGCCCATAGCACTCTGACCTGGAAAGGATTCAGTGATAAACTCATTGGTGAAACAGTCTTGATGGGCAAAGTTGCATACTTCAGCCTTCCATGTTTTATCTTACAGTTAAAAAAAAAATGTTTATGTGGTGACCTGACTTGTGCTCATCCTTTAGCTGTTCCCGAGACTGGTAGTTGCTAAAGTGGTCAACAATAGAAAATATCCAAAAACCCACTCAATAAACTGATTCCCCTCAAGATTAGAGTGGTGTTTGGGAGAAGCACAGCAGGTCCGGCAGCATTTGTGGTGTAGTGGATAGGTGGGAATGAAGATGCACAGGTGTGACAGGTCAGGAGGACGGTGATGAGCTGGAAGGTAGAAACTGGGATAAGGTAGGGAGAGGGGAAATGAGGAAACTGGTGAAGTCCCAATTGATGCCATGGGGTTGAAATGTCCTGAGGCGGAAGATGAGGCTTTCTTCCTCCTCGCATCGGGTGGTGAGGTCGTGGCGATGGAGGAGGCCCAAGACCTGCATGTCTTCGGGAGAGTGGGAGGGGGAGTTGAAATGTTTGTCCATGAGGGCACTGAGGTTGATTCTTGTGGGTGTCCTGGAGATATTCTCTGAAGTGCTCTGTGAGAACACATCTGGTCTCCCCAATTTAGAGTAGACTGCATCCGGAGCAACGGACAAAAGAAATGACATGTATGGAAGTGCAGGTGAAACTTTGATGGATGTGTCAGCCTCCATTGGAGCCTTGGACAGAGATGAGGGGGAAGATGTGGGCGCAGGTTTTGCAATTCCTGTGGTGGCAGAGGAAGGTGCCAGGAGGGAAGGGTGGGACATTAGAGGGCGTGGACTTGACTAGGTAGTCACAGAGCGAATGGTCTTGGCGGAAAGTGGATAGGGCTGGGGTGGAGAACCTATCCCTGGTGATGGGATCCGTTTCAAGATGGCGAAACTGACAGCGGATGATGTGATTTATGCAGAGGTAGGTGGGATAGAAGATGAGGACCAGGAGGTTCTGTCCTTGTTGTGGTTGGAGTTTTGGGGTCCGTGGGTGGAGGTACAGAATATGGATGTGATGCGTTGGATGGCATCTTCAACCACATAGATTGGGAAGTTTCGGTCTTTAAAGAAGGAGGCCATCTGGTGTGATCTGTAGTGGAACTGGTCCTTTGGGAGCAGAGGGTAAAATCAATGACTACAGTTGCTGGAATCCAGAGTTTTGATTAGAGCGGTGCTGGAAAAGCACAGTAATTCAGGCAGAATCCGAGGAGCAGAAAAATTGACGTTTCGGGCAAAAGCTCTTCATCAGTAATACAGGCAGAGTGCCTGAAGGGTGGAGAGATAAATAAGAGTAGACTGGGGGTGGGGAGAAAGGAGCATTGAGTATACAACACACCAGATGGCCTCCTTTTTTGTAGATCGCAATTTCCCTTCCCACAAGGTTAAAGATGCCCTCCAATGCATCTAGTCCACATCCCGCACCTCCGTCCTCAGACGCAACCCCTCCAACCGTAACAAGGACAGAAGGCCCCGGGTGCTCACCTTCCACCCTACCAACCTTCGCATAAACCAAACCTTCGCTGACATTTCCACCACCTCCAAACGGACCCCATCACCAGGGATATATTTCCCTACCTATCCCATTCCGCATTCCACAAATGACTACCTGTTCAGGTCCACAACCCATCCACCCATCCTGGCACCTCCCCCTGCCACCGCAAGAATTGCAAAATCAGCGTCCACACCTCCTCGCCTCGCCTCCATCCAAGGTCCCAAAGGAGCGTTCCACGTCCATCAAAGTTTTGCCTGCACATCTACCAATATCATTTATTGTATCCGTTGCTCCCGATGCAGTCCACTCTACATTGTGGAGACAGGACACTTCCTAGCAGAGCGCTTTATGGAACATCTCTGGGCCACCTGCACCAATCAACCACACTGCCCTGTCGCCCAACGTTTCAACTCCCCCTCCTACTGAGCCGAGGACATGGAGGTCCTGGGTCTCCTACACCGCCGCTCCCTCACAATTGACGCCTGGAGGAAGAACACCTCATCTTCACTGCAACCCCAGGGCATCAATGTAGACTTCACCAGTTTTCTCATTTACTCTTCCCCACCTCACCCCAGCTCCAAACTTCGAGCTCAGCAATGTCCCCATGACTTGTCTTACCTGCCTATCTTCCTTTCCAACTATCCATTCCACCCTCCTTCCTGACCCATCACCTTCATCTCCTCTCCCACTCACCTATTGTACTCTATGCTACTTTCTCCCCACACCAAACCTCCTCTCATTTATCTCTCCAGCCTTCAGGCTCTCTGACTGTATTCCTGATGAAGGGTTTTTGCCCAAAATGTCGATTTTACTCCTCCTCGGATGCTACCTGATCCACTGTGCTTCTCCTTTGGGAGCAGATGCGGTGGAGGTGGAGGAATTGGGAATATAGGATCACATTTGCGCAAGAGATGGGGTGGGAAGAGGTATAATCCAGATAGCTATGGGAGTCAGTGGGTTTGTAAAAAGTGTCAGTAACACTGAACTTGAGGGATATATTTCTCTCCCCACCCCTATCCACTTTTCACATAGACTGTTTCCTGCACGATTACCTAGTCAAGTCCACGCCCTCCAATGACCCACCCTCCCCTCCCGGCACCTTCCCTTGCCACCACAGGAATTGCAAAACCTGCACCCACATCTTCCCCATCACATCCTTCCAAGGCTCCAATAGATCCTTTCACATCCATAAAATGTGCATCTGCAATGCCACACATGTCATTTATTGCATCTGTTGGTCTCCTCTACATTGGGGCCAACAGACACCTTCTCGCAGAGCGCTTCAGCGAACATTTCCAGTACACCTGCAACATTCAACCCCAACTCTCCATGACCAAGCACATCAACTCCCTCCCCCTACTCTCCTATGGACATGCAGTTCCTGGGCACCCTCCACCGCCATTCCCTCAACACCCGACGCCCCATGTTCCACCTTGGGACCCTTCAAACCCAGGACATCAATATGGTCTTCACCAGCTTCCTCATCTCTCCACGCCCACCTTATCCGAGTTCCAACCATGTAGATTGGCACCATCCTGTTGACCTGTCCCACCTGTCTATCTTCCTTCCCACCTATCCGTTCCACCCTCTCCTTCGACCTATCACCTTTAACCACACCTCTATCCACCTATTGCACTCTCAGCTAAGTTCTTCCCAGACCCAGTCCTCCCGTTTATCTCTGCACCCTCGAGGCTCGCAACTTTATTCCTAATGAAGGGCTTTTGACCGAAAGGCCTTTTTTTGTGCAACTCGGATGCTGCCTGACCTGCTGTGCTTCTTCAGAACCACTCTAATATTGATTCTGATTACCAAAATCTGCAGAACGTACTTCCGTCCAAATGATTCCCCTGTCCATTGATCTTTCGCGTCGTGACTTCCCACTCCATGATCTCTTTGTCCGTCACCACCACACAGAATACTCACTATTATTGTTTCTTCTCCCCAAATTCATTAACTTTCATTGATCTGGATTCAATTCCATTCGGCATTTTACCTTTCTACCTGATTGATACATCCCTGCAATCCCTGGCATTCTTCACCATTGTGAATTATTGCATCATCAGCAAAGTTCTAAACCATGGCCCCTACAACTAAGTCTAAATCACTGATCTACATCAGAAAACAGTGGAACTCCACTGGAAACACGCATACAAACAGGTTTCATTGCTGGTTGGAATTAACGGCTGCAATAACAGTAGAATCGAACTCCTGCTGTCATTTATAAACTTGCTGGTGACTCTGCCAGTTGGTCTCATGAGGGAACACTTCTCACATATAGGAGTGGTGAATGACCTATGCGCACTGTGACTGAGTAAGTGAGTTTACACCTCAGCGGGTAATTGAATCCCTTCCTGCAGTCACCCCATGGCCCTGACTTCTTGGCGCTGTGGCTATCCTTGTGTCTATTTAGTTTGATAATCAGTTGAATTCGAGTCCACACAGACACGATTCCCACTTCGCCTGTTGTCCATGCATTTTTATTCTTCCTTAATATCCTACGGAATGTGGCTATCATTGGTCTGAAGTGCATTTATTTTTCATTCTAATTCACCTCGAACTGAGTCAAAGGGCAAGCATGGCTGAACCACATTGTTGTGGGTCTGGAGTCACATGTTGACAGGACTCATTACAGTCGGCAGATTTCCCTTTCGAAGGGGCATGAATGAATGAGTTTTCAGCAATATAAAGTCATTGTCTCTGTTTCTGAGATTGGGTGTATTTTCCTGATTTTATTCATCAAATTTAACGAACAGCAGCTGCCACGTTCCAGTCTCCAACGATTACGAGCCCAATAGATCACCGCTGCACTAACAACTCCCTGCTGCATTTCTCTATTCAAAGAATGACAATGTCAATTCAGATTATCCCAGATGGAGCGAGAATAGGACGCATTTCTGTGTTGGAATGGAAGCAATGAATGGTGGATTGGAGTGTTTCCTGGAGCAAGAGACAGATGTGGGGACGATGTGAGCAAAAGCAGTTCTTACTGTCAAAGTAACAAAATACCACTGTGTTAAGGAAAATCTCTGAGAATGCTTTCAATACATCGACCTCTCACTTGAAGTCCAGCACACTTCCTCTGAGCCAATTGATCAGAAGCACTCCCAGCCTTAGCATTTCACGCTCTTGGCTAAGTAGACAACTGTCTTTTCCCTGGGGTCGGGAGTCCAGAACGAGAGGGCATAGATTTAGATTGAGAAGGAAAAGATATAAAAGAGACCTCAGGCGTAACTTTTTCATACACAGGGTGGTGCGTGTATGGAATAAGCTGCCAGAGGAAATGGTGGAGGCTGGAACAACTGCAACATTTCAATGGCATTTGGATGGGTATATGAATAGGAAGGGTTTGAAGGGATATGGGCCAGTTGCTGACAGGTGGGACTAGATTGGGTTGGGATATCTGGTCGGCATGGACCAAAGAGTCTGCTTCCATACTGCATATCTCTACGACTCTATGACTCCATGACGGCGCCTTTACCAATCATGTCAATGGTGCCACAGAATAGCTTCACATGTTCATTTCCATCCCCACTTCCGGTTTGGTATTCGCGGCTGCGCCACCAAGTTTATCTGATTCCGGTTCTAGGAACTAGGGTCATGTGACTGACGGCAGTAATGGGTGCTTCCTTGTGTGGGAAAGTTGGTGAAAAAACTGTTATTAACGCATCGTTATTAACACACTGTTATTTAAACATACATTACACCAATATCCTGCACTATCCCCTGAACCTTTTTTGTTTCTAGAAATCTATCAAACTCAGTCTTCAACATGCACTCCTCGATGAAATAACCACAGCGTCTGGGGATATAGAATTTAAAGATTTAACTAATTCTCAATTCCCACATATCTGCTATCGCTCACCTAATATTCCTGTTGTGCATCTGCTACTCTTCCTAACATATCCTCTGTCACTGTGATTATCACTGTTTTAAATGCGTGTCTCTGCATGACTCAGTCATAGTTTGAATATTAAAATATTCTGCATTGTGGCCGCAGGAAGCTCGTTCCAATCCGAGTCACTGCATTTTACTCCTTGTGACACATGCTGAATAAACACGAAAGGAATTTAGTTGATTTTACATGAAAGCATTCTCAGAGATTACGATTTTTCCCCCATCAAACCCCACTCTCTCACATACATCTCTGCGATTCATATTTAAGGATTCAGACTCACCCATTCTCGGAGAATTCCCTCTTTCCCGCAATCACTTACCACCTTTAAGTTCCCCCTCCCATTTCCCTGACACTCACTTTCATATTGACCCCGTTCAGTCTGTGTTGCTGCGCTCACTGTTGCTGGGTGACCATGCGCAAGTCTAACCATCAGGACCTTCAAACCAGTTGATCCATTTCGATACCGCGGTTGTGAGATCAATCCTCATGTAGCAGCTTTTACTGACATGGACCAGCGATTATTGAAACATCAGACTCAGGAAAAGGGCACAGGCAACATTGAGGAAAATAAACTTTATTCAAAAAGCACCAGTTTCTATGGACTTCCACATCATTTATTTCACTTTTTCATTCGGCTGGAGCGAGACTATTGTGTGTAGTTATGCAATTCACATTATAGCAGGGATGCAACAGCACTGGAAACAATGCAGGGGAGATTTGCCAGGATATTGTACGGGCTGAAGAAGAGGGATTGGACAAACTGGAGACATACAAGGTTTTGGGTCAAGTGATTTTAAAAAGGAGTTGAGCAATTCTTATTGGGCAGTACAGATACTCCGTTCCAAGTACGGGTTATTAATAGCTGTCCTTCCATTCTCGAAGGGATATGTCACAGTAAGAACTGTGCTATCTGAATCAACGTGGGTGAGTACTACTGCTCCCGGGGAGACAGACTGACAGTGAAAACACGTGACTTCTGAAAGCTGTACCTCGTGTCGGTATTGGAATGAGAATCATTTCGCAGTTTTGCTCCATTGTGAGGTGTTTACTTATAGCAGGAAGCTCAGGATGATATACATTCTATTGCCCTTTCTTCACTAGCCCATACAGCTGAATACCGGCAGTATGCAGGACAATTTCTCTCTGTACACCCTCGTCCAATCCTCCTGACCCCCAGCACTTTCCTATATGACACCATTCCACAAAATCCCAGGAGGTGTAATGCTGCTCGATTACGATGTCTCTCCTCACTGTGTGAGGTTCCAGTGATTTATCTGCCCATCACTCAACTTAGAAAACTGCATTTCCGGCTCACAATGTGATATCGTCTAGAAAGGGAAGAGAAAAACAGAGCGGGTGACAAACGTGAGTACAATATACGTTCTGTCTGCAAGCAAGAAAAGACACTGAGCTTCTAGGTTCCTGTCACTGCAACATCCCACTGCGTTGCCATGCCTCCACTTTAGTTTGGTCTGCTGCAGAACTGCTGCATGGCACAGCCCAAGTTGGAAGAGCGGCACGTCATTTCCTACTGAGAGACCATGCAATCTCCATACCCAACATCGAGTTCAATCATTTCAGACGCTGTGCACCTTCTTTCACGTTCCTACCCCACCTTCACATACCGTTCGTTCCAAAGGCGGATCGTTTGGCTCGAAAATCTCTCCCCAGATCCACTAGACCTGCTGATGTTGTTCAGATATTTCTGCTTTCCTTTCGATAATTTTGTTCTGTTCTGATCGCCAGCCACCAGGAAACGTGTGTTTACACGGCAGATTGGTCAGAGGAGATTTACCAAGGTGGTGCCCGAGCTCGACCATCCCCCCTGCGAAGATAAGCAAAAGTGAGGGCTGCAGGTGCTGGAGCTCAGAGTCGAGAGTGTCGTGTTGGAAAAGCACAGCACGTCAGACAGAATCTGAGGAGAAGAGAATCAATGTTTTGGGCACAAGCCACCCCTATTCCATTACCAGCCGATGCCTGGAGGAAGAACGTCTCATATTCCACCTTAGGACCTTGCAACCACACGGGATAAATGTGTATTTCACCAGCTTCATCATTTCACCTCGTCCCCCCGATTATTCCAGTCCAAAGCCCCCAACTAGGCACTGGTCTCTGGAGCCGGCCACCAATCTCCCCTCTGAACAACCAACTTCTCCCTCACCTTCATCCACCTATCGCTTTCACCAACCTGATCAACAACCCCATTCCTCTCCCTCAACACCGACTCAAGATTCTCATTCCTGATGAAGGGCTTATGCCCGATACATCGATTCTTTTGCTCCTCGGATGCTGTCTGACCTGTTGTGCTTTTAAAGCACTACACTCTCGCCACTGCAAAGATAGATGAGCTCGACTGGAGCTCTTTATCAGAGAGCGAAGAAAGCTGAGAGAGGAATTGATTAACGTGCACCGAAAGGGGACAGATATGTGTGACAGGAATAAACTTGTCATGGGAAGGTTTAATAACAAGGGATATTGATGAAACGCTAGAGGGAGGATGTTCAGAGAAGATTTAGGAAGAATGTTTACATCCTGAGAGTGTTGTTTGTCTAGAACTCACTGTTTGAACTTGTGTAACTTCAGGAGAATTTAGTCAAACACTTGAGGATGCATAATAAGGACCAGGTACTGGAAGGTGGGGCGAGGATAAACAGATGTTTGATGAAAGACTTGAATACCGTAACATTGAGTGCAGTAAAATGGAGGCTGGCGCAGCTCTGTGGCACAATGAAAGACGTGTTGGCCATCAACTGCATTGTTAAGATTGCGATTCAAGTTTTGTGGGTTTGAATCCCACCAGAATCGGAGATTAGTGCAGATTTCAGCTGAATCAATGATTGTTCTACTGATTCAACGTCAGTTACCATGGTCTGGAGTTCCCGTCTCATCAATGAGAAACGTTTCTTTCAGTCTATCTTATCCACATTCCTCATTATTTTATACATCTCAGTCATGTCTTCTCCAAACTCCCCTGCTCAGTGACAAACAACCCCAGTCTGTCCAATCATTCCTCATAACTGAAACTCTTCAGCCCAGGCAACCCCCCATTGAATCTCTCATGCAACGTTCCCAGTGCGATCACATCCATGCTATACTGTGAATTGCAGAACTGCACACAGTACTCTAGCTAGGGCCGAACGAATGTTTCTTATATTCTGTTACAGTATGAGGGCGTCGCTGGCTCAGCAGTATTTATTGCACAGCGGTCAGTTGAGACTCATCCGTATTGCAGAGTGTCTGGAGTCATATGGAGGCCCGACCAGGTAAGAATAGCAGTTTTCTTCCTTAAAGGACGTCAGATGGTTTGTTTTTTCAACAATTGACCTTGGACTAACAGGAAAAATTAGAATTGCAATTGCAGATATTTATTGAATCCCAATTCTACCATCTAGCATGGTCGGAGTCAAACTCGAGTCCCTGGTGTCTGAATTAACAGTCCAGTGGTCAGTCGTACTCGCAATCGGCCATTGCAGAATACTGGTGACACTGATCTTTTCCAGTGAAGTCGTTTTTCCCTGATACTGTCCTGTGTCCTTTTCATGAGCTTGACTCCCAATAATCTCTGGTCCATGTCAGTAAAAGCTGCTACATGAGTGTTGATCTCACAAAAGCGGTAACCAAATGGATCAACTGGTCTGCAGGTCCCGATGGTGGGATTGGGACACGTTCACCCAGCAACCGTGACCGCAGCAGCACAGACTGAACCGTGTCAATGTGAGAGTCAGTGTTAGATTCTGCAGTGCCTGAATGAAGTAGGAAATGACTCCAAAACTACATGATGAAAGAGCAGTGCTCCGAAAGCTAGTGCTTCAATTAAACCTCTAAGTCTAACCTGGTGTTGTGAGATTTTTATGTTTGTACACCGGCATCTACAATTTAATGAAATGGGGGAGTGGGATGGAAAGTTCGGTTCGTGATCGTAGGAGGGAAGAAATCTCTGTGAACGGGAGAATTTGAATTCTGACATATGAATCACAGAGATGTGAGCGAATAGAATTTGAAGGGAAAAGAAATCATTACCTTGGAGAAAATGACCATGTTAAACAACTAATTCTTTTTTTGTTTCACAAAAAACTGGGCCAGATAGGGCAAGAACTGCCGTGATTTGGATTCGAACCGTGGTTGCTGCTGCCACAACGTAGAGTACTAACCACTATACGGTCACGGCAGCCCATAGACAAGCGCACTAACAGTATGCGATAAGTACAGTAGCAGAGAAATGTTAGGCAGGGCACCAAATGCACAATATCAGTGCTTCGCGAACAGTGGCAGATATGTGGGAACTCAGAATGGGCTGACCGTTTAATATTGGTGCCCCCGGAGGCTGTGGTGATTCCATCATTAATATGCTGAAGGCTGAGATAAATAGATTTCTCCAAAACCTCAAAGACTCCGGGGATAGTGCAGCTTTTGTTGAAATGTATGCTGCAATAGCAATGCAGTTTAACATCGGCTACTTCACCAGTTTCCCCACAAAGGCAGTAACGACTGCTGCCACAGAGTCCCAATTCCCAGCCCCAGAATCAGAGGAACTGAGTGGCGCATCCGCGAAGTTCCAACTGGAAATCGGAATGGGAATGTGGTCGCAGAGCTTCTCGATGGCTCCAGTGACACAACCAGTGAATGCATGGTACTTCTATGACGGTTTAGAGGCGCAAACAATTCCGAGGTTGGGAGTGCTCCTGGTCAAAGGTGGGGCAGAAAGGAAAATTTGTTCCCGTTTATAATAACATCAATCTACAGTGCATCTTGATGAGACAGCTGAGTGCCACAACTGGAGCATGGGCGACTGGTTTGAAGTTTGATCTTGCTTCACTATCACCCACTTCCCTGGAATGAATTGCATTCACCATTTTTCTTTGCAATTGTTTGATATCTCCCTGCAGTCTGCGGCTTTCTTCCGCATGGTTAATTGCATGACTAACTGTTGTATGATCTGCACACTGCTGAATCACGGCCACTACATGTAAATATGAATCATTGATCTATATCAGAAAACTGTGGAACTGACAGCAGGCATCCTCTGTAGGTTTGCAGGCGACACCAGAATTGTAGACAGTGAGGAAGATTATGTAAGATTCAAAAGGATCTTAATCCAATGAGTCGTTGGACTGAAAAATGTAACATAGAGTTCAATATGGAGAAACGGAAGGTACTGCATTTTGGTACAACAAAAAGAGTATGGCTTATACAGTTAACGACAGGGTTTTGCGTAGTGTTGGAGAACACGGACGCTCGGGTTATAGGTAAATTATTCTTTGTAGTTTGCATCACATACAGACAGAATGGTTAAAAGGGATTTGACAAACTTCCCTTCATTTGTCAGTCCTTTGTATATAGGAGTTGGGACGTTGTATTGACGTTTTACAGGACATTGATGAGGCCTTTTCTGGAATATTATGTCCAGTTCAGGTCGCCCAGTTGTAGGAATGATATTATTCAGCTGGAGCAGGTTCAGAAAAGGTATGCACGCATGTTGCCATGTGTGGAAGGTTTGAGTTATAATGAAGGGCTGGATAAGCTGAGACTATTTTCAGATTCGAGATTGGGGTGCTGGAAAACCACATCAGGTAAGACAGAATCCGAGGAGCAGGAGAATAATTTTTTCACGCAAGTGTCGTTCATCAGGCTCTTCCCCGAAACGTCGATTCTCCTGCTCCTCAGATGTTGGCTGACGTGTTGTGCTTTCCCAGCACAACACTCTCTACTCTGATATCTCATCTGCAGTCCTCACTTTCTCCTAGTTGAGACTGCTTTCACTCTAGGTTAAGGGTTTGAGTGGCGACCTGACAGAAGTTCATGAATTATTGAGAGGTAAGCTAGAGTTAATGATAGCTGCCTTTTCCTAGGAGGGGGACTTCAAGACGAGAGGGCATATGTTCAAGAGGAAAAGAGAGATATTATAAAAAGAAGACATGTGAGGGTGTTTTACGCATGCAATTAACTTGCTGAGGAAGTGATGGATGAGGGTACATTTGCAACATTTAAAGCACAAATGGATCCATACATGAATGGCAAAGTGGGATTTTTAAAATAAAATCTATTCATTTATGCCTAGTACATCACTTATTTACCAGAGAACAGTTAAGAGTCAACCACGATATTATACATCTGGAGTCTCATGTGGGACAGAGCAGATGACAATGGCAGTTCGCTTCCTGAACTGGCATGGGTGAACCTGATGGGATTTTCAACACAATGTATTCAGGTCATCACAAGACTCTTCAATTCAGGGTATTTATTGAATTCAAACTCCACCATTTGTCATGCCAGGACCTGAACCCTTTGTCCCCAAAATATTACCTGAGAGTTTAGATTAATGATACAATAAGAAAACTACAAGGGCATTATTTCCACTCAGCGGGTACAGGAGGAGGCAGACGGGAAAGGATTAGTTTGGCAGTCTGTTCAGCATGGATTGGTTAGACTGACGGGCCGGTTTTCATGCTGTATGACTCTCTGACTGACGCTATGTAACAGACTGCTGTTTGGGATTAACAGCAGCATTGACAGCATAATCGAACACCTGATCGGATATGTAATCCTGCTGGAGGCTCCGGAGGTTGTTTTTCTCAATGATCCCTTCCCGTCACGGGACTGAATGGCCTCCCGCCAGTGTTACTGATTAAATGAGTTCCCATTTCTGTGGTTAATTGAATCCCTTCCAGCAGTTCCCACATTTCCCTGTTTTCTCTGTGGTATCGGCTGCCTTTTTCTACCCAGGGTGAACAATCCTTTCAAATAGTGTCCACACAGATACGAATCCTGTTGTCCATGTTGTGAATGTGTTTTCATTGGTTCTCATTCACCCACAGGGTGTGATTATCACTGGTCAGGACAACATTTATTCTTCGCCCCTTGTTTGTTGCTGCCTGGCTGCACCACACATTCGGCTGCGATCCCAGCCTCGGTTGTCTGCCTGTGGGCAGTCTGCACATTCTCTCTGTGATTGCGTTTTTATTCCTCCCTCTGACCAAAGATTTGCCGGTTACAGGGATCAGCAGTGGGAAATGCAGGCTTATGAGATAAGGAATACCGTTGGGTCTGGTGGGATGCGCTTCGGAGGGATCGTGTGGACTGGAAGGGCCGACTAGCCTGCTTCCCTACTCTATGGGCCTTCTTGAATTAAGGGTCAGCTAATATTTTTCTGGTAGTGGTGTCTCTCGTAGGCAGGACTGGGTAAAGATGATAGAATCCCCTGAATAAAGGGCATGAATGAATGGGATTTCAGGAAATTAAAGTCATGATCTCTGTTCCTGAGCGCTGGCTAGCATTCTAGGTTTTATTCGTCGAACTTAAACATCACCATTTCCGTGTCCCTTTCGCCAAGCATGACTAGTTTAAAATATCGCCAACACCACCTTCGCCAGATTGAAGTCTTTACTGTGTGGAAGAAAGTGATTCTGAGCTGACGCAAGCAAAGGCAGCTGCCAACGTCAGTGTCGGAAACACAGATCCAAATAGCAAATTCATATTTTAAACCACGCACTGCAAAGTTAAGGGCTCAACACGCTCCAGTTGTGCCACTCAGCTGTCTTAGCAAGATGAACTGTAGATCGCTATGATGGTATAAACGGGGACAACCATTCCCTTGAACAGAAGCACACTCAACCTAGGAATTTCGTGCGCCTCGATTCCATCATAGATCGACTGCACACACACCTACTTCATCATTGGAGTCAGAGAGTAACTCCGCGCACACATTCACTTCCCAACTTCCGGTTAGTTCTGGGCGGCTGTGCCACAGTTCCTCTGATTCCGAGGCTGGGAACTGGGATTATGTGTGATTATCTGCAACACTGATTATTGCCCTGAGGAAACTGGTGAAGTCGCCGATGTGAAGCTAAAATGCTATTTAAGCATACATTTCAACAATATCCTGTACTGTCCCCCGAACCTTTGATGCTTGTCGAAATCTATCAATCTCAGTTTTCAACATTTTCATTCAAGGGATCTCCACAGCCTCTGGGGACACCGACCTTAAAGATTCAGCTCATTCTCAGTTCCCACATGTCTGTCATTGTCCGCTGAGTACTAATATTGTACATTTGGTATTCTTCCGAACATGCCCTCTGCGAATATACTTATTGATGGTAGCAAACATCCTGTTCTGTGGTTGCTGTGGTCGTGTTTGTCGGTATTTTGCATTGCAACCTAAATTCGAATCCAAATCACGGCACTAAGATTAGATTAGATTACATTACATTACAGTGAGGAAACAGACCCTTCGACCCAACAAGTCCACACCGACCCGCCAAAGCGTAATCCACCCATACCCCATACATTTACCTCTTAGCTCACACTACGGGCAATTTAGCATGGCCAATTCACCAGGCCTTGCACATCTTTGGACTGTGGGAGGAAACCGGAGCACCCGGAGGAAACCCACACAGACACAGGGAGAACGTGCAAACTCCACACAGTCAGTCGCTTGAAACGGGAATTGAACCCGGGTCTCTGGCGCTGTGAGGCAACAGTACTAACCACTGTGCCACTGTGCCGCCCTAAGTGTTCTCTCCGTTGTCCTTTTTGTGATGCGCGGTAAGAAGGTATTTGCTTTACCTTCAAATTTCGCTCTCTCACATCTCTGCGCTTCATATATCAGGAGTCAAACACGCCCGTTGTCAGAGAATCCTCTCCATCCCACGATCATTAAACCTCCTTTCCGTCTCTCCTCCCCTTTCTCTGAAGCAATGAACAATCTATCACTCCCGTATACATTCATGCTGTTCTGTCTGTTCTGCTGCTGCGGTCACTGTTGCTATATGTACCTGCCCCAACTCCACCATTGGGACCTCCAAACAATTCGATCCATTTGGATACCGCAGTTGTGAAATCAATCCCCATGTGGCAGTTTTACTGAAAAAGGCCAGAGACAATTGGAGCGTCAGGCCCATGGAAAAGACCCAGGGCATTTTTGGGGAAAAGAGATTTTATTGGAAAAGATCAGCTTTTGCGGCTTTCTGCGTTGGTCTCGTGGTACTTTCATAGGACTGATAATCCAGAGACCGATGTAATAGTCTGGGTACGCGGGCTTGAATCCCATCATGCCAGATTATAAAATTTGTGTTCAGCAAATATCTGCAATGAAGAATCTAATGACTACTATAGATCCATTGACAATTGTTGAAAAATAAACATCTGGTTTACTAATGTCATTTCAGGATGGAAATTGCTATCCTTACTTGGTTTGGCCTGCATGTGACTTCAGACTCATAGCAATATGGTTGAGTCTCAACTGCCTCCTGGGCAATTCGGAATAGGTAATAAATTCTGCTTAGCCAGAATCACCCACAAACCAATACAGAAATTTTAAACAAATGTTCATTAGGCTCAAGCAAGAATGTTGTGTGCAGTTTTGCAAGTCACATTATAGCAGGGATGTGATCATACTAAGAAAATTGCAGGAGATATTTCTGGGATATTGTTTGGGATGAAGAGTTTCAATTGTGAAGAAAGACAGGACAGAGTGGACTTTTCGTCGCATTGCAAAGGATATGTCGAGAAGACATGAATGATTTAAGGTATGGAAAGGGTTGACTGAACCTTTCCCATTCATAGAGGGATCAGCCAGGGCCAGAGATTTGAGGAGGAAGGCAGGAAGGTTTGAGAAGATGTGCGATAAAGCTTTATCAGCCAGTGGGTGGTTGGAATTTGGAATACACTGTCTGCATTGTTCAAAGTGGCAGAAACCCTGATAACCTGAATAAATATTCAGATGTGAACATGTGATGCCAAGACATGTAAGGCTGTGGAATAAGCATTGTGAAATGGGATTCAATTCATTAGGCAGTTGTTTTTGACAAGTTTGGCAACAATTGGCTGAATGGCCTCCTTTAGAAGAATACAGCGCAGTACAGGCCCTTTAGCCCTCGATGTTGCGCCGATCCAAGCCCACCTAACCTATACTAACCCACTATCCTCCATATACCTATCCAATGCCCGCTTAAATGCCCATAAAGAGGGAGAGTCCACCACTGCTACTGGCAGGGCATTCCATGAACTTACGACTCGCTGAGTGAAGAACCTACCCCTAATTTCAGTCCTATATCTACCCCCCCCCCCCCCTTAATTTAAAGCTATGCCCCCTTGTAATACCCGACTCCATACGCGGGAAAAGGTTCACACTGTCAACCCTATCTAACCCCCTAATCATCTTGTACATCTCAATCAAGTCACCCCTAAACCTTCTTTTCTCTAATGAAAACAGCCCCAAGTGTCTCAGTCTTTCCTCATACGATCTTCCTTCCATACCAGGCAACATCCTGGTAAACCTCCTCTGCACCCGTTCCAGTGCCTCCACATCCTTCCTATAGTATGGCGACCAAAACTGCACACAATATTCCAGATGCGGCCGCACCAGAGTCTTTGAGACTTCTGTCCTCGGTAGTATCATGGTTCGTGTCCCCGCCTGTCACAGGGCTAAATTCTCCGCTGGGGACAATGTAAATGTTTCAAAACTATCACTCCATTCCCAAGTTCGGTTATTGATGCTTGTCCTTCCATTCTCGATGGTGCATGTCGCAGGAAGGTTGTGCTGCCTGAATCAGTGTGGGAAAGGGCTACAGCTCTCAGGGAGGCAGAGCGTCAGTGAAAGTGCAAACACATGACTTCAGCAAGCTGCACGTTGTGACTGCGTTAGAATAAAAAGCATTTAACACACATGTACCCGATTGAAGTGTTTACAGGAAGCAGGAAGGTGAGGAAGAAACTGCGTAAAAAAACATTAAATATGAGTGCAAAAACATTTCCCGCAGCACGAATTGAATTGTAAAGGGCAGAGTAGTGATTCGATACATTGAATTTGGGTTTATTTGCTTTGATGAGGCTGAGTTACCAGGGCATAAAGCCATTAAAAAAACGATACAGCATTTTCTCACTATGATGGAACATTGGCTCAGTAATTCATACTGCTGTTCGGTCGGAGGTTTAGTTGATTGGCGAAGTTAAATTGTCCTATCGTGTGCAAGGAGTGAATTAAGTAAGTTAGGTGAATTAGCCATGGGTAACGTGGGGACAAGTTCAGAAGTCACAGGACGCCAGGCTATAGTCCAACATGTTTATTTGAAATCATAAGGGCGAGGGATTCCCCTTCTTCCGGTGAAATATACGGGAATAGGGAGGGGAGCTAGGTCTGGGTGAGTTGCTGTTCAGAGAGTCAACACCGGCTCGATTGACTGAAATGCTTTTTCTTTACTGTAGGGTTCTGTGATTCTATCAGAGAGGATAATGACTGTGTTTACTGGGGTGTAAAGCCATTAGAGGCGATGCTGACGGGGTGTAGTGAGGATGAAATGTTATTCACTTGTCTATTGGGAAAATTGAGAACAGTTGAACCAAGGAAGACTGAATGGGGGTTTTGTCTGGTTATCAAATGTTTGGACAGCGTAAATAGGTGGAAAATGCCCTCTTTCAAAAAGTAAACATCTAGACGTCAGGCATTCAAAACGTTTGAAAAAAAACATTGAAGGACAAAGAACTGATGACAACAGAATCGCTGTCACTCTGAGAATATGTTTTTCAAAATATTTGGACATTTGGAGACCTACAAGGAATAAATTTCAGAAGAAGAGAGACAGCGTGTGGCGAGGTAAAGCTGTAGGGGTATGGGGTAGTCGGTCGGAAGTTGAGGGGAAACGAGGTCGAACGTGGTTGACATTATACGTAAAGAAATTTCGTGAACGTGTGCAGCTGAATAAGAATCGGTTCCAAAACTCTGAATTTTGAAAGATTTGGTATAATATACCACATCAAGGATTGTAAATGGAACTGAGCGGATTTTTTTTTATTGCGATGGCAAGATATTACATAATGAATAGGAAGTGACCAATTGCTTGGACATCGACTTCCTGCTTTAATCACATGCGTTAAAGATGTGAGGACAAACACCAGGATGTTTGGTCCATTTGATACTCAGTGAAATCTGCCAAAGCAACGAGCAACAAAACTGCACTTTAAGCCTTTGCTTTTCTAAGCAGTACTCTTCTTAAACTGAAATAAAGTTGGAGCAAATTTGAATACAACATTAATCGTTCCAATGAGATATATCTAATTCACTTGCGATTATTACAATGAACATTGTGAGGTTGCAGCAAAATTAAAATGAAACGAACAAAACAGCGTTTCTTGCGGTTTAATCCATTTCAGGTTCAGTCATAAGAGAAAGGCCATTGAACCACAACATCACCTTTATTTCCCTCTCCATGGCTGCTTCTTCACGTGAGAGAGAAAGTGACTGAAGAAATTACGAGTCAAATGTAGGTGAGAATATGACGGAAAATTCTTATTCTCTGTTTGATTCTGACACAGTTCTGACTCAGAATGTATCACTGACAGCTGTTCATTCTGACGAGCATAGCTATTTATTGGAATTTGCTGTTAACATAATTCTGGTGAAAGCAGAAACACAATGGTGTGGATTCAATTCCGCTCTGGAAATGTCTGATCCATGACTTTCACCACATATAACCTGATGAGGTCATTTGTCACCCCTCTACAAAATGTGCTGAGGAGACCGAGCTATTATGGAGGTGGGTTATTATACTGCTGTGCTCCACATTCACGGATTCGAGTCACACTCTAGTTGCTGACTTCACAATCCGCTCCAGCAGCTTTTCTTTGCACCTCACACCTCTGGTATACACTGGATCGAGAATCTTGTTCTTGCACTTCACTGCATGGGAGATTCACGAATAATCAACACCACATTAAAGTCAAAATGAAGAGTGAGAGCAGTCATTCTATTCAATTGTACAGTAAATTGGTGTAATGAGAAGGAACACATTTTTCTTTACGCCCCACATTCCATCTTGTCTTTCTATGAATTTACATTGAAAGAGAGCAAAATTAATAACAATAGATCGGGAGCACAGGTTTATCCAGTGGGGTAGTACATGAGTATATTAACCTAATACTTCACACAATGACCTGGTCAGTATTTCAAACAGTCACTCGGAATTGGAACCGCAGGAAACCTCTCCAATGAAACGAACCCTTCATTCGTTCACAAATTTCTGATGTGTGTGAATCGTACAACTATCCATCATCCAGCATGATTACTGGCTTGCCAACAGTATAAGGTCCACCAACCTCTTCAGCAATCCCAGCTTCTGTATACAGCCACCTGTGCTGTGCCCAGTGTCATTTGTTAAAATCCAGGTCACAGCACATTTCTTCTTTCTCAGTTTATGTGCCTTGTTCCAGATCTGTTTGATCAGGTTAATAAACGTTTACTATCACGTCATCCCATCGCCTCACAATTCTGCACTTATGAATAAAATAAGGCGTTCGACCAAATGTTAAACAACTAGAAGTTTACCATTCAGCCCATGGAGTCAGCCCCACCATTCAATGAACTCATGGTTAATCTGATCATCTTTAACTCTTTTCTGCTCAATTTGCATCATCTTTTTGACTAACTATCTGGCACAGTTTGAAAACTGTGAGTTCCTGAAGAAGGGCTCATGCCCAAAACGTCGATTCTCCTTCGCCTTGGATGCTGCATTTTCCAGCAACAAATTTTCAGCACAGTTTGAAAATAACCAACAACACAGTGTCAGCAGCGGTTGTTGAAAAATGCCAGCATTTCTGAATTAATTGAGAAATATCTAATTCTGAGATTATGTCCTCTGGTGCTCTCCTCACAGCACAGGGCAAACCATTGGCCCGTATCTACACTGTCAAGATTTCACGAATATTGAACGTTTATAATTGGTGTTATATGATTATAGAGTTCCCCTCCACCTCCTTTGTTTCGAGGAGAATAATCCCAGTCTAACCAATCATTTCACGAATCTCCATTTTATACAGAGTTGGCAACATCCTCGTAATTCTCTGTTGTCCCCTGCAGCATCCTTACATGCTATTAAGGCAGGTGGAGAAATTTATGTAAGGAAAAGATTTGAAATTTCAGGCGCAGACGAGAATTGGAATGTGAAATCAGAAAGCAATTGGAATCGGATTGATCCACAGAAGGACCAAATACCGCAATGACAACCCTGACAAATGAGAATCTAATCATATTCGATTGACATTCAATGGCTTCGTTGCAACTGAATTCCTACATGGAATCGTTCTTGGAGCTAGTATTTAGGAGAAATGGTACCTGAACGCCCATATAAAGAAGTTGAATACAAAAATCATGTCCGTCGGTCGACTTTGTTTGGTTATTAACTCAACTCTTGCGTCCGTGAAGCCTACATCGTCCGTAATGCACAAATTAAATGTTTAACAGAACCCTCTGCATTTGCCTAGGTGGGTGCAGCTTCAATACCACTGAAGGAACTGGACACCTTCCATGACAATACAGTCACTTAACTGTACATTATTCAGCACCTAAATATTTATTCCCTCAACTGCTCAGGCACAATTGCAACAGAGTGCACCACCAAGAAGATTCACTGAAGTAAGTCATCCAAGCTTTGTTGACAGAACCTTCAAAGCTCAAAAACTGTACCAACTATAACGACAAGGTTGAAGGTGCAATGAAACGTCACCATTTACAAATTACCCTCAAATGCACATACCAGCATGTTTTGGAGAGGAATCAGTGGTACATTAATTGAGGGGTGAAGCGGTCTTGATGGGCAAAGCGTTATAATTCAGCCCTCCACCTTTTATTTTACAATTATTAAAAATGTTGATTATCGCATTGACCAGACTTCTGCTCATTCCTTCAGTTGTTTCAGAAACTGGTGGTTGGTAAAGATCGAATATAATCCTCAGACTGTGGCCAACAATAGAAAATATCCAAAAAGCCTCTCGAACAACTGATCTCCCTGTCCAACAATCTTCAGAGGTCTCTGAATGTCCACTCCAAAATCACTTTGTTCCTGTACACCACTTCGAATCCTCACTGTTATTGTTACAACTCCCCAAATTCATTAGCACTTAATGGTCTGGATTCAATTCCATTCGCAGTTTTGCCTTTTCACCTGATTGATACATCTCTGCAGTCCCTGATATTATTCATCACTGTCAACTACACGACCAATTGTTGCATCGTCTGTAAACCTCTAAGCATGACTACTACAACTAAGTTTGAATTATCGATCTACATCAGGAAACGGTTGTACTCCGCTGGAAACAGGCATCCAAGCATGGTTCATTGCTGGATGGGATGAACACCTGCAATAACAGCAGAATCGGATCTTTGTAATCATTTGTAAACCTGATGGCTATTCTGCAGGTTGGTCTCCTGACTAATTCCTTCTCAAATATGGGAACGGTGAATGACCTGTCCATATTGTGACTGAGCAAGTGAGTTTACATCTCAGCGGGTAATTGAATCCCTTCCTACAGACCCCACCCCCATGGACCTGACTTCATTGCGGCGTGGTTATCCTTTTGTCTATTTAGTTTGGATAATCAGTTGAATTTGAGTCCACGCTGACACGACCCCCGATTTTCCCCGTCATCCATGTATCTTTTTTATCCTTCCTTATTCTCCCACGGAGTGTGGATATCATAGTCTGAACAGCATTAGTTGTGCATCCTTAAGTGTCCTTGAACTGATTCAGAGGGAATTTATGGGTGACCCGTAATATTGTGCGTCTGGAGTTATATGTTGGCAGGTCTCGTTAAGGAAGGCAGATTTCCCTTTTGAAGGGACACGAATGAATGGGTTTCCAGCAAATTAAATCTTTTTGTCACTCTTCTTCTGAGCGGGTTTATATTCCAGATTGTATTCATCAAACCACTTGTGGTTCTGTTCGCCGAGCTGGAATTTGTGTTGCAGACATGTTGTCCCCTGTCTAGGTCACATCCGCTGTGCTTGGGAGCCTCCTGTGAAGCGCTTCTGTGATGTTCCTTCCGACATTTGTAGTGGTTTGTATCTGCTGCTTTGGTTGTCATTTCCAGCTGTCTGCTGCAGTGGCCGCTATATTGGGTCCAGCTCGATGTGCTTATGGATTGAATCTGTGGATGATTGCCATGCCTCTAGGAATTTCCTGGCTGTTCTCTGTTTGGCTTGTCCTATAATAGTAGTGTTGTCCCAGTCGAACTCATGTTGCTTGTCATCTGCGTGAATGGATACTAAGGATAGCTGGTCGTGTCGTTTCGTGGCTAGATGGTGTTCATGGATGCGGATCGTTAGCTGTCTTCCTGTTTGTCCGGTGTAGTTTTTCGTGCAGTTTTGTGACTGCACAAAACACTACATAGGACAAACACGCAGATGACAAGCAACATGCGTTCGACTGGGACAACACTACTATTATAGGACAAGCCAAACAGAGAACAGCCAGGGAATTCCTAGAGGCATGGCACTCATCCACAGATTCAATCAATAAGCACATCGACCCAATATACCGGTCACTGCAGCGGACAGCTGGAACTGACAACCGGAAGCGGCAGATACAAACCACTGTAAATGCTGGAGGAAACATCACAGAAGCACTTCACAGGACTGAGAATGTCACCTAGACAGGGGACAAAACGTCTGCAACACAAGTTCCCAGCTTGGCGAACAGAACCACAACAACGAGCACCCGAGGTACAAATCTTCTCACATACTTGGAATTCATCAAATCTAATTAGCAGCAGCTGCCAAGCTCCATTCTCCAAGGGTTGCTGGCCCAAATATCGCCATTTTATTTGCAGATGACACGAAGATTGGTGGAGTAGCAGAACGCATAGGGGACTGTCAAAGAATGAAAGAGAAAATAGATAAACAGGAGAGTTGAGCGGAGAAGTGGCAGGTGGCGTTGGATCCAGGCAAACGTGTGGTGATGCATCTTGGGAAGTCTAATTCGAGAGCCAAGTAAACGGAAGAGCCTTGGGTAAAGTTGATGAGCAGATGGATCTGGGAATTCAGGTCCTTTGTACCCTGAAGGTGCTGCACAGGTGGATCGAGTGGACAAGAAGGCATATGGCAAGCTTGCTTTTACTGGACGAGGCATTGAGTATAAGAGCTAGTAGCTCACGCTAAATTTGTACACGATTTTTGTTCAACCACATTTAGAATGCTGTGCATCGTTCTGGTAAATTACCAATAAGATGCGGCTATTCAGGAGAGTGTGCAGTGAAGATTTATGAGGATGTTGCCTGATATGGAAGATGCTTGCTCTAGGAGGGATTGAGGGGGACCTGATTGACGTCTACAATTTCATGAAGGGTATAGGCAGGATGGATAGAGATAAGCTTTGTCCCAAGGTGAGGGATTAAGTAATGAGAGGTCACGCGTTCAAGTTGAGAGGTGAAAAGTTTAAGAGAGATAGAAATTTGAAGTATTTTTCACAGTGGATGGTAGGTGCCTGGAAAGTGTTGCCAGCAGAGGTAGTAGAGGCAAGCACGGTAGATTCATTTCAGGTGTGCCTGGACAGCTGCATGAGTAGGTGGGGTGCAGATGGATGCAGATGCTTAGGAATTTGACAGTGGATTTGATCAGTTCAGGCTTCGACCTCCAAAGGGCCTGTTCCTGGGCTGTAAAGTTTCTGTGTTCTTTGTTCTTCTTTGTTCACTACACTACAAACTTCATGCTACATTGCTGCATCTCAGAGAATGACATTGTCGATTCTAATTATCACAGAGGGAATGAGAACGAATGCGACGTACGCTGAATTGGAGTGTTTACGGGGAGCAAGAGGCTGATGTGGAACGATGTGATCAAAAACAGCTCTTACTGTCAAAGTAACAAAACAGCGCATTGTTAATGAAAATTCAGAGATTTCTTTCAATTAATCGACCTCCCGCTTTAGGCTCCAACACGCTTCCACTGAGCCAATCTGCAGTGCGGGTTAATGCTGCTGCTGTATCTTAATAATCGAATATTATTCCTTCCCGTCTTCCTCCCCGCCTTTAACCAAGAGCATCTCAGCTTTGGCATTTCATGCGCCTCTGTGCCGTCATAGAAGAACCAAGTGCTCACCTTCAAACCAATCAATCCATTTCGATACCGTGGTTGTGAGATCAATTCTCATGTAGCAGCTTTTCCAACATGGGCCAGCGATTATTGGGATATCAGGCTCAGGAAAAGGACACATGGCAGCACGGAGGAAAATAACATTTATTCGAAAATACCTTTATCTGTGGACTTCTACATCATTTATTTCACTGGTTCATTTAGCTCTATCTTGTCTAATGTGTGCATTACTGCAATTCGCCTAATAGCACGGATATGATAGCACTGGAAATGATGCAGGAGAGATTTACCAGGATATTATCTGGGTAGAAGAGTTTCAGTTATGAAGAGAAATTGGATAAACTGGAGGCGTTTTTCTTAGAGCAGAAAAAAATGAGAGGAAACATGATTGAGGTGTACACAACAATAAGGAATATGGATGGCGTATACTGAAATAACCATTTCGCTTTGATGGTGAGTTCGATCACGGGGAGGGGTAGGGTTGCATAGATTTAAGAATAGAAGAGGAAAGTTTTGAGTGAATGTGCAGACAAATGATTTGAAACAGCGGTTGTTTTAAATTTGGAACCAGTGCATGCAAAGTTTGGAGAGGCAGAAATCCTCACAACTTTCAGAAGCATTCAGATGTGAATTTGTGATGCCAAGTCATACAAGGCTATAGGCCAAGTAATTTTAAAAGAGTTCGGATAGTTAAGCAAATGTTAATTTCCAGTATTCACAGATAGGCTTCTTTTTGCATACAATACCTGGGTAGAACCACCGCCTGTCACTGCACGATATCGGATTCAATTCGCTTCCAGGATGGGCGCTGGCATATTGGGAGGGCTCAGTGGGTAGAACTGCGCCCTTCAGCGCCAGAAACCCGCCTTCGATTTCAGACTTGTGTGACTGCCTGTTTGGAATTTGCACACTCCTGTTCTCTGTCTTCCGTGTGAGTTTCCTCAGGCTGCTCCGATTCCTTCCCACAGTGCAAAGATGTGCAATTTAGGTAAATGGCAAACAAAGTCTGAATGGATTGTAAGTGTTGTAAATAAGAGACAAAAGTAGAATTGCAGCTCGGGGGAAAACAGAATGACCATTTCGGGTCAACAGACTCTTCCTCGGAATCGTTTTTAAATCATAATGTTAACTCTAACTTCTCTCCACTGATGCGGCCTGGCTCGTTGAGCTTTTGGAGTAATTTCTATTTTTGAGGGTGGATCATAAATGCGGGTTTAGAAAGTTAGAGTGGGGGAGTGTGAATCTCTTCCACGGCACAGTGCAGACTCATCTGGCCAAATGGATTCTGTCTACACTGTTTCCAATTCCATTAACTCTAAATCTATACGTTTTTGTCCTTTTTTTAGTCGTTGGTTTTCACATCGCTCCTGTCATGTGAATTGCAGAGCAGGACAATCGACGTTTCGGGCATAAGCCACCATCAAACAGTTCCCACCTGACGAATGGAAGATGAACGCCTCATATTCTGCCTTTGGACCCTGCAACCACACGGGATAAACGTGGATTTCAACGGCTTCTTCATTTCCCCTCCCCTCATATCTTTCAACTCAGCACCACCCTCCGGACCCATTCATCTCTCCGCCTCTGACTTATCACATTCACTCCGCCTCCATCCACCATTCGATTTCCCAGCTACCTTGCACCTAACCCCAAACACCTCCCATTTATCTCTCAGTCCCCACCCACAAGACTCATTCCTGATGAAAGACTTATGCCAGAAACGTCGATTCTCCCACTCTTCAGATGCTTCCTGACCTGCTGTACTTTTCCAGCATGACAGTATCGCCATGGCGAAGATAGAAGAGCTCATCTCAGGCTCTTTAACTCAGAGCGGAGAAGGCTGAGTGAGGAAGTGATTAAGGTGCACATTAAGGGGATCGGTATGTGTGATAGCAATAAACTTCTTCTGGGAAGAGTTAACAACCAGGGATCTCCGTTAAACACAAAGGAGAGGATGTTCAGACGAGATATAGGAAGAACGCTTTCACTCTGAGAGTGTTGTTTGTTCGGAAGTCACTGTTTGAACGTGTGGTAAAGCTATGAGTCATCAAAATATTTCAGGACTATTTAGCTGAATATTTGAGAAGTTAGAGCACACATGGATAAGGACCAGCTACTGAAAAGTGAGTGAAGATAAAGAAAATGTCTGATAAAATATCCGAACCCTGTACAGAAAATACAGAGCATGAAAGCATGGGGAGGGTAAAGGCATGGCAACTACTGGCGATCTGTTACAAGGGGTGTGTGGGATGCTACACTCGTCAAAACGTCACTGGGGCAGGATGGGGCCGCTGTGGCAAGATGGGATAAGAATAGTGGAATGCTCCTATACTAATTAGCAGAGTCAGACTGAGTCTGAAAGGTTACTATGGCAGGCTGAGATAATAATAATTAGTAACGTCAGGGTAGCCTACTAACTATCATCATGACAGTTTGGGACAAGTCGTGACTATAAATACATAGAACATGACTTTAAATAATAAATTGCTAGTAGAAACAGCCTGCTTGACACGCTTGTACTAGGATACTACATTAAATATCTAATCAGTGGTTGGAGAGTCAGCTTGGGACAGGAAAACATTGTGAGAGATGGGGTAGCTAAATATCTAATCATGAGACATTAGTCTGGGATGGATGATCATTGTAGCACAGGTGGCAGTATAATACCTAATAATGACAGTCGAATAATATTAAGTAGAATTAGGAAAACTCATAGTGGCAGAAGTAGAACGACAATGGGAACCAACACTGTTGGTTTATTGTTTAGCTGGAGTGAGGTAATTCTGACTAACACAGTTGGACATTCTGATAAGCTAACAAAACATGATTAAAGAAAAAGTATGAAGTGATGGAGTTTAATTCAGATAAATGCCAGGTGCTGCATTTTGAGAAAGCAAATCTTAGCAGGTCTTATACACGAAATGGAAAAGTCCTGGGGAGTGTTGCTGAACAAAGAGACCTTGGATTGGATTTTCATAGCTCCTTGAAAGTGGAGTCGCAGGTAGATAAGAGAGTGAAGAAGACGTTTGGTATGCTTTCCTTTATTGGTCAGAGTATTGAGTACAGTAGTTGGGAGGTCATGTTGCGGCTGTACAGGACAGTGGGTACGCCACTGTTGGAATTTTGAGTGCAATTCTGGCGTCCTTCCTATCGGAAAGATGTTGTGAAACTTGAAAGGGTTCAGAAAAAAATTACAAGAATGATGCCAGGGTTGGAGGATTTGAGCTATAGGGAGAGGTTGAACAGGCTGGGGCTGTTTTCCCTGAAGCGTCGAAGGCTGACAGGTGACCTTATACAGTTTTACAAAAGTATGAGGAGCATGGATAAGATAAATAAACAAAGTCTTTTCCATGGGGTCGGGAAGTCCAGAACTAGAAGGCGTAGGTTTAGGGTGAGAGCGGAAAGATATAAAAGAGACTTAAGGGATAACTTTTTCGCGCAGAGAGTGGTACATGTATGGAATGAGCTGCCAGAGCATGTGGTGGAGGCTGGTACAAGTGCATCATTTAAGAGGCATTTGGATGGGTATATGAATAAGAAGGGTATGGAGGGATATGGGCCGGGTGCTGGCAGGTGCGACTAGATTGGATCGACAGAAGGGTCTGTTTCCATGCTGTACATCTCAATGACTCTATGCCATGGACCCTGACGTTCGGCGGCATTCAAGAATTTGCTTTCTAAATGTCACGGTTATCGTTTGCAAATAAAAGATCTACTCCTTGAAAAACTCTCCGCATCTCCAGGTGATTGTTGACATTTTCTCCACGACAACCGCAACTTTGGGTGCAGTAAAATTGTGGCGAGTGCAGCTCTGTGGCGCAAATAAAAGCGTGTTAGATTTCTACAACTTTAGGAACTTTGCTGTTCAATGTTTGTGAATTTGAACCGCACCAGAATTGGTGCTTACTTCAATTTTCAACTGAATCATTGATTGTTGTGCTAATTTATCGCCACTCCCTGTCGTCTGGAGTTCTTGTCACTGCTACTGATCAGAGGCAATTCCTTACCTTTTTGGTTGTAAGTTTTTACGGAATCATAACGTTTGAATCATGATCAGATCAGAATCAGATGCTCACCCGCAAAACCTGCAAATTTCGTTCAGAAACCCACTGTCTGTAAACACATTTCCCTCCTAAAGTTGCACAGAAGGTTTTGATTGCATATATGTATTTATCCCGTTATGTGACAAATTGTTGAAGATGAGCTGGTGAAAGACACTGACGTGTTTGGTCAGCCACGATGATATCAAACGGCGGGAAGGACAGGTGTTTGGAATAGCCTTCTCCTGTTCCACTGTTTCTGTGCTGTTTCTTACAGAGGGCTTTCAACAATAATTTAATGAGGGCAATGTGAATAGACACTACGGAATATCAAAGTCCTCCCCTTTATACCACTGCTCTCACAGCCAGAATAGACAGCTCCAATAGCAACTTTAGATCAGGTAGTGAAGGATTCTCTCGGGCGCTCTGTCAGATTGCAAGCTATCTTCACACAGGTTTCCAACTGGGAACATGGAGCAAGCAAACGTGTGGATATTGGGATTCAGGGGCCGATTTCCACTCTTCTAGTCTGCAGTTCTGGTCACGTGAATTTCTGACATGCTGGGGCTTTCTGTGCATTCTTCCTACTTTCCAATTTCAACTGTGATTGAATTTATTCTTGCATACCATTCTTACATCTTCAATATTCATGGAAACTGTGCATCGTTTTCTTGAGTGTAGGAATGGTGTAGATTATTGATGTATGCAATAGGCTTCATGTTACCTGTATGAACTTTCAGAAGGAAGTTGGTGAGGTTTCATTGATTCGAATTCTGTGCTGATTGAAGCTGATTGAAGGGAAACCTCTGCGACAGCGGCAATCTAACATTGTCTGTAAACAACGCAGGAACCAACGGAAACTTATTTTTCAATGTCGTCTATTTTTCACATATTTGTCTCCCTTTTGTATCATTTTCGTGAACCTGATGCTTCAATACTCATAGGTTCATGTCAGTTTCACCTTGCCTGCATTCGCTTTAATTACAGAACCAGACGTTTCAGGAAAATGAGGCAGGGTGAGTGACTGATGTATTATTGCGGCAGCACATCACCACCAAAAAATCCCACAGTGTTATGTTTCAGTGGTTAGCACTGCCGCCTCAACAGAGTCCCAAGTTCTAGTCCAGCCTCGGTGGACTGTCTGTGTAGAGTTTGCATATTCTCACCGTGACTGCGTGGGTTTCCTCCGGGTGTTTCATTTTCCTCCCACAGTCCAAAGATTGTGCAGGTCAGTATGTTGGCCATTCTAAATTGCCCATAGTGCATTTGTCAGAGGGGAAATGGTTCTGGTTGGGTCATTCCTCGGAAGGTTGGTGTGGACCTGTTGGTCCGAAGGGCCTGTTTCCATAGTGTCGGGAATCTCATCATCACAGCAGCAATAGAGGAGTTGAGTTAAAGTTCCCATGGTATGTGTAGGTCACGTGACAGTTTCGCTGTCTGCGGCTCCAGTCGCGCAATTGGTCAGCACCTTGTACAGAAAGGTGCTCAATGCTTATCTAAAGGTGTTGTTACTGACATTGACCAGGGATTATTGAAGTATTAGACAGAAACGCTGTTGAAAACAATGGTGAGTAAAGTAGCATTTATTTGAAAACTTCAGTTTCTGATGTGCGGAAAAATTTTGTCTTTCAGAAATATGCTAATTATTAAACGGAAATCTGGATGTATTCCCCAGTTGAGTAACCATCTATGGATAAAGAAACGGAGGTTAAATTTCAGCTTGATGACCGTCCTCAAATCGCTGACCCAGTACTGGATTACATCCTGGTAATGTCTGTTTGACTCGTTTCATATCATTCCATTTCCTGGGAGCTGCACAGCTCATTAAACCAATCGAAATTATTAGATTTATCTCTTTGTTGGGTTTGAATGTTGTCAGTAAACCTGGTAAAGGATCTGGACAAGTAGTTTTGCTGTTGGGAGGAACAGGGGTCAAACTAGAATCAGGTTGAGTCTTGACGCAGTATTTTTCAAGCTGAGATAAAAGAGTATTAAATGGACTCACTTCCCTTTCGGTTGATTATGACCAAATGTTCAAGACAACAGATGGTAATGATAATGATGTTTTACATCGACAGGCCAAATCTTGCTCACTAGAGGCACCACAATATTACAGATCAGGTTAGTGGGGGAGATGATGATCCTTGTGGAAACATGAGACAGTGAGACAATTAATCGCACGCTGCTGGTCTCATTTTTCTCATAAACCAGTTAGTCAGTGGACTGAGCTAACAGACTTCCATTCAATGTCGAGCTAAACCAAACAGTTCAGTGCATTTACATTATATAATATTTCATGTAGAACGAGCTGCTGCACCTTCCAACTCCACAAG
Organism: Chiloscyllium plagiosum; assembly: GCF_037043375.1. Lineage (NCBI taxonomy): Eukaryota > Metazoa > Chordata > Chondrichthyes > Orectolobiformes > Hemiscylliidae > Chiloscyllium > Chiloscyllium plagiosum. The sequence goes on from NW_028270156.1 coordinate 115,290,093, forward strand.
CTCTTCTTATATTCAATATTTTCAGTTGCATGTGCTTTGCAATTTCTTTCCACAGAACGTTAACCAATTCGAGAGTATTTCCCTTTTGCATCCCCCTCTAGGCAGCCCAGAATCCCTGTCGCTGTTTAATTCACTCCTTCTGTGCTAGCACACGCTTTTCATATATTCTGGAGTCAGCTGCTAAAATGCTATTATTTATGAAAACTCATCTCCGAATTCAATAACTCTCAGAATAAAGAATTCCTACTCCAAACATCTTTTTCGTGACCCGCTGGGTTTGAAGCTCTAACCTCTAGTTTAAACTCACCGAAACGAGGGAACTTCCCTCGAATGTACTCTTAACAACTTCACATCAGCTGGGTGACCTCTCTTCGGACACAACTAAATACTTCCTGATTGCTCCAGCATTATTCTTTATCTATGCCACATCCCATTAAAACCCCTCTATTCTTTTCTAGTGGCTTTATCACTCAGTAAACCTCATTTCCACCGTTTCCAACGACATGGTATCAAGTGAATCTTTGGCCGTGTCATTCCTAATATCTTTATATTCCAATAAATGCTGATCCTGTCATTCATCATGTCTTTATATTCCATTACATTTCAATCTGAGATAGGATGTCGAGTCCAATTCAATGCATGAAAACTCACCTCTAAGGTAGGCAATCTTATAACCGACACAGAAAAGGTGGAAGCAATTTCAATTACAGCTGAATCAATTGGCTGCAACAGAATCAGATAAAATCCCAGTCACAAAAATGACTGTTGTCCTTACTGTTATTTCTTCTCTACGTGTGCTGAAGTAACATAGTGAGGGATCAATTACTATGTTAGACATACACAAGGTGGGATATGAAATGCTGAAGTTGTGAGATCAGAGCAGTTTGAATTGACATACCATTCACTGTTCGAATCTCAGTCTTAGGAATTAGACAGAAAGCGATTTTGAGCGAAATTTGAGCAAGGACGTCTACCCAATGACGTAACACTAATTTGTGTGGTTATTTTGTTGTTTACCTCATTTGTGTGTATTGCCTCGTTGAGGATTTTGAAGTTGTCCCCTCTACACAAAAGTTCCGTGCTTTTGCACTATTGTACAAAAGATGCAATACAATAACAACCTTTAAATAACATAGCTTTAAATTAAGGGGGGGGGTAGATATAGGACTGAAGTTAGGGGTAGGTTCTTCACTCAGCGAGTCGTAAGTTCATGGAATGCCCTGCCAGTAGCAGTGGTGGACTCTCCCTCTTTATGGGCATTTAAGCGGGCATTGGATAGGTATATGGAGGATAGTGGGTTAGTATAGGTTAGGTGGGCTTGGATCGGCGCAACATCGAGGGCCAAAGGGCCTGTACTGCGCTGTATTCTTCTATGTTCTATGTTCTATGTAACCAACACTGATTCGGTCAACTTATACAGATATTGACTCCTGGAAACAGCACTGTGCACTCTCCTCGGGTCTGGAAAATAACGTGCTACATTCTCGCTCTGATGGCTCTTTTCATTCCATCAGCTTTTGTTCTTCATTGATTCTGATTCAGCAGATCTTGTCACTGAGCCATTTCTTTGTATGCGTTCAGATTATGTGAGCAGAATATCACAGTCCATAACCCAGAAGTCAGACCATACTCAGGGAACCGTACTCTGCTCTTGATCATTTCATGAACAGCAGGAAGAAATATCTCAGCTTTTCAAAATTTGCTAACCTGTTTTTCAGAAGCAAGATAAACAGTTCCAGGTTTCTGCTTTTGTTGTCACATGGACCAAGATTGTAAATGCTGGAACTAATTGAGACTGTCCGCTCTCCCACATTCATTTTCTCCGCAGGAGGTGTTAAGACGATGGTCTGAATCGGATTCTTCTAAAAAGAGAAACTTTTTATCCATTAATTTCTAGTGTATGGGCCCACCAGGCTCCCGCTGGGCCTCTGTGTTAGCGCTGACCACAGCAGTTTCCCGCAGTCTTCAGCTTTTGGAGCATGTACCTTCGAGGATGACATCAAAAGATATTCACTGTTACTGTGTGATACTCTACCAATGGAGACAGCTCTATCAATGGAGTCAGCTCAGTCCGCTGGGATAGGATAAACAGCACCATCCCGCGTGGGTAAATTCTGCAGTGTGTCCTGCGGATCAGACACAGTGCACTTTATCATTCAGATCATACCAGAGTGAGAGCGCTCGAGAAGGCCAATCGGTCACTCGTACCTGTGTCAGCTCAGGAGTTACAAAAGGTGGGTTAAAGTGGAAACACTTGTGATTAGATCAGGTTTCAAGTGTTTATGTAAGGCAGAAAGCAGAAAAAGATACACTGTGAAGCGAATGGGATCTGACTACAGGAGCAGCAAATAGTTTGTACGGTGCAGAGGAGAGTTTTGAAGTATTGATGGGTCAATCATGCTTTTCCTTGGCCACGCTGCTACAGAAGATAATATATCAGTGTCTCTCGGAATTGTGATGTCGCAGGCAAATATCGCCGTTACACTGCAGGAAATTCATTGTTTCCAATGTGTGGGCAGTCTGTGTGTAAAATAGCTTCAATATTAAATAATTACACTCCATCTCAGTGTGTTGTATTTTCTCCTTTCTACTTTAACTGTCATTGTGCCTGCACTGAAATTGATTTGCTCCTTCTGCATGTCTTTTACAGTCTGGGTGATAAGATGCAGTTGCACTGATCCACCTTCTGACAGAATTTTCCACTTCACTTCAACCCGCCCTAACTTCGCTATCTGATACCATTCCCGTTGTTTCGGTGTTAAGCGCTCGTCTCAGATCCAGCCTGTCCTCACCCAAAATAAACGCAAAACTCAGTCACACTGTGATCACTGCACTCCAGGAGCATCTTCACTCCGACGTCATTGATTATTCCTTGGAGAAAGTTAGGACTGCAGATGCTGGAGATCAGAGTCGGGAGTGTGGTGCTGGAGAAGCACAGCAGGTCAGTCAGCTTCCGAAGATCAAGAGAGCCCACGTTTCAAGCATAAGCCCTTCACCAGGAATAAGGCATGTGATTCGGGACTGAGAGATAAATGTGAGGGGTGTGGGGTTGGGGGGGAGTTAGCTGGGAAAGCGATAGTTGGATGAAGGTGAGGGAGAAGATGATAGGTTAGAAGGAGCAGTGATGGAATAGGCCCAGGTGGTGGTGCCAAGTTTGAGGCTGGGGACTTGAGGGAAGAGAAATGAGACACTGTTCAAATTCAGACTTATCCCATGAGGTGACAGAGTCCCAAGGTGGAATGTACGGCGTTCCTCCTCCAGGTATTGGGTGGTTATGTTTTGGCAGTGAAGGAGGCCCAGGACCTGTCAGTCTTTGATGGAGCGGGAAGAGATTTTGAAGTGCTCAGTTACGGGATGATGTAGTTGGTGGGTGCGGGTGTCCCAGAGATGTTCTCTGAAATGATCTGCAAGAAGGCAACCTGTCTCCCTGACGTAGAGGAGACCACACTGGATGCAACGGATGCAGTAGTTGACATTGGAAGCGGTATAGGTGAATTTCTAACGAATGTGGAAGGATCCCTTGGGGCCTTGGACGGAGATGCGTGGAGTGGTATGGACGCTAGTTTTATCTTTCCTGCAGTGGCATGGAAAGATGCCAGTAGTGGGGTGTGGGCTTATTGGGCTTGCAGACCCGATGGGGATTTCTGGGAGGGAATGGCCTTTTCAGAATAATAATAGGGGTTTGGAGGGAAATATATATCTGATGGCTGGTTCTGTTTGGAGATGGCAGAAGTGGTGGAGTATGATGTGTTTAATACAGAGATTGGTGGGGTAAAAGTTGAGGACCATGGGGTTCTGTCCTTGTGGCTGGAGGGGTGGGGTTCAAGGACGGTGGTGTGTGCAGTGGAGGAGATGCAATGGAGGGCATCGTCAATCACGTGGGAAGGGAATTTGCGATTATGGAAGGAGGAAACCAACTGGGACTTTCTGAGGTGGAATTGGTCATCCAGGGAAAAGATGTGGTGGAGGCAGAGGAATTGGGAATAAGGGATGGCGTTTTTACACGAAGTGGGATGGGAGGAGGTGTAGTATTGGTAGCTGTGGGAGTCGGTGGGCTTGCCGTATATATCTGCAATTAGTCATTCCCTTGAGATGTAGATGGACAGGCCCGGGAAGGGGAGGGAATTTGCCAACATGATCCAGGTGAATTTGAGATCGGGCTGAAAAGTGTTGGTAACGTTGATGAACTGTTCAACCTCCTCGTGGGATGATGCAGTGGCGCCAATGCATTCATCAAAGTAGTGGAGGAACAGGTGGAAAGAGGTGCCAGTGTAACTGCGAACGACGGGCAATTCCACATATCTGACAAAGAAGCAGGCATAGCTAGGTCACATGCGGGTGCCCACAACTACCCCTTTGGTTTGGAGGAAGTGGGAGGATTGGAAGGGGAAGTTGCTGAGGTTGAGGACCCGTTCAGCCAGGTGGAGCAGCGTATCGGTGGAAGGGTACGAGTTGGGATGGGGTGAGATGAAGAAACAGAGGGCATGGAGACTTGCGTCATGGCAGATGGATGTGTACAGGGACTGGACATCCAAGGTTAAGATGACGCATTGTGGGCCTGGGAAACAAACGTCTTGGAGGAGATGAAGTGCATAGGTGGTGTCACGAACGTAGGTGGGGATTTCCTGGACTGGGGAGACAGGAAGGGTTGAGATAGGAAGAGATGTGTCGGGTCGGACATGCACAGTCTGAGATAACAGAACTAAGGAACGAGGTAGAAATTGGGAGTGTGGGGTTCATGTAAAATGAGGTTGGAGACTGTGGATGGGAGATTCCCCAGAGGTGATAAGATTGCGATTGTCTGGGAGATGATGGGAGGTGAGGCTGTGATCGGGGCAGTAGGAAGAGGTGTCTGCGATTTGGCGCCTGGCTTCAACAGTGTGCCTCACGCCGACTCACAAGCATCATTCCTGATGAAGAGCTTACGCTTGATACGTCCATTCTCCTGATCCTCGGATGCTGCCTGACCTGCTGTGCTTTTCCAGCATCACACTTTTGATTCATTCATTATTGCGGTTTCATTTCACACTACCAGGTCCGTGCTGTCTGTTTGCCTCCAGAAAGCACCGTTCTCATTTCGTGCTGCAACATCTGCCAATATCAAACATAAACAGAAATTGCTGTAAAACCTCAGCAGAGCTGATAACATTTGTGCAGATGAATCACACTTAACCTTTCAGATCCACTGGGTCCATCCATCCACAGATGCTGCCAGACTTCCTGAACTTTTCCAGCGACCTCTATTTTTGGTTGATTTTTAACATTGGCGGTTCTTTCGCTTTTTTTTTTATTATTTTCTACGAATATGATTTGGCTCAAGATTATGTTAAACGATTTGAATATGACTGCGATCGAATGGCCAGAATGCACTAGCCCGCTCCTGCTACTTGGTTCACGTGACCAATGCCTTTTCACTTGGTCACCGTGCCCTACAGCTGCACGGTATATAAATTAACAAAATTATGGTATTCTCTCAGATTGGTAATCAGGAGCGAGATTGTTTGAATTGTTAAAACAGTAAGGTAAACTGAGAAAATGCAGGATATTAAATGGAGAACCATAAGGGAAAGAGAGAACAGGGAATGATCGTGTTCTGGTAAAATTTAAATGTCATTGCTCAAGATTCCTAAAATGCTATCATTCACAAACATACCACAATTTGGAATGTAACGTTTAGGACAGGCAATGCAAGCAGATTGCAAAATCGTAGTCTGAAACTCTTGCTGCATCTGCTTTAGTTTTAATGAACGTGCACATGGGCTTCAGTGCTGTAATAATCTCCTAAACAGTCGAAGGAAATCCTTGCCTTCGAGGATACGTGGAGAAAGTTCACTGATTCATCACATTAATGGCAGGATTGTCCTCTGGAAGCATATAAGTACAATTATTCAATGCTCCATGGAGTTTCGATTAAGAGGTGGAGGGAATGTCTCCATGCACAAATTAATAATTCAGTAGAACTCAATACAGGGACACATTAATTGATGAGCAAAGTGGGCAAGAACACGGACATACGATACAATAGCTACGACAATTACTATGTGGAAAGTGTTGATTTCAGATCCATGGTGACATTTCATAATAATATTTACTGTCCAAAATCCGTTTGCTTTGGAATGACTAGAGCCCGACTGTGATGTATTTGAACTTCAGTTACCGTTAGAAATAGCTGAGACTCACTCAGGTCATGGAGATTTAGAGAAATTATATTTAAAAAGCAAAGAGTTCATCACATAACTGGGAAATCTTTAGGTCACCTTCGGTGGGAGCATTGTGTGTAATCCTTGTCCTCATTCTCCACCAAAGACATGTGAAGAGGTTAGAAAAGGCACAGACACTGTTTACTGAATATCAAGATATTAGGAAGACCAGGGACGGGGTTTCCTGGGACATAAAGACATCAGAAGGGATAGAAATGGTTTCATCGGCATGATAGACAGAATGAAGGAGTTTATTCACGAGATGTGGAAATGCTGGACCAGAAACACTCAAGTTTAAAAGTAAACAAAAGAGATTTTCACATAATGTGTGGTTTGAAGTGACTAAATCGGGGAAATTCCCTCTTTCGAGTGAATCAACAACTTTACTTAGAGCTTCTAACCTATTAGTGAATGATTAAGAAAAGATTGGATGAGAGTTTCTTCCACTCAATATAATTACTGAAATCCTGAATGACTTTCCATAAATAAAACGCAGATTTCTGAATTCGTAGTGTTTTAAAAGACGCACGAACAAAGGGACAAGGAAGGAATTTACCATTGAAAGAAAGAAAACGTGTGGGTGTGGTTTAATTTCGAATTTGGTTGTTTTCAGACACAAAGGCATTTCATGAACACGTACAGCTGAATAAGACTGAGTATAAAAGCTCATGGATTTGAAAGATGTAGTGTATTATTCAAGGTGAAGCATTCTAAATGGGGCTGATGTTATAAAATAACTGAAGGCAGAAGTTGCATCCTAATGAGTAGCAATAGAATCGTCACTTGGAGACGCAATACCTACTTTAAAGACTTGATCACATTCACATGATATTAGGTGTATTTCACGCTTTCTTATCTCCACCACCAAGTAGACCCTGTCTTTTTTGTATTTTTAACCCTCTGTACTTCTCTGCAGAATTCCAATGCAGCTGAAAGATGCTCAGACTAAAATTGAAAACAATATTCCGACGGTCCTATGCGAACAGTCCTTTTTTTTATTATTACAATGACCATTGCGAGTTTGCAACAAACTGCATAACATGAAACCAGCTCAACATCGATTTTCCCGGAATTTAGCGCAGCGCACATGGGAAACGTCATCCATCTACTAAAACATCACCTTCGGCTCTCTCTCCACACATGTCTCTTCACGTTTTAAATATTTGTAGTATGTTTGTTGAATAAGGTGTCATTATCCAGAAAAGGTCGTTTCTCAATCCACAAAAACTGGTACTTTTCCATAAACTTGACTTTGCTCAATATCACCTTCCATCCGTACCTCTTAACACGATGACAAATCGAAACTGCTCCATGTCAGGCTCAAACTTAAAACTTCGGCAGAGCACAGCCCACTATACTGGCACAGAGATACCTTGCACTGGTAACTTGGAGCACTGAAGCGACACATTAATGTTTACCTCTACATTCCTGGCTGTACCATAGCTGGTAACTGGCATTATGCGATCATCTTCACCAGTGTTTCTGACCCGTTTGAGGAATGTAGTGAGCTACTCATTGCAAAGATGCGTAGTTTGTTGAAATGTTCAAATTCAACATTTGCATTCCCTGAGCTATGAGTCTTTTATTTTATTTTTCATCGGTAGAAATGTTAAAATCGTCATCTTAAACAGACTCAATGACAGATCTCCATTGTGTCTCTGGCATCAAATTCCAAAGTATAAACCACTCTGAATTCTTCCACCGCAATCTGCTGTTTGGGAAGAGTTCATGTTATGGGAAATGCACTTCCCCGTGTGTCAACTGCTGCTCCCAGCATGCGCTCTGGCACTGCACTCATTTTCTTTCTGACACTTGCTCACTGTGTTGCTGTGATCATTCAGTGACTTAGTGTCGCACGGACCAGGAAAATGATACAGATCAAGGTTTTTGCATTGTTGAATTCAATTGTCATTTTGAAATTGTCTGTCCTGTACACAAAGGGTGTGTCAAAAATATCTCAGCAGAAGAAAGATGTTCAGAATTATGACATTGAGCACTATGCACTCTCCTCCAGTTTTGAAAACAATTCCTCAAACACAAAAATTACATCTCCTGCTGTCACCAGCTCTCCACTCCATTGACTTCAAATCTTCACAGAATTCAACAGATCTTGTTGCATAGCCATTTTTTCATTTTTGCTCTGATCACTGTGAGCAGAGTGTCACAGTCGGAGTGCGCTTGCCCCACACCCAGATGTCAGACGATACTCTTGGAACCATACTGTGCTATTTATCATTTCACCAATACCAAGGAGAAATATCTATGGTGTGCATAATTTACACAATTCACTTATTCATAAGATCAGAGAGCTGACGCTCATATGACGTGGTGGCCGAGAGATTAAGGCGGTGGAGCGTTAATCTATTGTGCTCTGCACGCGTGGGTTCGAATCCCACTCTCGTCGCTGTTACTGGTAATTCTCATTGTTGCGATTTTTGGATGATCACAGCTGTCTTATTGAAATTGGAACTCCAATAGTGTGTTTATATGCATCGATGCTATTATAAAGTCTCAAAGAATAATTTGAGCCTGTTGCCTAAACTGCATTGAAATATAGATTGAATTGGAATAATTAAAAGGAACGCCATTTTCTTTTCCAAGTCAAGTTGCCGTGAACTTTTATTGTCTGAAAGATTTCCATGAAAACCAAATAACGAGAGATGCGAAGCGCATGTTTATGCATGGGATTCTTAATAAGTGTTTTGTCAGATGAAATCTGTTGCAGGTTGGGTAGAAGTGATTCACCTTGGTGAAATGAGCACAGAGACACAGCACAAAACAATGGAGATATTTCAAAAGGGGCAGGGGGCTGGGTGTAGGAGTACCGATAACTGCTGTAAATGCACAGTAGAGAATTACCGATGTGGGTGCCGTGCATGGGCACGGACAGACTTACACATTGGTCTTATCCTTTCCCCCTTGCTCTAGCCATTGGTGAAGGCTGGACATAAGACACACATAAACACAAGATGTTGGAAACAAGCTCTCTCTCGTTATACACACACTTGATGAATCACATTGAACTATGAAGAACTGGAGAAGTCAGCAAGTTAACTGCAGGGGCTGAATCTAAACTGTGGATCAATAACCGCAGATTAATGCAAGAGTCTTTAAACGCATGTCAGTAACAGACGTTTCGTTCTAATACCCGTGTGGCTGAATGAAACAGCAGTGAATTCCATTTTTACCCATAGAGTGAAGCACGCAGACACATTTCCCCAAGAGTGACACAGGCCTCGGGAGAAAACAAGCAGAAAGTAAGATTTCACCCATTTGGCTGATATTGTCCCATTTGAGACTTCAACACCAGTGTCCAGTTACAGCAAAGAAAGGAAGCATTAAGCCTCTCCCGTCCCAGTGTTCCTGACCAATTCCTTCCCCATCACTCTGTAGTTTGTACTTTTTCACCTCGTTCTTCCTGCCAAACGGGATCATTGCTCACGCCCGTTTTTTCCTGTCTTGCCGAACCGTAACTCTTGATATCTTTGCTGTTTGAAGATCTGCCAATCTCAATCTGATTACACATAATGACCCTTCCTCAACTGCCTTCTGCAACAAGAAATAATACAGATCCAGAACTGTCTGAGAGAATAAATGCTTCCTCATCTCTGTTTTCATTGTGAGATCCGCATTCTACTATGAAGTTAAAAATCACACAACACCAGATCATAGTCCAACAGGTTTAATTGGAAGCATTAGCTTTTGGAGAGCTACTCCTTCATCAGGTGTTTGTGGAGTACACAGTTGTAAGATACTGAATTTATAGCAAATGGTCACAGTGTGACGTAACTGAAATTATACATTGAAAAATAACTTGATTGTTTGTTAAGTCTTCCATCTGTTAGAATGACTACGTTAGGTTCACTTCTTTCTTATGTAAATCGCATAACTTTCTTTTCATAGTTACACTTTCAGGTGAATTTTAACAATTAGTCTCAACCCAGATAATTTGTTGAAGGTGTTAGTCCCTGTGTGCTGTGTCCGTGCCATAGTGTTTAGACTTACGCTAAACTAAAAAAAAACACGCTGCAGGCAAGGATGCTTTGAGGCATGGTACTTTGGTGAAACCGAGCAGATGCCACAGAAAGGAGGAATGGCGACTGCACATCAATTACCAGACTGGTGTGCCCCTTCCCTGTTGGGGAACACTTCAATGGTCCAGGACGTTCATAGCAGCAGAGATGTGGAGAAACAGATTGGGAAACAGATTTTGGAAAGGGGCAGAAGCCACAGGGTAGTCGTCATGGGCGATTTCAACTTCCCAAATTTTGATTGCATGCTCTTTAGATCAAGTAGATTGGACGGGTCAGTGTTTATGCAGTGTGCCAGAAAGCTTTTCTAACTCAGTATGTAGATTGTCCGACCAGAGGGGAGGCCATATTGGATTTGGTACTCGGTAACGAACCAGGACAAGTGACGGGCTTTATAGTGGGTGACCATTTTGGTGATGGTGACCACAATTCTGTGACTTTCACCTTGGTTATGAAGGGAGGTAAGTGCATGAAATCGGGTCGGTTTTACAATTGGGGGATGGGTAAATACGATGCTGCAAGACAGGATCTGAGGAGGAGAAAGTGAGGTCTGCAGATGCATAAGCTGGGAGCATAGGATGTCAGGGAAGGATGTCATTGAAATGTGGAACTTTTTCAAGGAACAGATACGACGTTTCCTTGATATGTATATACCTGTCAGGCAGGAAAGAGATGGTCGCGTGAGGGAACCTTGGTTGACGAGGGAAATTGAATATCTAGTAAAGACGAAGAAGGAGGCTTACATAAGGCTGAGGAAACAAGGTTCAGACAGAGCATTGTAGGGATTCAGGATAGCCAGGAGGGAGCTGAAGAAAGGGATTAGGAGAGCTAAGAGAGGGCATGAAAAATCTTTGGCATGTAAGATCAAGGTTAATCCTAAGGCCTTTATGCGTATGTGAGAAACATGAGAATGACGAGAACGAGGGTAGGTCCGATCAAGGACAGTAGTGGGAGACTGTGTACTGAGTCGGAAGAGATAGGTAAGGTCTTGAATAAGTACTTTTCATCAGTATTTACAAATGAGAGGGACCGTATTGTTGAAGAGGGGAGTACGAAACGGACTGGCATGTTCGAGGAGATACTTGTTAGGAAGGAAGATGTGTTGGGCATTTTGAAAAACTTGAGGATGCACAAGTCCCCCGGTCTGACGGGATATATCCTAGGATTATGTGGGAAGCAAGAGAGGAAATTGCAGAACCATTGGCAATGATCTTTTCGTCTTCTCTGTCAATGGGGGTGGTACCAGGGGACAGTAGAGTGGCGAATGTTGTGCCCCGTTCAAAAAAAGGAATAGGGATAACCCCGGGAATTACAGGCCAGTTAGTCTTACTTCGGCGGTAGGCAAAGTAATGGAAATGGTACGGAGGGATAGGATTTATGAGCATCTGGAAAGACACTGCTTGATTAGGGACAGCCAGCACGGATTTGTGAGGGGTAGGTCTTGCCTTACAAGTTTTATTGAATTCTTTGAGGAGGTGACCAAGCATGTGGATAAGGATAGAGCAGTGGATGTAGTGTACATGGAGTTTAGTATGGCATTCGATAAGGTTCCCCATAGCAGGCTTATGCGGAAAGTTAGGAGACATGGAATAGTGGGAACTTTGGCCAGTTGGATAGAGAACTGGCTAACCGGTCGAAGTCAGAGAGTGGTGGTAGATGGTAAATATTCCTGCTGGAGCCCAGTTACAAGTGGAGTTCCGCAGGGATCAGTTCTGGGTCCTCTGCTGTTTGTAATTTTTATTAATGACTTGGAAGAGGGAGTCGAAGGGTGGGTCAGTAAATTTGCTGACGATACGAAGATTGGTGGAGTTGTGGATAGTGAGGAGAGCTGTTTTCGGCTGCAAAGGGGCTTAGAGATGATGCAGAGCTGGGCTGAGGAGTGGCAGATGGAGTTCAACCCTGTCAAGTGTGATGTCGTCCATTTTGGAAGGACAAATAAGAATGCAGAATATAGGGTTAACGGTATGGTTCTTAATACGGTGGAGGAGCAGAGGGATCTTTGGGTCTATGGTCATAGCTCTTTGAAAGTTGCCACTCAGGTGGATAGAGCTTGTAAGAAGGCCTATGGTGTATTAGCGTTCATTAGCAGAGGGATTGAATTCAAGAGTCATGAGGTGATGTTGCAGCTGTGCAGAACCTTGGTTAGGCCACATTTGGAGTACTGTGTGCAGTTCTGGTCGCCTCACTCTAGGAAAGATGTGGAAGCTTTGGAGAAGTTGCAGAGGAGATTTACCAGGATGTTGCTTGGATTGGAAAATAGGTCGTACGAGGATAGGTTGAGAGTGCTCGGCCTTTTCTCATTGGAAAGGCGAAGGATGAGAGGTGACTTGATATAGGTTTATAAGATGATCAGAGGAATAGATAGAGTAGACAGTCAGAGACGTTTTCCCCGGATACAACATAGTGTTACAAGGGGACATAAATTTAAGGTGAAGGGTGGAAGGTATAGGGAGGATATCAGGGGTAGATTCTTTACCCAGAGAGGTGGGGGGGGCATGGAATGCGTTGCCTGTGGGAGTGGCAGAGTCAGAATCACTGGTGACCTTTAAGCGGCAATTGGATTGGT